>NC_142588.1:1216440-1519301 GCF_965207765.1 Zootoca vivipara | reverse complement strand
CGGATGAAAATGTTTGGGGGAGTGGATTTTTATTTTAAAGACCAAGAAAGTGGTTAAATTGGAGTGCTTTTGCTAGTCATACGCTGCCATTACATAATTCAGAAATAAACGCACTGGGGGTGGGGAAGCCCTTGATAAAACTTTATCAAGGTTGTAGAGTAGGAACCCAGCCAAATGAGAACGACTGCTGTAATGCAATTATCTAAAAAATTGCTTCCTTATGGAGAGTAGGTTGCCCTACACCATATGCTGGGATTTTCCACCGTTCCCCACAGATCAACTCTTTCATATATATCTCAGAGATTATGGGTGGCTTTTGGTAGCCGGCAGCATCCTATTCCATTCTTGGGGTGTATTTTTATATACAGTCATACCTTGGAAGTCGAATGGAATCCGTTCCAGAAGTCTGTTCAACTTCCAAAACGTTTGGAAACCAAGTCGCGACTTCCGGTTGGCTGTAGGAAGCTCCGGGTTTGCGGCGTTCGGGAGCTAAAACATTCAACTCGCCAGCCGTTTGGGATCCAAGGTACAACTGTATAGAGGTTTTTGAAATCCCTCAACTGTGCATTCCATTGCTATTTAACTCTGGTGTAAAAGCATCCACCTTAACATTTTTTTGTTTCTAAATTGTGCTGAATGGTAGCAAAGTTGCCCTTGTGTCTGGGAGTCTGGAACATACACTAGGAATCTCTAGATTTGGGCATGGCCAGTCCAGCCTGCTTTTGATCCCTTTTCAGTCTCTTGCTAAGAGGCACTAGGATTCCCTAAGCTGTTGCTACAAAATAAATATATTACTTATGCTTAGCCATTTTCATTGCTGACATTCTCAGACCTCAACAATGAAATGGCCCAGGCAGTAAGCAAAAGTTTTGGCTACTTAGGACCTTGTTTTGGGGTGGGGTATGTGCAGTAGCTTTGCAGAGAATTCTTTCAAGGTAGCCTTTTTGCTGCAAGAATACTGCATTCCTCCCCCACCCAAAAAACACTAATTTGTGGGCCATTCTGCATCCTGTGTGACAGCAATCTTGGATTGGGTAGGGAGCTGCCACCAACCTTCATTCTCTGATGAGTATAACTGTATGATGCATGTGTTGTCAAACCTACACCTGTCCCAGTCACAAAATAAACCACACATTTGGGCCAGATTAAATGTGATAGCATCAGGCCCATCTGTTGAAGCTGGGGTTGCCAGCCTGGCACCTGCAAGCTCACCTGCACCCTTGAGGACCTCACCTGGTCTGTTGCCTGCAAAGCTTCTGAACCTTCCTTAGTCACTCTAGTTGTTATCCTATGTTAAAATCATAAAGTTCCATGCCTTGTAATGTATGAGTGTTTTTGTGATGCTGGTGTGCACTGGAGCTGTGGTTTTACACCTTGCAGTCTGTCAGTGTAAGTTTTAATTTGACCATTTTGCAGGAGGGGAACATGTGGGACACCATGCAAATTCATGAGGGTCCAGTTTCATTTTGCTGGACTCAACTTTTCCCCAGATCCTATAAAAAAGTAAAGTGTGTGTGTGTGTGTGTACATTTGTGCATGGCTGCACATACATGCACGTGCACATGACTGCATACTTTCTCTTTTTCTATCAGTGGGGGGAGGGGGGAAAGACTTGGGGAGGTGTGAAAGAAGCAACAAGAGAGCCTGGTGTCCACAACACTCTCTCAAACTTCCAAATGTGCCCGCAGGCCCCGAAACATTGGTGATCCTTGTGTTAGGGAGCTAGATCTGCCAAATCCCCATATTGATTTAAAGCATTTATATCCCACATTTCCTCCACCAAGCTTAAGTTGACCAGCAGCAAAGAGAAAACTATCCATCAGCACTGAAGGATGGGCAGGAACTTAAATCTTTTAGTTATGCTTCCCTGCCTTAGCCATTTCCCTCCCGAGGCTAGAAGTAACTCCAGCCAGAAGAGAAATGGGAAGTAGCATTTTGGAGGTAGGGTGAAAACAAGGGTGGGCAAGGGATCAGCAGTCCCACTCCACCCACCTGTCTTTAACAACAACTACTACTACTACTACTACTACTACTTATTTGTACCCCTGCCCAACTGATTGGGTTGCCCCAGTCTCTCTGGGTGGCTCACTCCACTTTATAGGAAATCAGGTCATGTCACTGTGCTGCCTAATCTGGCTCTCAGGGGTGCAGGATGTGTGAAAACAGCCCTTTATTTGGTGACTGCAGTCAACAAAGTAAATAACGGCAAGATGAGAGAAGGAGAAGGAAAAAGCTTAACAGAGCAGTTACTGTGCAACCTGTTATACCTTGAGATCCTCTGATGCTGTGGGCGATGGAGGCTCCTTTTGCCAGTAAATCTTGTAGGACTCCAGGATTGCCACTCATGGGACCATTGGTCCTTCTAACCTTGGGATGGGAAATTTGTGGTTCTCTAGATGCTAATTCCCATCAGCCCTGGCCAATGGTCAGGGATGATGGGAATTGCAGTCCAACACAGGCTCCCCATCTCTGACCTAACACAGCACTGTTTGCTATGACTGGCCGTGGCTCTCTGGTGTCTCAAAATAGCAGTCAGTCTCAGAACCTGCTACCTGAGCTTCTTTACCTGGAGATGCTGCAACTGCTTTACCCCTCAGCTATGGTCATTCCTTCCCCCATAGAGACTTGCACTTGCATCATCAGCATTATATATACCTGTGTGGCTTTATTGTGTGTATCAGACGCTGATCTACAGCAGTATTGGAAACATATGACCAAGTCGAATAGAGAATGGGTGTACATAGCAACCCTCAAGTTCAGCAATAGTTTAGATGGCTGTAGTGGATCAATCTAGCTCTCACACACACGCACACAAGCTGGCCCTGCCACACATTACTGTGGGTTATTTGTGTGATTTCCCCTACCCTGTGCCGATCCATGACGTATCCTTGTGATTCCCCCCTCATCCCCCTCCCTCATCCCCGTGAATCCCCCAACTCTGTCCTGATCCATGACCTATTATGCCCCCTCTTCCCCCCCAGCTTATCCCTGTGATTTCCCCCCTCTCCTCCCCCTAACCCCCCCGGTTACCCCTGTGATCTCCCTCCTCTCCTCCATCCAACCCCCCCCCCGGTTATCCCTGTGACCCGTTCATTTTGCACACAATCATTCCCCCAATGTGCGTGTTCTGTAAAATTTTGCCCTGTCCCAACCCTGACTCCCCTACCCACGTGTGTTATGTGAAATAACATTTATTCTACCCAAAGGCACGGCCCTGTAAAAAGGCCCATATTCAGTTGATTCTATGCTGCGGCCTATTCGCCCCCCATCCCCCACCCAGGCAGGCCTCTAAATCCACTCGGCCTAGTCTGCAAAGCCGAGGCAAGATACTGTGGAGAGGCCAGGTTTCATCCCTGGGTCTCCCCCCCACCCTGTTCTGACCCATTACCTATCCCTGCCCCCTATTCGGCCCCCCACCCCAGGCAGGCCCCTACCTCCACTTGGCGATGTTGGGCCTTGTTGCTGCAAAAGGCCTGTTTTCAGTTGGTTGGGCCTTGCTGCTGCAAAAGGCCTGTTTTCAGTTGGTTGCTGTGGAATTTTGTGATGTTATCTGGTGGCGCGGCTTTCAAGGCAGCAGTGAGCGATCTGCCTTTCTATTGGATGCTGCTGGAGTCTTCAGAGCTTCTGCTGGTGATGTCTAATTTGGGCGCCACTTTTTTGTGTTTAATCATTATTTTAGGTATGAAAGGTTCGCTTTTTTGGGAAAAAAATGAATGCCAGATCCCTCACTGATGGGCATGGAACGTGTGGCCAAATTTGTTACATTATAGTTCAGCAGTTACGGAGAAAGGCTGTGACCTCTGTGCACGCAATGCCTACATATGTGTGTGTGTGTGTGTGTGTGCGCGCGCGCGCGCATGCTGCAGCACAGTTAATGGATGTCATACCTTTACTATTCTGTTGTGCTGAAAGGGGTAAGAAAAAAATGAACCTACTGAAGTTCCTTCTGTTGCACAACCAAAAGTTATAAAGAGTTCTGACTTCCATGATAACTAGTCGTACAACATACTGCAACTAGAGGGAGACAGACTGTGATTTAAAGCTTCATGTCCCTAACACCTGAACATATTATAAAGTAATAAACCTTACAGATGTAAACCAGGTCCAAACTTGTCTTGTGTGCCATGAGTCACAATCAAGGAGCCTCCTGAATTCATCCCTGTGGGTTTCTTCCAAACTACAATGCTCATGCCCCTTTGGCAGAAGCTCTGCCACCTTGACTAGTTTTTAAATGGTTTAAATTTTGCAGAGTAAATGTGCCCAAAGTAGTGAAAGGGGTGTTAATTCAACAGTGTCTCTGAAGCTTGTGAGTTTAAGTTGGATTTCATTAGACCTACTATTGCCAGACAAAAAGATCTTACACAAGCACCAGGAGACATACTTCTAATGTTGAGACAAGCTATTGACTCTTCATGGAGGAATGGACAAGAGAAGGAAATACTATGAGTTTATGTTTGGAACATTTAGGCAAGAAGTAGCTGTAGTAGCAGCGGCAGACTTTATTGTGCAAACCCTGCTGCTTTACTGCCACACTTACAGCCTCCAGCCGTGTCCCTGTGGGTTTCAGCATGCTGAAGCCTTCACAGGAGGTAGAACAAAGGATGACATAAATGAGGGGACACATTGGACAGTGACTGTGCCATTTAATTTATAAATTGCTAGATCAGACAGCGCAGAGTATACAAATTGGCAAGCTGAAATCTAATGTCCTCGAAACAGTAGATTTCTTGAGAGTGGTTTTGCCTTCTAGTAGTAAGCATGCTTGCAATTGTAGCTTTATTACTACAATCCGAAACATACTTAACTAGAAGTAAATCTCCTTTAAATCAATGGAACACACTTCTGAATGAACATGGCTAAGGTCAGGCTGATAATCGTATCTCTATTTTCTTTCTTGGTGCTGCGTTTTGGGAGGGAGGGCCAGAGGGCATACATAATTATTTTTGCTCTCCTGTATTCATTAAGACTATCACAACATTTACAGAAAAGATGAGGGATTGAAAACAGTGACCTTACTTTTTGAATGGGAATTTACTGGAGAGTAATTGTCGGGGGGAGGGGGGGTAAGCATTTTCTTTGTTATTTTGTACATGTCTCTATATGAATAACGTATTTTAATTTGACAGTTTGTGCCAAATATCTTTATATGAAGAACAGGATTGAAAATTAACCCTGGGGTCACTTTTCATTGCAGAAATAGACCTATAGTCTTCCAGGAAGTATGTTTCACAGTCTTAAATAATGTCTCCAAATTTCAGCCACTTGGCATTTACAGTTTTTGTTCTGTTAACTACTACTACTATTAATAACAATAATAATTCCACCCCCTCAATGGAATTCAATGAACTGTGTGCATTGTTAACATATTATGGGGGTGGGAAAATGTCAATAACTGACCCAGGAAAACAGGTAATCACCTGATTTACTTTGGGATACTACCACTCAGGGCTGTCCTTCCCATTGGGCTGACTGGCGCAGTGCGCCAGTGTGCCTGCCCAGCAGGGGGCGCATCAAGGAGGCACACAGAGCCGCCTCCGCCTCTGCCTCGCCCCTTTCCCGGCAGCAGTGGCTGAAGCGAGGTGGCAGCGGAGCTGCCTCCGTTGAGGGAGACCTGGACGTGCAAATGAGGTGCCACAGAGCATTGTGGGGCAGCGCTGTCTGTGTTCGCTGTGAGGAGTGTGGGCAGAAGGTAGCCCAGGTCCAGGTCCAAGTTTCCCTTGATGGAGGCAGCTTCGCTGCTGCTGCTGCCACCTTGCTTCAGCCGAGCAGGCGGAGGCGGAGCATAGCTGGCAGCATCCCTGCCTGTCGCACCATGCCCTCCGGCTGCCCGCTACGCCTGGCACTGCCCGGCGGAGCACGAGGGGCGCTGGAGGGATCATCGCGCCAATACACTTAAGACGGCCCTGCTACCACTTGAGACAAATTTGAACACAGCCTGGGGTAGAAATATATCCCCTGAAACTGTCTATGCCAGTTTCTGTTTCTTTGTTTTTTAAAGTGAAAACGAATGCAGGGAAGCAGATTAACATGCTCTTCTCCTGACACGATACCTGTGGCTTTGTTTGGGACATTCTACTATCCTAAATTGGGACGTGGGTGGCACTGTGGGTTAAACCACGGAGCCTAGGGCTTGCCGATCAGAAGGTCGGTGGTTCAAATCCCCACAACGGGGATTGCCCATTGTTCGTTCCCAGCTCCCGCCAACCTAGCAGTTCAAAAGCACGTCAAAGTGCAAGTAGATAAATAGGGACCGCTACAGCAGGAAGGTAAACAGCGTTTCCGTGCGCTGCTCTGGTTTGCCAGAAGCGGCTTTGTCATGCTGGCCACATGACCTGGAAGCTGTACGCCGGCTCCCTCAGCCAATAACACGAGATGAGCGCCGCAACCCCAGAGTCGGTCACAACTGGACCTATTGGTCAGGGGTCACTTTACCTTTACCTTTACTATTCTAAGTTAAAATTTTCATCTTCTTCTGTGGAAAGGAGAAAATAGGTTATAGCAGGTTTTTTTAGATTTCCCAATAAGAATGAAACAGAGCTTTAGATTTAACAAATTGGATCTGACCTGGAATAATGGATTGGATTGGGAAAATAGAGCGGATCTGAAAGAGAGCTTCCCAATTAATACAGATAGAAGGTGAATATTGTGGTTGCCGCACATCCCTAATACAAATATATTCCCAGAGACTGGATTCCCTCTTTGCTTCATTTATGCTTACATTACCTCTCATTTGTACTCCCATTACTAGCGTGACAGAACTGAAAATTCTTGTCACCTTCTTCGGCTTTCTCATCATGCTAGTTTATTAATACACGAGGGCTGAGGAAAAAGGCAGCACAGACCACAGAGAATCTAGGTAATTTGATGGCTTGGATGCAAACACAGCAGGCGTAGCTTCAGAAGATTAGAAATGAAAATGCTTGCAATTAGAAATTCTGAAGCCACTGTTCTCCAGGAACTCACGATGGAGTTTAAGTACACAGATTAAGCTGTAAGGTGAGAAAATAATTAAGTTGAGCCAAGTGTTTCACCATAACACTGTCTCTGGTATCAGGCCATAAGATCAATCCTCATTTTGAATTCTAGAGGGACAGCCAGTGAGTCACAAAGTCCTCAGCACCACAGCAGGGAGTCCTGCATTCACTATCCAGTACTTCCAAAAGTTCAAAGTACTTTACATACATTTTATCATCTTGTAATTCTTAAAAGGATCTTGTAAGATAACCCATTGTTTTTATCCCCATGTTGATGGTTGAGGACTCCGAAGCTGCAATCCTAACTCTGCCTACCTGAGGGTAAGCACCATTGCGTTCAATATGACGTACAGTATATTCCTGCATATAAGACTACTTTTTAACCCAGGAAAATCTTCTCAAAAGTCAGGGGTCGTCTTATACGCTGGGTCGTATTTCTTATACAGTGAGTATATCCCAAACTCTATATTTTAACTGGAAAAGTTGGGGGTCGTCTTATACGCCCAGTCGTCTTATACGCAGGAATATACGGGGTACTTCTGATGTACTTCATGGTTAGGCTCGCTAGCAAGTGTACCAGCTGAGTCAATGGAGTGGGCTGGTTTGTCTCATGTCTCCACCTGATGCAGCCAGGTGGAATGGTTGTGGGTGAATGAATGGGGCCCAATGACAATTGGTTCTGGCTGAACTGATGAATCAGGGCTTGTTGTCTCACCTCTTCCTTTGATGTAGCCAGGTGGAATGTTTATCCATTCAGACAGGGCTTGCCCAATACATTTTGGCACCTAAGGTGAGCCACAAAATGCCCCTCTCCCCAGGAACATGGGGGGGGGGAACAAGGGTGGGAGGAGACAGCAGCATCTCTTGTTCACCAAGAGGCTGTTGTAGAGGCAGAAGGGGGTGGCTGCCAAGGAGGCAACAGAACCAGCCACAGCCATTGCTGCCACTGCAGCAGCGGCAGGTGATGCATTCCTTGGAGGATGGATCTGCTGCCCCTGTGGATACTGCTGCCCAAGGTGGTCACCTCACCTTGCCTCAGGGTGGGCTGGCCCTGCCTGCATTCAGATATTCCGAGACTTAATTCCTTGAAGATATTCAGATATTCCAGGCCTGACTCCCAGGTTAACACAAAATAATGGACAGGGTGCACATTATTCTTGCTATGAGATGCCAAAAGCGGCTTCCTGATGCCGTAGAATCACAGAATTGTAGAGTTGGAAGGGCCGCTGAGTGTCATCTAGTCCAGTCCCCTGCAGGGCAGGAATCTCAGCTTCTTGAAACCAAGTGAGTTGATACCCCCATTCATACTTTAAATAAATGAGCATATTTATGATGTGGAAGTAGGAAAGAACTATAACAGAGTCTTCAGCTTTTAGCTAAACAAGGAATGCAGTGAGGTCTGGCTTGCTGAAGTTAGGCTGAGGAGATGATGCCGGCTTCTGCTATGTGGTCAAATGTAGTTGAAAGAGGCAATTCTTCCTCCTATACACTCCATCCATCTAAACCAGCGGATCAGGGTTGCCTTGGAAACAGAAAATACCTCTTGGGCTTGGGTTTCATGGCTAATCCAGAAGACCTCAAGCTTTCCCCAAGTGAGTTGACACAGATGTTATCAACATGTCACAGTGGGGGTTACCAACTGACCAGCAAAATTAGTTGACCTGCTCATGTGCTTTTAATAGATTGATGAAAGGCTAGCAGTAAGGCCTGCATCAAAAGAGAATAGTAATTTTTAAAGGATAGCACTTCAATGTAACCTTCAGTAATATTTTTGGCCTGAAATATTTTTCCAGTTGCTAGAAAAGCAACCTTTACATTTCAACAATCAACACAAAGGAAAAGTGAAATGCTTTTGCCTTAATAACGAGGGGTTTCAAGGGATCGTTTCTTTTTCTCTTCTAAAAACCCTGAAATACACTGTAATAGAGAACTTGTAATTGTAATTTTTGTAGTAGTGGTGGCTAATATTTGGGTGCCCAGCACAAAGGAGCTAGACAGAAAGGTATTTGGCTGCCGTTGCCTGTACTACTCAGTACTACTCAGATCCTAGGGGTAAGTGGGGGTGAGGTACAGGGGGAAAATAAGACATTCTAGGCAAAGAGAAATACAAGAACAATTGGAACATGGCACAGTCTAGAAGAATGAGGGGAAGGAGGTCTGAGATTGGAAGGAATAGTCGGAGGGAAAGTGAGGCATATATGGTCAGGAGCTCTTGTGAAAAAATCAGGTGAAATTTACCTGTTAATGTGAGGATGTGTGGAGGAAACCCAATCAAAATCTTATCCACATATCTCTAATATAATGTAAAAATTTAGACGTGGAAGAATATGTCAGACTGCTTTTAATAGTGATTTAAATGTGCAGATGTGCATAATTCATTAAAATTCATGTTCATGATAAAACATTTGTGTACTTTTTATTTGCATAAGCATCTCTTCTGTATATCAGCTTGCGCTAGTTTTCTTTCAAAGGCCATAATTGGCACCATTAGAAATATTGATTTTAGGTTTCAAATGTAACAAGTTAACTGTAAAGAGTGCCTACGGGCAAAAAGAATAATCAATCCACAATTGGTTTTCTCAGCATGCATATATCTATGGAGCCACTCTAGAGGGTACAAACATATGCAATTATGGATGGCACTGGGTGGACAACTTTTTCCGAGATTCCTTCTTCTAGATCTCTGGGTGGTGGACCCAATAACATTGCTCAGTGATAGATTCAATTTTTTAAAAAGTGAAGATGTCCATTGGCTTGGATGACTTTAACAATGCAATCTTGTACCCTTATGAAGCTTACTCCCCAGTAAGCTTGCATTGCTTTAATTAAACAAAGCTCAGTCAAAGATCTATAGACGTGTTAGCATTCATTATTGTTAATATTATTTATTTACTGTTAACTGTGATAACCAAATGAAACTTCATGTTGAGAGTCAGTGTGTCTGTAAATTGCAGTTGCTGGGGACTAACAACGGGTGGGACTATGGGGTCAGTGTTTTATCCATGGGCTTTTAGATTTCCTGGCTGGGCATTATTGGAGGTAGGATTCTGGATGAGATGGCTCCTTGTTCTGATGCTCTTCTTAAGCTTGTGTGATCATAGTAACACTCTTTCTTTATCTTTGTGTCGTACTGCACACAACTTCTGGTAGAGTGTGGTGATGACCACTAAGATAGATAGGTATAGGCCTGGATTCAACTCACCTGGTGTGCTAGCAGAATCCAGCACATGCGCTCCTGCTGGGACAATGGAGCTTTCTGCCCACTCCGTACACCCCCATGCCTCTCGCAAATCTACTCTGGAGGACCAGGCAAACACCTTAAAACACAGGCAGGCATGCTTGTGCTGACAGAACGACTAGAAGAGTGTGACGCTGAATTCCTCCCATTTTGGATTTGAAGAACCTGTGGGTGTAATTGAACAACAGGGTGTCATGACCCCTTTTAGTTGGAAACAGAAGTAAAATGGATGGTGCTTTGTATCTGAAATGAGACAGAGAAATTTAACAGTTATTTCCTATTATTAGCATATATGTTGCGCAGGAACTTGTAGCGGTACTGGAGCTCTGCATGAGCATAACTTTTCCTTTTGTCAGCAATTTCCAAAGGAAAGGAACTACTGTATAGATCTCTACAACAGAACAAATGGCCTTGAGGTTTTTTCAGGTTGGTTTCTTAAAAAAAAAAAAAGCCGCTCAACACGAGGTCATTTAATTAGCACATTGATTACTAAACTCTTCTTTTTTTATAGCTGCTGCACAGCAATATGCTTCTTTCACATAATGCCTTTGAAAAGTTCAGTTGATGGCAGTTCTCTGTAATACTTACAAAGAAAGGGAGAGGGGGGGGAGACTCAACGTTACTACACTTCTCCCTGGGGAGAATGCCCAATTAGTTCATGCCAGTGCATGGGAAGGAAACACACACACACACACACACACACACACACACACACACACACACGGATTCTTTCAGTGTTGCTAAAAGAAACATTTTATCTGTATTTAGCAGCACCCCAGGGTTGCGTTTATCTTTAAAAAACACCAAGCTGCGTATATGTGTGTGCGTCCATGTGTATTTTCTCTCTTCAACATGTTACACGCTTCTAGTAAAAAAGAAAAAAAGAGAAATGTGCTGTTCCATTTTTAAATTGTAGAAGAGAACAGAACATTTAGTGCCACTTAACTCCGACTGTCTGTGTGCAGCAGCATGAATGCCATGCTGGAGCGGCTGCTAGGGTGGGTCTGAAATAACCACAAAGATTGAATTAAACCTGAACCAAAGTTGAGTGAGAGCTATTGCCAAGGTTTGTACAATGCATTCTGTTGGCAGAGTTAGTGCATAGAGTGAACATTGGGGATGGCCAAATTCTACATGCAAAGGAGGCCACTCTATAGACCAGTGTTTCTCAACCAGTGTGCCTCCAGATGTTTTGGGACTACAACTCCCATCATTCCTGACCACTGGTCTTGCTAGCTAGGGATGATGGGAGTTGTAGTCCCAAAACATCTGGAGGCACACTGGTTGAGAAACACTGCTATAGACTGTGATTCAGGACCTGGAAACATATCTGACTCATGGGTCAGATTCTATCATAAAGTAGGCATCATCCAGCACGAAGGACTTCAACTGTCGGGGTGCATAAATAGAATCATAGCATGCTAGATCTTGAAGAGACTATCTAATCCGACCTCCTGCAATGCAGGAATCTCAACTAAGGCATCCATGACAGATGACCACCCAACCCCTGCTTAAAAACCTTAGGCTAGCCTTAGCATATGAGATGCAAAATTAAAAGAAAATGTGGGTGGGAAGCAGATACTGTATAGCATTTACATGGTGCGGAGTATCCTTTCTAACAACTGTAAATCTTTTACCTAAGTGAGGTCAGACTTTTTAATCAGAATATAATTTAAATTGAGGGCTTGCCAGAGGCGAGAAAAGCTTTCATCAGATTTCTGTCACATTTCAGGGGGTTGGCACTTCCCTATAGGAATGGTGGTTTGACTTCAGCCAATATTTTTGGCTTATTGACATGCTTTGTTATAATATTCATCATAACTAAGAGATATTAATAACACCCCTTGGCTAATCTTCAGATTATGGAACACAGAATAGTCCTGATTCTTCAGCAGCTAATGGCAAAAGTTGGAATTGACTTCAGTAAAGATGCTGCTCTTAGAGCAAACATGAGGCCAGTGGAAGACTTTAATTGCCTCTAGCAACAGAGTTCAGCAGAAGTCCATCATTTCCATTTTTCCTGGAAATGAGTTTAATTTGTCTAAGTAGCAGAGGGAATATTGGCTTTAACAATCAGGTTGGCATTGTACTAGAGTAAACAGTATGCAGGGAGTGCACCAGAATTTGGGGGGGGGGGGGAAGGATCACAAATGGAAATTGTGGCTGTGGTGCATGAAAGCTTCTGTCTTACTTAATGTTGTGCTCATTTATCATCATTTGACTCAGAACACAACTGTGCAGAAAGGGCTACCTGCTTTAGATTTGCTGACTCCTTGAATGGGAGACTCCAGGGGGATTCCATCTAAAGCGCAGCAACAAGGGAGTTGTGAACTAACCTAAGCTCCATTGCTTTCAGTGGTGCATAAAGCTAACTTTGCTTAGACTGGTGCCCAGATCCTCACAAAAGATAAGTCTGATCCTGTTGGTATAGGACCAGGATGTCATCAGCCCCCCACCTCATGTCCTCAAAATGTATACTTCTGATATTGTTTCTCTTACAGTATTTTGCCCCCTTGTTTTTTGCAAGAATAAGGCACCATTATCAGTGGTGTATATGTTTTTCACATTATTGCTTTGTTTTCATATTCTTTAAACTACATCCACTTTTACATGTATGTCCTCATGTTTTTGATACTCTGTTTCATTGGGAGGGGGTTGTAGAAGTAATACACCCCACTTCCAGTTTATTTTTAAACAGCCATCCTGTGGTTCCATATTTAATACGGCTCCAGTTTTAATAAGCTCAGTTTTCAATAGGGTGTTGAGGACAGAGGTGCCAACTTACGAGGGACTTTCGGGGGGTGGGGTAGCCGGCAGTGCACGTGATGTCAGGATGTTGGGAGGAGGGTGGAGCAGAATGCGGCAACAGTGTGGCTTCGATGCCCAGCGGCTCCTCTTGATCACTGGCTGGGGGCTGCCATGCTGCTCTTGGCCCCTGATTGGCCCTCCTCTACCCCCTGATTTTTTCAGACATTTGGGGGGGGGCAAAGCACTCATCCCCCAGGAGTTGGCATCCCTGGTTGAGGAACAGATATTTTCATATGTGTTAGAAAGTAAAGCTGGGAGTGGGAGGTCAAACTAAGGCTTCTCTTTCTCCTTCCATCAACAATAAACTATTCTATTGCTAGGATGTCTACAATAAAGCTGGCTTGAGTTCAAAATGCACTTCACTCCGTGAGAGAGGCAACAGTTCCAGGAGGAATAAAAAAAGAGAGGAAATGCATACATTCTCCCACCTCAAACAATGACATATCAAGTTGGCTGTGCATTAGCAGAGTATTATATTTGTCCATCACAGCCTGACTATAAATTCTCCTTGACTTAAGCTGCTTTCATTTTAACAGAAAGGGAAAGCTGGAGATCAAAGGGTCAGTAGTTTGCACAGAACAATAAGCGAGTGATTGCTGCATGGAACAGGAAACCAGGAAGTCTCTTATGTTTCTATATCTGCTGCTAACTGCTCCAGTGACCTTGAGCAAGTCATTTATACTCAAATAACTCATCTACAACTTCCGTTGAGTCTTAATTGAGTGCACAGAAGATTCAAGAGACACCTGTGTTAGGTTTGCAGTTTCTGGTATATTCTGGCATAAAACCATATTCTGGTTTTACTGGTAACACAGGTAGCCCAGATAATTTTTGCTACTAACTGCCCCTGAATGCGGTGCCAATAACCTGCCATATTCTGTTAGCTCCTGCTGTTGACCCACCGGTTTTTATGCTGACCTATGAGATTCTGAGCTCCTCCCCGCCTGACTTGTCAGGTTCCATCCAGGCTCCACCCCCAATCCTGTGTTCCATCCTAGTACCACTTTCTCCCCCCATAGTCTCTCTGCCATAGTTTAGGGCAGGGGCAAAGTATATTTCTAAGTGGGTGAGGGGAAAAAACAGCAACATATGTTAATGACAGTTCGGAAATGTGGGGAGCAAGTGGGGGCAAACTCATTGTTTGTGGGGGGTGCACGCCCCCACCCCCACCCCCGGTACCACCTGGGCATGGTTCTGTCCCATGACTCATCATGGGTAACTGCAGTTTCTTCTAGCCCTTGATCAGTACAGAATAGCCTTGATTGGAAAAAAAAGAAGATCGAAAATGTAAACTGCTATTGCGTGCCCTACCGTGTTTCCCCTTTTTTAATACGTAGTCAGAAAGTAAGCCATGGGAGGGTTTTTCTAGAAGTAAGATAAGTAAGACGTACCCCGAAAGTAAGCCACCATTGTTCCTGTCACCTCCTCAGCCCCTCCTGTGTGCTCAGGGAGCCAGCGAACCAGCGACAGGCGTGGGGGGAAAACGCGCCTCTCAGCTGATTTCTCCACCGCCTGCTGAGCGCACAGGGAGAGGGGGGGGGAAGCCTCTTCCTGCCCCTCTGGAGCAGGCCTGTCTTTCCTATTGGGGCTACTGGTGCTTTCCTTTTCGACCCTGGGAGGCAGCGAATACATCCAATGGTCAGGGCGCTTTGGGGCGCCCATCTCTCCCCGTCTGCACCTTTTCTCCTCCTTCTGGGCCAGCACGCGCCCTCTTTTGCTCGCTCCCTGCCTCTCCCGTGACAATAGGCAGCGGCAGCGGCAGCCACAGCCGGCTGCAAGGCAGAGAAGCTAAGCCCAGCGGAGCCAAGGTGCTGTTGAGCGGCTACGGGCTCCCTTTGGCCGGCCTTCCTTGTGTGCGCCTGGCCGCGATGCGCCTCCCTCCTCCTCCTCCTCCGGCGTAGCGACGGCAGCGGGAGGCTCCTCCTCCTCCGGCAATGGCAGCGGCGGCTCCCGCTCGGGTATGCACCCCTCCAGCCAGCAGCCGGCCAGGCGGCTCCCACAAGGGCTGCAGCGGTGGCTGGTGGTGCGGCAGCGGGGAAGGCCACCTAGCCAGCGGGGAAGGCCACCCGCCTCCCTTTTTCCACCTCCACCACCTCCTCCGCCAGCCAGCCTCGTCGCCGCTTTTGGGCGCCTGCCTCCGTCCTCCTCCTGCTGCTGCTGCCCAGCTGGGCTCCAGCTGTCGCTGCCCAGCCACCTCCGCGGCCCCCAGGGGCTAGCAGCAGCAACAGCAGTGGGAGGACGAGGATGACACTGCTGGGTCCCACTGCCTTGAACCGAGTGGCGCTGCTGCACGCTTTGTTGGGGCTGCAGCAATCGCTGGTTCCAGGCGCCTGCCTCCTATTGCAGCGGCCAGCGTTGCTGCTGCTGGCTCGGTACTCTCCTTCCGTGTGGAAGGATTGCTTTTTTTTAAAAAAACAAGATTGCTTAATAAAAAATAGATTGCTTAATAAAAAAACCAAGACACCCCCCGAAAATAAGCCATAGGCTTATTTTCTTGAGTAAAATAAATATAAGACGGTGTCTTAAAATGTGGGAAACACGGTAGTAACTTTATAGTATTTGGAACAGTATGCTAGACCATGTGCAGAATATAGAAGTGGCACAGGTGTCCTTCAGATTTACCTGCATTCATGTGGGAGTGGCTTTTCTGTGAGCAAATCTCATGTGACTATATATATAAAGTCTATATAATGCAAGTACCTGTCTGTGGGCAGCCCTGAAAGGCTGATGGTTTGCACCCTGTTAGTAAAGATCCATGCAGTCTGCCCTGCACACATGATTACTTCTTTTGGACGCAGACACAGTCTGAAGGACATATCCCAACCACTGCAAACACCTTGCTGTAAAATGCCACATCATAACTTATAGCTGATAACTCATCATAGCATAATTTCTAAAATTAATATACCACCGTTATCGTTAAGCAAGATGAAATCAGTAATAGCACTGAAGGGAAAGGGTATATTTTTCAGTTGAAGCTTTCAATGGAATGTGTCTGACAGATTTCCCTTGAGAGGGATTTTTGCACAGGTATTGCCACTGAAAAAGCCCTGTTGTGGTAGTGGGTAGAGTCTCTTCAGATTATACAGACTCCTGGAGAAGAGGTGGGTGAATCAGAAGAGCCATTCAAAGGCTGTTAGTTCTCCAAAGTTTTTAACAACATGAAAAGTAGAAGATTTAATCTGTGTCCTCAAATCCATGTTTTGATTTTTAAAAAGGAAAACAACTGAGCTTTCTTTGCCTTCCATACTTTCTACCTTACTTTGCTTTGATGATGATGGCTAGCTTAGCGTACATAGGAAAATGATGGCACCACAAATGTGGACATGTTTTAGAGCCGTTCCACATATTACATGGCAACAAACATGAGTTAATGACCTGGTGCATGTTTGACAAAAAGCTGTGGCCGTTCCTGGTTTTCTGATGAGTGGAACTCTATGACTTGCACATTCCCATACACATGCTTGTCTTGGGCACACTTTTTTTGGCATAGACATTTTTTAAAAAAGGGCAAATAGCTCAGCTGTACACCTAAAAAGGTTTTTGAATCCTTACTTGCCCTGGTCACAACAACTGAATGCTCCATACTTCAAATGTAGCATTTTCAGATGTAGCTTTTCATGCATGTAACGCATAGCAGAGTTTAGCAAACTGAGCACAAGTCACTTAATGTTTCCCTAAATGCCAGGGAAACAGGAAGGCGCTCTAGCTGTGTGGCTTCTGGTTGTACCAGTAACAAAGGTGAACTCGCCTGATCCACAGAATTATGGGCTGTATTCAACTAATCTGTTCAACTCATGGAAGCCAGAGCAAGGTCACCCACTAAGTGCCACAGGGCTCTTCCTCTCTCCCCCATGTGACCCCCATGCCTCCCCTAAATTTGCTCTGGAGGGTCAGGAGGACCCAATAAACAGTGTAAGTTGAAGGACGGGGGAGAACATTCCATTGGGCAAGCAGAAATCCTTGTGCTCATGGACAATCTGCTTAGTGCCACGTTGAATTCCACCCCATGTTCCAATCGGATGCTTGGCAGCTCGGATGTGAAGATTGTAACATGATTATCGTTTAGATTTCATGCTTCTCCAAATTTTGCATGGCAGTTCCTGGCAAACAAAAAAAGTACCAAGAATACATACTTTTAAAAAATACCAAATAGTATTTAAAATGTGTGTTTGGGGATAAACTATGTTTAGGAATACATACATTGAGATTTAAACACATATTTAAATATGTATTTTGTGTTTAAATCTGAATCTTCATGTGGATTTCTTGAAAAAAAACACAATAAAGTCAAAGATTAATTTGGAAATAGGACAGAATGGACTTATGAATGAGCACATGAATAGGCGACATGGACCAGAAATAGACCTGATTTATCCATCCCTAATTACAGCAATGGCTTTTGAAGCACTAAGTATAGACTAGGGATGGAAGAAAAAATTATTCACTTTGCATTTAAAAGTGAGTTTATTTACATAAATCACACCTTTTGAAATGATATGCTATCTGAAACACATTTTCCTTTGAAAATATCATTTCTCTGAATTTTGCAATGTGGTTCTCCAGTCAAGTAAAGTGTACAAAAATGCATAGTAAAGTCTGCATATGTGCACATATTAGTGAAAATAACATGCAAAAGTGTGACAAATATCAAGGGAAATCGCTTGACAAAGGTGTGTATGTTGTTAGAAAATTCATACTACACTGCTGATGACTTTTCATGAGGGCTTTTAAGAAAACACAAACTGATGTGAATATCTGGAGACGTGAACATAAGATGGAAAATGATAAACTGAGAGAAACCAAAATATACATATTAATGCATCCATTGTGTGGACTGGTGGTAGCACTGGACTTTAATTAATTTCAGCAGGAGCAGAAATGGCCTGTTCTGTTTTTCTCTGCCTTCCTTGTGAATTGGTTAGAATGCACCTTATTGGGTACAGAAGAGCAAGCTTTATGTTTCAATCTACAACTGTGGGTATTTGCATCTGAGTCTCTGCAAAAATCTCCTTATTATGATTCACTTTCTGCTAATCAAAGTGTCTCCATTCCCTTCACTTGCTCTTAGGTTTTATTCCTTGTATCAAAAGTCACAAAGACAAACTTTGCGATGAGAGGCAGAGAGTTTGCAAAGCCAGTTTGTCAAAGAGCAAATACCTCTTTCTGAATGCTTGATTTAATGCCGCAGGCATGCTTCCCTTCTGACTCAGCTCTTTGTTATGACTAGCAGTTCAGTGGATATAGATTTTGTGTAACTGTGGATAGGTTTTTTATGTACACACCATTAGTTAATGTAATGAGTTAATTTTACACCAGGCATCAAAAAAAGAGAAGAAAAAAAGCTCAAGAGCACGAGTGCAAATGTGCTGTTGGTACATTAGAAATCTTCTTTGGCGATCAGTGTGTGTTTGCTGATTAGCAGGGAACAGAATTAGAGGCAAATCGCATTTTATTTTTTCAGCTAAGATATAAAAAGTAGTAGAAGTTAACTAATTAGTTCCCATTCACATTTACAATGGCATCTTTAAATTGATGTATGTCTTTCTCTTTTTTCCTTTTTTAATTTTTATTAAATAAGTTGATGTATGTCTCAACCCTACAATAAACAAGGAAGCGGCAACTGAGCTCAGAGGGCAAAGTTTCCATAGAACATCCCTATTTTGAAGATCCAAAATGCATGTACTTGAGTTCACTGCTCAACAGAGCTCCAAACAAAGTAAGAGACTGAAAGCACTTTAGGAAAGCACTGGACTACTGTAGCATTAATAAATATTGGCTCCTGGTGCTGATATTGTCCTTTAGAGCCGTTGTTTATTTTTTGTTTTGTTCTATTAAATTTGTATACTCCTCTTCATCCGTAGATCTCAGGTCAGTTCGCAGCATAAAAATATATAATAAGAACAAGAACAAAACAAAGCAATATTCTTACAGCATTCTTTTCTTGCTTTTTGTTTTGTTACTGAGTATTTACGAGAAAAAAAAATCTCTAATCACACCCCTCCCCCAGGTATTTATATGACTACTACCATACCATTGTCCCATCTCAGGGCTTTCTAAGACAAATAAAAAAGCAGACGACCCAAGAAAACGTTTATTTACCACCTCTGCCCACTCAGATGCACATAAAAATTCCAGAGAGTTCCAGGATTATTTTATCTGTTTCTGCAATGTTGCTCTCCATTACTGCTTTTGGAAGGAGAGCTGGTTGGTTGCCCTGCACACTGCTTAGCCTTTGGGCTGATGCTCCCATTGTTGTCCTGAAGTGGACCATTCTTTCTTCCTGTCTTCTGCATTCTACACTTTACTGCTATTGACAGGGCTTGCATTATCTACTGCTCATCCCTTTCTTTTCTTTTTTCTTTTTTGTGTGGCCTCCATTGCAATGGCTTGCTAAAGCTTCAATTCCACATGGCCCTCCATTAGTCACCTCTTTTGTTCATTGTAATGTCTCCCTACCCCAGGCTGATAATTTTTCTTTTTTTTCTTTAAAAAAATTCACCCCTTGGTTTTGCTCGGTACTGTATTCTTTTATTCCCATGTTTTCTGTTGTTATTTTATAAAATGAGAATGTATACTTAAGTCAGACAGACATAATACAGTTACAGGTAGGTAGGCGTGTTGGTCTGACGTAGTTGAAACAAAATAAAAAAAAAATCCTTCCAGCAGCACCTTAGAGACCAACTAAGTTTGTCATTGGTATGAGCTTTCGTGTGCATGCACACTTCTTCAGATACCCTGAAACAGAAGTCACCAGACACTTATATATAGTGCCTCTCACTATATATAAACGTCTGGTGACTTCTGTTTCAATGTATCTGAAGAAGTGTGCATGCACACAAAAGCTCATACCTATGACAAACTTAGTTGGTCTCTAAGACATAATACATACATCAACTTTACCAATTTGGTATTAAAAGGTAAAGAGAACCCTGACCATTAGGTCCAGTCGCAGACTCTTGGGTTGCGGCGCTCATCTCGCTCTATAGGTCGAGGGAGCTGGTGTACAGCTTCCAGGTCATGTGACCAGCATGACTAAGCCACTCCTGGTGAACCAGAGCAGCGCATGGGAACGCCGTTTACCTTCCCGCTGGAGCGGTTCCTATGTATCTACTTGCACTTTGACATGCTTTCGAACTGCTAGGTTGGCAAGAGCAGGGACCGAATGGCAGGGATTCGAACCAGCAACCTTCTGATCGGCAAGCTCAGTGGTTTAGCCCACAGCGCCACCCGTGTCCCAACATTTGGATTAGGCTAGTGGAAATCTTTGGCACTATCTTTGCCTTAAGGCTAAGCTAGACATGACCTTAAACTCGTGTGGGGAGAGGTTTTTCGTCCTTTCCTTCTGATGGAAACTGCCCTCTCACGCCTCAAGCTGCTATTTAGTACAGGAGGGAAGATGCCATTTGCACTTACGGAAGCTCTTCTCCCGTGTAAGGTAGCAGTAAGGGAGCAATAACCATGACATCCCCCTTCCTCCTCCGCTCTCACACCATGCTCAATCCTGCTTCTTACAGCTACAACAGATGCACACAATGCCAAGCAATGAATGTCAATGCCATGTGTCCTTTGGCCTTTATACAAAGTTCTGCAAGGTTCCCTGGTGGACATCTTCCTAGCCCTGCTGCTGAGGATTTCTTTTAATTAGCAGGCCTCAAGTAATGTACCTGAGGCCTTCTGCATTGAAAGTGTGTGCCCTCCCTACCACTGGGCGATGGCTGTTCCCCACATATCTTAAAGGGCAGGCCATGATGCCTCCTTGAAAAAGACAGGTGCTGTACCTGTATTCCAACTATTTCTGTTCAGGAATTGGGATTTCACATACATACATACATACATACATACATACATACATACATACATACATACAGTCTCCTGCCTTTCTTTCCCCATGGAAACCAAGGTGCCTAAATGTGGTTGTTATTATATCATATCCACACTACACATTTATTTCACTACTTTTAACAGTCATGTTAAAGGGGCTGGGCATTTTAGCTCTGAGAGCTTAGCACCCTTAACAAACTACACTTCCTGGGATTCTCCATGACTATTAAAGCAGCATGGTAATGCTTTAAATGTATGCTATGGATGTTACCTTAGACATTGTTAAAAATTCAGCTCGTGATACAGGTGAAACTCGGAAAATTAGAATATCGTCAAAAAGTGCATTTATTTCAGTAATGCAACTTAAAAGGTGAAACCAATATATGAGATAGATGCATGACATCCAAAGCAAGTTATGTCAAGCCTTTATTTGTTGTAATTGTAATTATTTGTCGTTAGGCGGGTCAATTATAAATGGAATGGAATTAATGAAATGTAATAGCGATGTTTATTTTTGTTTATTTTTGTATTATTGTAACTATTTGTTTTATTACTGTGGAATTTCCAAAAGAAAGCATTTGTAAAACTCAAAATAAAAATAAAAAATAAAAGGTTGCATTACTGAACTAAATGCACTTTTCGACGATATTCTAAGTTTCCGAGTTTCACCTGTACTCTCAGAAGCCAGAGATTCCACTTGAGTTGCATCTTTATTTCAGGGCAAGAGGGAAGCATGGCTCCATGACAGAGCAGATGCATTGCGTGCAGAAGTCTCCCTGTTAAGTCCTCAAGACCGCCAGGTAGTCAGGATGGCAGGGTTAGGAAGGAGGCCATGGAAGGCAGCTCCCCGTCAGAGAATACAGTCCTAGGATGGATTGACTGATGGTCTGATTCAGGAAGCTCCATAGATATGTCTCGCACTATAAGGCATATTCCAAATCCCCTTACTTCCATAAAATGGAAGAAACTGCCCATAATTTTAAAGTTGGGGCATCTCAGAATATCCAGTTTGTTTCTTCTTGTTCTTCTTCTGTTTGTATTATGTCCAGAGGCCTCTTTTCTCCACTCCCCCCACCCCAAGGAAATGGATATCCACACAGTGTAAAATGCGCAAGGGCAGCCATCTGCCTCTCAAAGGGCATGTGCATTTTTATCTAACTTGTGCCAGCTGGCAAGAATCCCTAAAGGCACAGATTTAGATGTCCTGATACAAATTTAGAAGCTTTAGACACCCAGGCTCCACTGCCTTTTCTTTTCTGTAAGAACCATGTTAAAGTTGAATGATGGTACTGTGAAGTCCCTTGGAAAAACAATATGACTTTTTCAAATTCAGGACTGGCCCACACTGGAAATGGCAAGGGTTGCTTTCTAACACTCTGTTCTGTTTTAGTGATCTGTTTATGCAGCACACTATAGGAAGATCTCTGCATACCTGATGCATGAAAATTACCAGACGTTCCTTCTTTCCTTTGAGAGTAGGACTGAGAATAAACTTCGCGCCACTCTTTGGAAACATTTTTGAGGCTGCTGAGCAACATTTTGTCTTTTTGACAAAGTTTTGGTGCTCCTTGTGAAAATGTTAGTTTATTCATTTAAACTGCCATTCTGTGCCTTCAACTGCCCTCATATGCTCTGAGTGGCATTATTGTATTGCCAGATTGTAACTTTAGATAGTGATGTTTTCAAATCAAACAAGGCATCATCATCACTCATGTGAGCAGCTCATGGGTATACTGGATGGAGCCATAGATGGGAGGAGGAAATGGCAGCGAGGAGGCAGCACCCAGAGAAAACAGTGGCACTGAGCAGAACCACAAAAAGATTAAAAAGATGAATACTGATACAGTTGGGAATACAGTAGTTGTTAGGCTAAATTTCTAACCCAAGAAAAGTGGCAGTTTCTGCTCAAATAGAAACTTTAGAAGACTTGGTGTGGTCTTGTTTGGAAAGTAACCAAGTATTTCTTAGGGAAATCCTTCAGCCAGCTAAGGCAATCCTTTCCCTTGAGGAAAACACAGTCTTTAAACTTCTTTCTTCTTTCTAGACCCTCCAAAAGAGCTGAAGGTTGTCTCCCTTGGGAGGCTAACATCCATTCAGCACTACATTTGTCCATTTCAGAAAGATTCTGTCTTCTGGTTGAAAAGAGAGTTTGCTTGGTTTATTGTGCTGTCAGATCTTGGCACTCTCTATCCATGTAGATATGCATTTGCAAATTCAATTTTAGGGGGAGAGAGGGAGCATGGAAGTCTTGGGGGTGGGGGAAAGAATCGGCAGATAGCATATTTGAAATTAGATTTTCAAAATTACTGTTTATTTTTAAAAAGGTCTCAGGGTCTTAAGGGGGATGTTGATCAGTGGGGAGAGCACTTGAAATTAGATTTCATAAATTACAGTATTTTTTTAATGCATGTAGCAAGGCATCTATCCCTCCTTGTATCACTCAATAAAAGAGGGTAGCACACTCGGAAGCAGAAAATAAATAAGCCTCCAAAGTTCATGTTTGGGCTGGAAACATATTAAAATGTAAACTTTAATGGAATTCATGCAGGGGTGAAGAATGATTCAAAGAGGCGATGAGCGTATGCTTTCAGAAAAACAAAGAGGGAGGAATATTAAGAAACAAGGGCTTCAGCACCGTTGTGAAGGACTGCTGTGATTTATCGAAACTTGATGAGATGCACCTCTCAAAAAATGCAAATGTCTGGTCTGGGGCTGTGTAATGAATGGGCCCGTGCACAATAAAACATTTGACTTGTTTGGTAGACTCTTACTGAGGCTCCATATGCTCTGCTTCATGCTCCTTGCCCTTTTATCATGCTGCCTTTTTTTGTGTGTCTCTAAAACTTAAATTAGAAGACTGTTGATGATTTAAAATCCATGTAGATTTTTCAAGCCTGTGGTTAAGTCAAGCAAACGAATGTGGAAATTTCGTGAGTGTGCAGGGACATGGCACACCACAGAAAGCAATGAAGTTTGGGAACAGCAAACACATGTAAATTTCAGGAGCTGCTAATCACATGTAAGACTACAGCTTTGGGTTGTGGGAGGCTGTGTGTTGCCCAGTGGGGAACAATTTAAATACCACACAGTCTGTCAAAGGAGAGTGGCTACACGCTCTTGCAGTTTTTATTAAAACAGGCCAAGCTAAAACTTAGTTCCCCTGCCTCCTCCCACCCCACCACCCTTTCCCCATTTGCTAAAGTTGTGCTTTAAAAGTCGGAGATGTTTTCCAGAGATTTGCAGGCTTCCCCCCTCCCCCTGCTTGCATCAAGGCTAAGGCCTATGGCAGCCTTGAAGTTGTGCTGAAATAATAATAATAATAATAATAATAATAATAATAATAATAATAATAATTTTTATTTATACCCCGCCCTTCCCAGTCAAGACCGGGCTCAGGGCGGCTAACAACAAATAATATCAACACAAATATAAAAGAAACAATTCAGTTAAAACAACAGAATAATACAATGTTAAAATTCAATTTTAAAATTAAAAATCTACGAATAAGATAATACCATTATAAATAAAACCTTAGGGGAGGGTAACCGTGGGGTCAGAACGTCAGCAGACTTCATAGGGTTTTCTATCAGCCCTCATCTTATTAAGATCTGTTTACTGAACGGTTATTCCTAAGATGAAGGAACAGCAGATCAATCTATTAACCAAATGTTATTTGAAGCAGGCCAATGTTGTTCAGGGATTCCCCCCACCTCCTGCCCAACATGAGGATTTGTGCGTACAAATATATATACAAAAGGGGTGCCTCTTTGGTGAGCCTGTATTGCAGTTCATAAAAGATCTCTCTCTCTTTTCCTCTCACAGAAAAAAGCTAGCCAATTAAGAGCAGCAAGAAACGAAATGCCAGCTTGTAGATTTTTCTTACCCCTGCAGAAAGAGCTTCCCCCACCCCCATTAGATTCCTCTTTCTTGATCTGATGTAACGAGAACAGAGAGTCAGCTGTGAATCTAGTCCCTTGTTCTCATTTCCTTGATCACTGACATGGTTTCAGGGGGAGAGGGCGGGAAGGACGACAACAACGAGAAGGGAGGCTGTTGCAAGCTTTTTATTTTAAAAGTTACCCTCCCCCCTCTCCTCTGCAAGATACACAGATGCTTCGAGAACGTTTTGCATTACGAGTTTGACTTTTCCCATTAAATCCCATCCTCTTTTCCCCTTGTCTCCTTATTCGTTAAAATGCTGATTACAAGTCAGTAAGCACATAATTCAGCTCTTTGATGAGTGCATTGCCAGTGAGCAATGCAGGGGGAAATGCTAATTTTTTTTTAACCCAGCAAGCTGTCTAATGGCTTCAGAAATTAAAGGATAATTGCACATGAGTGAATTTCTGTTTTTACAAGTCCACTGTTACCATTTGGAAAGTATTTGCATTTTTCTAAACACACACACACATATACACACACACACACCCCACAACACTTAATGTCAAGTTGTTAATTCTTTGTTACTGATTTCGTCTGGAAAAAAGAGACAAGTTCCACTCCTCAGCCTTCAGCATATTTATATGGAACATAGCTGTCAACTTTTCCCTTTTCTCGTGAGGAATCCTATTCGGAATAAGGGAACTTCCCTTAAAAAAGGGAAATGTTGACAGCTATGATCTGGAAACTAGTTTGGGGGATTTCAAGAACTGTACTTTCATATAAGGACAAGTTCACCTGCATCATGTCCCCAGCAAAGAGCTCACATGCAGAAGTTCCCAGGTTCAATCCCCAGCATCTTCAGGTGGGGCTGGGAGAGAGCCGTACCTGAAACCCTGGAGAGTCTGTGCTGAACTAGATGGGCGGCTAATGGGCTCACTCACTTTAAGGCAGCTTCCTATGTTCCTATGATTTTTCCATCCCTTGATTAGTCAGTAGAGGTGGGTGAATCTCTCAGTTTTGGTTTCTCTGTGTTCCTCATTTTTCCAATCTTCAATTCTCCACATTTCCACTTCAGCTGCATTTTTAAAAGTATGCATAAGAGTTAATCAGTATTTTGTTGCAAATTTCTCCTACATATACATTTTTGTATGCAATTTGGTCTAATAAACAGATATTTGTGATGTATTTTTCACCAATAGGTGGTTGCATGCGCACATTACACCAGTATATGCATTTTTGTACATACTGCTAGAGAATGTTGTTTGGAAACAACTATCTTCCTTCTAAATCTCCAATCAGGCATAAGGAGAGTAGTATTTCTCTGTCTCCCTGCTTTCTTCTGGAGTCCTGGATGTTTGTTTGCTAAGGAGTCGGGGTGGGGGGTGGGGGTGGGGGTGTTGCTTGGATTTGAGCTACTCTTCTCCTTTGCTGAAATAGAATTAATGCACAGCACACAACCCAGATCCCCCTCTGCTGTGCTGATTGGATCCCCATGCCGATTAAATATTTCACACCGATTAGAGGAAGCTGAAAGCACTCAGCTGGTAATTCAGCATATACATGACTTGTACAACCATCGACTTTTAGGCTTAAGTCAAACACCCCAGTTTCTGGCAGTTTGGATTAGAAGGCGTCATCTGCATTAAAATCCTTCAGCCCTGTTGCCATGAAGCCTAATTAGCAGAAGTGCATAAGGGGAGGGAAAATGAATACATTGCATTGCAAATGTAACCCTAAGAAGTATCTTCTGAAAGCAAAAATCATCATCAACAACAAAAATGACTATTTTAGTTCTTTCTTTCATTAGGATCTCCTCCAGGACCCTTCTGGAGCAAAGCTTTTTTCTAAGATGCCTTATCCTCACCCTGCCATCATCTAGTCTTGCCAGCTGAAGGCAGAGAGAGAGAGAGAGAGAGAGAGAGAGAGAGAGAGAGAGAGAGAGAGAGAGAGAGAGAGAGAGAGAGAGAGAGAGAGAGAGAGAGTCCCACTTTGTTTCAGTAGGGCTTTCTGAGTAAACAACATGCGTAGGATCAGGTTCAGTGACTTTTATTTCTGTTTTCACTGGTTCTTGATATCTGCCAAGGTTTCTCTTTTCTCAGTAAACTGGAGGTAAAATATATATTAATAATCATGCTGTTGCCTTCTTTGGTCCACTCCGTATCCTTTGGTATTGCAGCCTATAATGCAATTTAGTGGCAGGAGTGTGGGGCTTGGTGGAATTTCTCTCTAACAGTTCAGTTCTAATCATAATGTGTCTGAAAAGGCTTAAGTACCCCTTGCTTTGTGGAACACTGAGCCAAGAGGGTGGCTTCCTCCTTCATCTGCACTAGTGCACTGAAGTGGGCTCTCTGGAACCCTTGTTAAAATTGCACCATCACATTTAACAGAAGGTTCAGTTAATTCTGTGCCTCTGATAGTGCCTATTGTCAGTTTGCAACATGCTCTTTCTCCCTTACTGTCCCTTCTCCCGATCCCTTGCCACCCTTTCTGCCAAATTATGTGTGTCAGGCTAAGGATGACTTATCCTTAAGGTTCAGTAGAACAAGTTCTATTTTTACCCACTTCAGAGCAAATAAATGCCTTTGCCTCCTGCTTTTTTTAATACCGGCATTTAAAAACAAAACACACATTGCTTCATTGGGCCAAACCGCCACCTCTTTGAAGCAGAAGCAGGGTATGAAAGCAAAATCCCTATTCTGTTCTTTGTCCCTAGCTTCTAGCACCCAGACGTAAAGTGCTTCTGAACATGGAGAATCCTCTTAACTACCGTATTTTTGATAACAGCATCTCATACTTACACCGGTCATAATTGGTCAAATTGTCTCTTAAAGTTATTTAAACTAGTGGTCATCACAGTATCTTCTGGCACTCAGTTCCATAGAGACCAATCTCTGTCTCATACCACAATTAAATACCAAATGGGCATATTCTGGAACTGGCCAGGATAGTTTCCGTTTGAAAGTATACATCTGTCTCTGTTTGTGGATGTTTTGAGAGATACACACATGGAGTGAAAGAAGGAAATATGACTGATTCACAGGCCCTGCCCCATGCTTCCAGTCTTGTGTGACGGGGAAAGCACCATGTTGGCTACTCCTGTCTGGCTACGGAGAAGTGGGGCTTTTAAACCCTATTGGCAAAGAGGCCACTCTTGTCTGGTTTAAGAAAAAATGGGAAAACATTCTTTTTAGATTTATTTTCTCAAAGCCTGAGACAAACATGTTTCTCAAGACTATCTTATCATAGAATTGTAGAGTTGGAAGGGATCCTAAGGATCATTTAGTCCAAACCCCTGCAATGCAGGAATCTCAACCAGATCATACATGGCAGGTGCCCATCCAACCTCTGCTTAAAAACCTCCAAGGAAGGAGAGTCCATCACCTCTCATGAGAGTTTGCACTGTCAAACAGCTCTTACTGTCAGAAAGATCTACATGATGTTTAGTTGGAATCTAGTTTAGATCACAATAAATGGATTGATATACATGTGGTTTAGCACATGGCTATGATTTTATTCCTGCCAAAACCTAGCAGTTTGAAAGCACGCCAGTAAATGGTGTTTCCGTGCGCTCTGGTTTCCATCATGGTGTCCCATTGCTCCAGAAGCGGTTTAGTCCTGCTGTTCACATGACCCAGAAAGCTGTTTGCAGACAAACGCCAGCTCCCTCAGCATGAAAGCGAGATGAGCACTGCACCCCATAGTTGCCTTTGACTAGATCACCAGTGTTGAAACAATGATTCTTCAACATCAGCTTCGTTGGACTGGTCATGTTGTGCAGATGCCTGATGATCGTCTTCCAAAGCAACTACGTACTCTATTCCAAACTTAAAAATGGAAAGCATAATGCTGGTGGTCAACAAATGAGGTTAAAAGACTGTCTCAAGGCAAATCTTAAAAAGTGTAGTATAAACACTAACAACTGGGAAACACTGGCCTGCGAGTGCTCCAATTGGAGAACAGCCTTTACCAAAGGTGTCATGGGCTTTGAAGAAACTTGATCTCAGGACGCAAGGGAAAAACATGCTAAGAGGAAGGCACGCTTGGCAAATCCACACTGTGATCAACTCCTGCCTGGAAACCAATGTCCCCATTGTGGAAGGACGTGTGGATCCAGAATTGGCCTCCATAGTCACTTATGGACCCATTGTTAAAACCGTGTTTATGGAAGACAATCTTACTCGGCTACAAGTGATCGCCAAAGAGAGAGAGGAGAGAGAGAGATGCTCTAGCCGACACTGTTCTGATCAGAATTTAGGGATTCATCACAGATTGTAGTTGCAGAAATAGAATGTACTTGTATTTATAATGGTCAGTTGGAGTTCCAATTTATACCCAACTGCTTTCATGTGGTCAGCAGGTGCATGAAAGTTCTGAGGATGAGGTGTGCACACTCATCATGTACATGCTGCAATATCATTTTTCCATAAACAGGACCACTGGCCTACAAACAATGAATAAATGTTGTGTACATGGATATATGATGACCATGTGCTTTTATATATGGGTAAATCTTTGCCTAGCTCATAGAAGAGTAAAGCTTGGGGGGGAAAGGTCACACTATAGCTGTCAAAGTCACTATTCATCTAAGTTCCAAACGCTGTAATTTTTTGAAAAGCAGGACTGAGAATACGTTTGTGGTTCATTTCCGCTGAAGAACAAAGATTGTTAAAATGTGTTTATTGTAAGTGGAGGGTAAATTAACAAAGGTCAAGACCCAGCCTTGTTGAAGAAATAACTATTTAGCTCTCTCAAAATGCTGAATTAATTTGAATGCTTCCATTCAAACATGATTGCTATTCATTTGTGAGCCTATATAACTCTCTGAGTTTCACAGAATATTTTTCTCTAGACTGGGGTGTTATGCTCTGCAGAAATATATAAATGAAAAGGAATGGATGTTGCTGTGAAAAGGAATCGAAGGATTTTTATTTCTATTTTATTGCCTCAAAACCTTAGTGTCAGGGGAATATTGTTCTGGAAGGATTAATAGAACCAAGTGCATGTCCAGAGCATGTTGGAGTTGTAATATGGACAGTGATGGGCAGTGAATTCTAAATCTCACTTAAACAGATCACTTCTCTCTACCCCCACCCCTGAGCCACGAAGGGATGTTGATGGCCTCACATCAATTTAAGTCACCACCACAGGGAAGAAAATGAGTGTCAGAAAATATAGTATTTACAGTGTGATCACACTCTTATTCAATGATTCCTATATAGACATGTGTGCACCAGTATCTGCATAATATGATTCTGCTCAAATGAAGCTATTTAGGAAGGATGACGATGTTGGAGTATAAAACATATGAAGCTGAATCTCTTTCAAAACATGAGATAAACATAAGCTCAAGCATGGGAAGGAAAATGCTGAGGGAGACTTGAGCATCAAAATATAAGTAACTCTCCCAGAATGTGGATATAGAACAGTATCAGAGAGCTGTTGGTAAAAACACATACTTGCAAATGATGATGATGATGATGATGATGATACAGTAATAATAATTTATTATTTATACCCCACCCATCTGGCTGAGTTTCCCCAGCCACTCTGGGTGGCACCCAATCGAGTTTTAAAAGCAATACAGTATTAAATATTAAAAACTTCCCTAAATAGGGCTGCCTTCAGATGTCTTCTAAAAGTCTGGTAGTTGTTTTTCTCTTTGACATCTGGTGGGAGGGCGTTCCACAGGACGGGCGCCACTACTGAGGAGGCCCTCTGCCTGGTTCCCTGTAACTTCACTTCTCGCAATGAGGGAACCGCCAGAAGGTCTTCGGCGCTGGCTCTCTGTGTCTGAGCTGAATGATGAGGGTGGAGATGCTCCTTCAGGTATACAGGACCGAGGCCATTTAGGGCTTTAAAGGTCAGCACCAACACTTCTAATGATAATACAGGTTTGTTAATGTAAGTAATAAATGTGATACAAATTCCATCCTTGCTGTACCACGGTCTAGGACTCAGAGGACCCAACTAACAAAACAATCCTAACAATATATTCTCAAAAGTCCTACTAAACTCAATGGGGGTAACTCCTCAGTACGTGGAGTTAGGACTATATCCTAAATCATAGAATAGGCCAATTTAAATAAATGGTTTTAAGTTACTTCAGGCCATTGATAACAAATTATCTACCCTTGAGTATGACTGAGATTGGACAGCATCCAAAGTCTTTTACAAATAAATTCTTTTCTTGTTGTCAAGAAGTCTAGTATCTCCTTTTTGTTGTATTTTTTCAGCCACAAAAAGCAGTGCTGTACATTACAACCATTTATGACCAGTGGGGACTTGCCTGGTTTAGACATATTTTTCTTAGTTTAAGCCACGGTATGTATGATCTTTGCATTGCCCCATACTTCCTCTCTTCTCAGCATGCTGTAAGGCACTTCCTGCATAATTAACCATTGTTTCCCATCACATGTGATCCAGAAAACAATGGAAAGCGGGTTCAGAACAAACCAGCATCTTACATCAGCTTCAAACCATGGTTTATTAGGCCAAGATAATTAAATATGTGTCTATGCGTCAACATGTGAAATTAGTATTCTCCATTTATGCAAAATGCAGCTTATATATCCAGAGAGCTATGTAGATCCCTGTGTACAATCAAACTGTGGAGGTCAGAGTGGGGACCAATAGGCGCAATTTCCCTTTGTCTCTTTGCAAACACTTTTGAGTTTATTGGATAATTTTTTTAGCCTTTTTTGAGATGCCACCTAAATGCAAGGCATCGTCACCTTCCTCAGGTTCTGACAAACTCAAGAAGCAATGAGTGGTGCCCACACGGGAGGAGAAACTGGAAGTGCTGCATTGTTTACAAGAAGGCGTGATCATGTGTGCTGTGGCATGCAAGTATGGCAGGAATGAGTCCAGCAACCATGCCATCAAGATACCCGAGAAAGAAATCCAGGCAGCAGTAGAAGCGAGAGTGTACCTACAACTGCCAAGGTCACCAGCCACGTGTGGGACAAAGTTCTGGTGAAGACAGAGAAAGCGCTGACCATGAACTGCCAGCATGTCCCCACTGATGGCAACACCTTGCGCAAGAAGGTTCTCCGTCTGTATGCACACTTCAAGTCTGCTACTGAAGAGGGGGAATGGCCTATGAAGGAGTTCTAAGCCAGCTCTGGTTGGTTGAACTGCTTCAACCTAAAGAAGCTCCACATCACTGGCAAAGCTGCACCTGCGGACACAGAGGCTGCTGAAGCAGACCCCAGTGAGCTGAAGAGGCTGCTGCAAGAGGGCTATTTTCCAGAGTGCGTCTTCAGCGCAGACAAAATGGGCCTGTTCTGGAAGAAGATGCCTGAGTGCAAGCAGAGAAGGCGACCCCTGGATTTAAAGTTGCGAAGGATCAGGTGACTGTGCTGCTCTGTGGCAATGCAGTTGGGCACTTGATCAAGCCGGGCATGCTGTACAGGTCCAAAAACCACTGTGCCCTCAAAGGCAAGAAGAAGAACCTGCTGCGTGTCTACAGACAGTCCAGCAAGAAGTCCTGAGTGACTGCTGAAAGCCTCCTGGACTGAGTCCACAAGCACTTCAGCCGGGAGAAGCGGCTGGAGTTCAAAGTGCTGGTGGTGGTGGTGGTGGATAATGCTCCTAGTCATCCACAGGGGCTGTAATTTCCACACAAAGATGTCACAGTTGCTCCCCCCCCCCAATACGACTTCACTCATCCAGCAAGGGTAGCGCTGTGGTCTAAACCACCAAGCCTCTTGGGCTTGCTGATTGGAAGGTTGGCAGTATGAATCCCCACAACGGGGTGAGCGCCCATTGTTCTATCCCAGCTCCTGCCAACCTAGCAGTTCAAAAGCACACCAGTGCAAGTAGATAAATAAGGGCCGCTGCGGCAGGAAGGTAAATGGTGTTTCCATGTGCTCTGGTGTCCATCATGGTGTCCTGTTGTGGCAGAAGTTGTTTTGCCATGCTGGCCACATGACCTGTCAGTGGACAAACATTGGCTCCCATGGCCTGAAAGCAATATGAGCCCCATAGTCACCTTTGACTGGACTTAACTGTCCAGGGGTCCTTTACCCCTTTTTTTACTATTCATCTAGCCTTTGGATCACTGCTTCAAGGCTCATTACACCAGACTCACCTTTGCCTTGTAGATCAATGCCTTGGTTGCTGAGCCACATCTCAACCTTGTGGCATTCTGGAACCATGCTGGCCTGATTGCAGGTTGGAATGGGCCCTGCTTCCTTCAGAACAGTAGATTTTCCTACAGGATTACATTTCTTTAGAGCCAGTCACAACAATTATCCTTCTGTACTTCGGTCATCAGAACCTCATTTGCGTAAACAGGGTATACAGTTCAGTGTGGACAGTAGGTGAGGTTGACAATTGAGTAAGAGGCTATGTATTGCGCTTCCTCACTCCAAATGGATTTTCTATAAATGTACTACAAATTTTCATTTTCCTAATTTCACCATCTTGAGGCAATATTCAATGAACCAGGCTTCTTTGATCCACTCTCACAACTTCAAAAAAGCCAATCCATTGTTTAATAGCTGTGCAATATGATTACTGTATTTAACAAGCTGGGTCCGGATTAGTCCATGCTGAGGTTTCTTTTTAGCTTGTTTTTCTTCTTCAACTCACCAAACCACCATTACTACTAACAGAGACCTGTGAGATAGAGTGCCTTTTGCTTTTTGAAAGTACGTAAGCAGTAGCAAAGCTATTCGATTGGAGAGGCATATATTGGCTCTGCTTTGTATAGTTTTCGATTTGTGAACAGGACTCAGCCATGTAGCATACTGGAAATCACAAACAAGCAGCTGCTTTTCCAGCACATTGAAGTGTGTTTGCATGTGACTGGCATACATATTTCAAACTCCAGTTTGCCTGTGGCATCCTGCCGTGAAAATGAAAGTTGTGTTGCCGCTGAAAGGCGCTGCTTCAAAAATGGGTGTATTGTGAGGACTGTTATGCAGTATATGAGAAGCAGGGAGCTGCTTCCCAGCATTTAGAGAATGTTTTTGATTGGCTCTTCTTTTATGACATTTTGTTTTCAACTACAATGCCCAAAGCAAGCTTAAGAGATCCTTATTATTCATTGTTCCAAGAAGAGTCAGAGAACGTGTTCTGCTGACTGATTCCCAAAATGGAGATTTTCTCTCTTTTAAAAGGAGGATATTCTTTTTAATTAAATTTGGCAGAAATATAACATGGCAGATGTAGCTTTTGTTTGAGGATTTTTTTCCACCTCTCATATCATAATCTTTGTTGTTTCTGCCAACACCCCTTTATCAGGCTCTCCATAGGGTATGAAGTCAAAAAGAAAGAAGTTCATTAAAGAGGAAAGCCAAACTGTTTCTCCTGGCAGGAGAATCTAATTAAGAAAGATGTTCTGCTATGTTTGATCAATGCATTTTTTCATGGAACCTTTCAAGTCAGGCACAGTGGTCGCCTCAGGACTCTCATGTTCCAGTAGGTTTGCCAGCAGTCAGGGTTTGACCCAAAGTTTCAGGATTTGTCTTTTTAAAAAGGTTTCCCAGTGGTATGTCAGGAGCACATCTAGGACCACAGATTGCGGCCCTCCCTGATCTCTCCCACAAAAATATCCCTTACCCCACATGCCCATCATGAGTCACCACACACCTGCTTCCCTTTCTCTTAAAGTGACTTGACAGTAGTAGAAAATGTATACAAAACCCCCACGGCAGATTAAAATGGCAAAAACCAGTTGGTGCTCATGCAACGCCCTGTGTGGAAGCATCTAACAGTAGCAGCAATGTACCTGTATGGTAGGACGTTATGAGCCATGGTTGGCATTGTTCGCTTTGTGCCTAGAACCCTGTTCAGGAATGTTATGGTTGTGCCGTGAAACCTTCCTGTTGCCACTGACACCAGGAAAGTCTGAATGGAAAAGCAAAGGAAGTAACTGTGTAGACATGGTGGGGTGGAATAGCCTGTTGTGTGCCTGGGCTAAGTCTAGCATTCAGAGGTGGGTTTGGGTTCCACTTATAATATACTTGGCTCAGGGGTCCAGAATTGGAAAGGACACATCTGAATCACCCGTGTTTTGAACTTCAACCACCAATACTAGTTTCTTTTTGTTTGTTCATTGGTTTTTATGTTGGAGACTACTAAAAATGCAAGTGCTCTTCCTGCAGCCATTCAGCCCAAGAACTCTGCCACTTTTTCATAAATTTCCATAATGACCTATAATATAGTGTTAAGTTCGTTTATTTATCTGTTTAGGCCATAAAACTAAGATTCCTTGCAGTAGAAAAGAGTTAGAAAAACTCTTTTCTCTTTCGACTTTTCTTTGGCTTTATGTAGAATAAACATCGTAAACCATGATGTAAGTAGAACACACTATGTACACATTTTTGTTTCTTGGTTTCGTGGATTTGTGCAATAAGTGTTTGAGTCTAGTTCTCAATGGGCCATATTAGTTCAGACTACACATGTGTGCTCACACGATAACAACAACAATAATAATAAATTTTATTATTTATACCCCGCCCATCTGGCTGGGTTTCCCCAGCCACTCTGGGTGGCTTCCAACAGAAAAATAAAATAATAAAATAAAATAATCTATTAAACATTAAAACTAAACAGGGCTGCCTTCAGATGTCTTCTAAAAATCTGGTAGTTGTTTTTTTCTTTGACATCTGATGGGAGGGCGTTCCACAGGGTGGGTGCTACTACCGAGAAGGCCCTCTGTCTGGTTCCCTGCAACTTGGCCTCTCACAACGAGGGAACCGTCACAAGGCCCTCGGTGCTGGACCTCAGTGTCCGGGCAGAATGATGGGGATGGAGACGCTCCTTCAGGTATGGAATGCTCACCCACACAAAAACAATTGCCGGCATGTAAGAAGCTCATCAAGGAGGTCTCCAGCCATGGGCGTACCCAGGATCAAAACTAGGGGGGGGCAAGGGGAGGGGCCAAGGCACGGAAGGGGAGGGGCCACAAAGTGGGCGGGAACAGCGAACTCGCGCTCCGCCGGGCTGTGCCCCTCCCTAGAAGCAGGGCTGGTGGGCGGAGGCGGAGCCCAGCCCAGCGGAGGGCGAGTTCAGCGTTCCCGCCCACCGCGCCGCGCTCCCTGGTTCCCCGCCGCGCTTGGCCTTGCCTGAGGGCGCGCCGGGGAGCTGGAGGGAGGGTGCGGCGCGGTGCGGCGGGAATGGCGAACTCGCGCTCCGCCGGGCTGTGCTCCGCCTCTGCCCACCAGCCCTGCTTCTAGAGTAGGGCAGCTGCCCTAACTTGCCGCATGGTGGGTACGCCCTTGTCTCCAGCTTACCTTCTCTCTGGCCTGCTATTTTAAAAATCTTCCACTGTGTGAATCCCCACCTCCACTCTGAAATGGTGTGCAGCCCAGACACAGGTTTACCCCACAGAATCACTGGTGCCCATTTATGTTGAAAGACATAAATGCTTGAGTTAAGTCTTTGTGAATAAAAGTCTCAGATACAGATTGTGACTTTTTCCTAAGCACCACTATTCTGGCTAAACAGTCTTTGAGTCTGTGCTCCTTTCTCTTTGTATGTTCTCCAACATTTCAGAGATGGAAACAGGGACCTTTTTGCATACCAGTTGCATCACCCCTGCTCTCTCATTAAAAATTGCTGCCTGAATGCTGACCTCTCCACTCCACTCCGTACGCATTTCACATTGTACATTGTGTTATTTCATTTGTAATTAAAATTCCTATCCTGCACTAGTTTGAGGGAAGGTGAGTTAAACTGAGTGTTTAGAATGCTTAATTCCAACATGGATCTGACAGTACACTAGAGAATTGTTTCATCTCAAACATATACACCAGCATTTGCTGAATCCATAGGCTGTGCCCTGACTAAAATGGTTCCCACAGAATTTGATTTGCTCATCATATCCACAGCATTTAAACACATCATGCATTTTTAAAGGTTCCTCATTAGCAGATCTTACTTGTAAGTCAGTTACAGTACAAGATTTGGGATCAATTATAAACAGCTTTAATGCTACTTTCATGAGTCACTGTTCCAGAGCTTTTCTACCCTGAAAGGCAGCATAAATATATCAAAAGAAATAAACAAAGGAATAGAACTATCACTCTAAAACTGAAATGTGGTGACAGTAGCATTAACATGTAGTGTCTTGTCTACCTAACATGGTCGTTATGAGGATAATATGGGGATACCATGTATATTTCCCCCCACCTACTTTGGGAAAGAGTATGATACCGTAGGAAGCGTATGAAATAATATCAACACAAGAAGTCTGTCAGCAACAGAGTACCAATATATGTTTGCTTATAAATGTGCAACTTACATAATTTCAGATTTCTGTAGTGTCCCCCCCCCCTTGAATGTAGAGTACACTGAGATTTTTTTAAGGGAAAATATTCAAACAAAAACTTTTTGCAAAACAAAAATCTTATATCTGCTACACTTTTACAGTATAGTTAATAGTTAACTTTTTACTGTTCAGTTTTGTGTGTTATACTGTAATTAGCAAGTTTAAAGGGGTTGTAAAACTGGAACTTCTGCCGGTGGAAGAAAGCAAGCCCGCTGGTCAGTGTCACTAGATGACAAAATTAAGAAAACAGACAAAGGGTCACAGGCATTTTGGGAAGGAGATGTGAAGGATCTACATCAGGAACAAGGGGCGGGGGATGAATAAAAGATCTATTGCCCCCGCGGATCCTGCTGCCTGAGGCCCTGCGCTCAAAGCTGTGGTCAAAAGAAGTCTAAAGGGAAGGGACCGAAGACATGCAAGAGAGAATTGAAATAGATCGCATGCTCTAAGCAGCAGAAATCTTTACCAAAGAACTGGGGTGGGCGGTGGGTAGAGGATATATGCGCTTTTTAACTTCTAAAAGCCCGTTATCATGGAGCGCACAAATCTATAGGCTGTATAGCTCTACCCTATGCACACTTATTTGGGAGTAAGCCCCACAAAACTTAGTACAGTACGACTAAGAGGTAAATGTGATCTAATTCCAATGAGCAGGAGCTGCGCCGGAGAACCAATGGCTCGGCTCCTGCTGATTTCGAAGGGGCATGCGCAGAACTTCCTGGCAGGCAAAGCCGTTGCTTTTGTTTGGCTGGCTTCCCTCTGTGCGCGTCCTCGAAGGGTTGCGCTTCGGACAGTCCCCCTGCTGTGGTTGCTTCTCAGCAGCAGTAGCGGAGGTCGGCTGGCTTGTTTTCCTAGAGTCCCGGCGGCCCACCAATGTGTACTGCTAAATGGAGGAAGGCAGGATCTGGATCGATAAACAATTAAGGCACGGGCGATCCGAGTCAAGTGATCCCAAGATGCTCCCTCGCTTAAGAATGTGTGTGAGAGTGAGAGAGAGAGGGACTCCCTGAATTAAATGCAGGTCTGCCGGCCCCGACGGTGCTCGCGAGCGCCCTCCGCTCCCCCGACAGACGGTCCACCCCAAATGGGCCGCGGGAGCCCCCGGCGGAGCACGCGCTGCCCCGCTCTGCTCTGCGGAAAAGGCGAGGCGGAGTTGGCGGCCCCAAAGAAAAGCCCTTTCCCCAAAAGGAAGCCCGCATCCCCGACGGGGAAGAAACAACCGCCTGCCCGGCCCTCTGCCTGCTGCAGCGCCGGGGGTCGCCGACAAGCAGGCGGGCTCTGGCAGCAGAAGCCCCGCGGCGAACCTAGGCAGCGTCGCCGCCGCCGCCCAGCTCGGAGGCGGCGTGATTCCCGGGCTGTCTGTGGAGCGGGGGGGGGGGGTTTCCCTTCGCCGCGTGTGCTGGCGCTCGTGCGGCGCCTTCCGTGCGCTGTGCGCCGCGCTCCTGCCCGCGCGCGCCTGGGGCTCCGAGGGGGCGACGGCGGGGGCGGGGAGAGCCCCTTTAAAAGGCGGGAAGCCTGAGCGCATGTCCCCTTCTTTTTTCCCTTGCAGAAGCTGGCCGTGCGGAGCTGCTCCGCCGCGGTGCTGGTGGCCAGCGCAGCAGGGAACGGCGGCGCCAGCGGCAGCACCAAACAGCCGGCGGTCCCGGCGCTCCTCAAAGCGCCCGGAGGCGGCGGCGGCGGCGGCCCCAGCTCCGGCCCTCCGAGCGTGGCGCTCTCCGTGCTCCCGTCCAAGGGTCCCGTGGCCATGGTGACCGCGCATCTGAACGGCGGCCTGGGCTGCAGCGCCGAGCAGAGAGCGCCCATCAACCTGCAGACCAAAGGGGACTGTAGCGCCCGCCGCGCCCCCGCCGGGCCGGGATCCCAGACCCAGGTGAGCGGGGAAGGAGGGCAGCCGGGAGGAACGGGGGTGGAGGGGACGGGAGGGGGGTGCTGGGCAACGGGAGTCCGAAAGAGGGTGAACGCTGTCGGCAGCGCACCCTCGGGTGGGTTGTCTGAAAAGCTCCAAATAGACGCACACCTGTGTCTACTTTGGAAACCCGCCTTGCTTGATAGCCCTGGAACTGTGAAACTTTGCTCATGTGCTGGAAGATCGTTGCCGTCAGTCGCTAATCGATTTATGATGAGCCAAGCAAAGGTCCATCCTCCCCAATAAAAATAACTCAGGTGTGGAAGTAAGAAGGTAGAGATGCTGGAGTGAGTAATTGGCGGGGGTGGCCGCTCAGGTCTGCATTTGAGTACTGAGGGTGGTTTAAAAGGCTCCAGCACTCTGGGTCTCTGAGCATACTCTGGATATGGTCATGCAGTCTAGTGAATCGCTGGCCAGTCCTACCCAGTTGGTCAAACTCTGAGTCTTCAGCTTTCCAGAGTCTTGGGCAAGACACTCTTTCAATCCAGCTGCCTGAGATCTAACTAAACTGGAGACCCCTGAGCCTGCAGCTTTGTATGCAAAGTTATGTGAGGTCTTGCTTCTTCCCAGCTGCAAAATGAAGTCCAACCTTTCCTTTGGTGAAGTGAAGCTGCCCCTCTTTGATGGTGTATGTGTGTTTCACTGGTTGCAAGATTCAGTGGCTGCGAGCACATGCAGAGTGCCTTTTGTCTCAGACATTACAGACGCGGGCTATGTCAAGGGTGAAGAGAATAGAGGAGGAAGAGGCTGGAGCAATGAGGGAGCAGAAAGATTATGGTAAGAAGGAACCTTCAGGAGGACAGTGATGGCAATGGGGTTTGGATGCTCTAAAGATGAGCAGGGAACAAAAGATGGGGGCTATACATAGGGATGTCTGGAAACAGGAGGGCCTGCTTACAGAAAGAAGTAATGTGTAGTCATTGACGTGGGTTTTCCAGAAAATTGTCCTCTGAATAATTTGCATTGAAATAGTTTATGATGCTCTGGAGAATGAATTAGTTTAGCATGTTTATTTAACTTGCAATTTAGTAAAGAAAGATGTGAAACAGCCAGGCTTGCCAAGCATTTATTTACCCTAGCATTAATTTATTCCTACTAATGAACTTAAGAAATTGTCACTCCCTCCCTGTATTGATTATTGAGAACTTTCTAATAATGCTGTTGATTATTCAGAGTTGGGGCTTCTTCTGCTGATTTTAGTCATTTTGCTATGTTGTTTTTAATACTTGCTTTATTATAGAGAAGCAATTGATACATTTTAAGAATGTTTTTTAAATGTCAGTTTCTGTTGGGTTTTCTATCTCTCAGAGGGGAGAATAATATTCAGTGTAATTAATGCTGTGTGTAGTGCTGCTTTTGAATAGTCGCAGACAACCAGAGGAATGTGATACTGGGTGCAAAGGCCAGATTTCTGAGAATCTAACCTTTTTTGTAACCAAAACAACAACAAAGTGTCTCGTTCATTGTGTGCAAGGTTCAAAGTGCACCAGCAAAGCCTGGCAAAATCTCACAAAATGATTGAATGAGATTTCCGGTGGTGGTGGTGGTGTGGTCTTCAGTGCCTTGCATATGTTCTATATCTCCTCATAACTTGGATAGGCAGTATAAATTATGCAAAATTAAACATGCAAGTAATTGATATTCATAATGTATACAGTTAAGAGAATTCAGATAATCTTGGAACAGAATTTGGTTCAGGTTGTGTTTTAAAGCACAGGTTGGAATAAACCAGTTGGAATAAACTTCTGTCTTCTGTGACAATTTCTTTCTTTCTTTTTTGTTTTGTTCCTGTCTGTTCATAAGACTGAAAAAAGAATATAGTTCAGATCATGTTCTGCAAGGCTCCCAGAACCATTTGGGAAAGTAACTTTAAGAATATGAAAATCCATTTTGACATCTGGCTAGCTTTGGACGTTTTGCAGTACACATGTTTACATCAGTCGAGCATCAGTGGGCTCTTTTTAACAAGCAATAGAAGCCAATACTTTTGGCTAGGCATTTGCCTAAAGCCTGCTTTCAAGATTCCTTATTCTGGAAAGTCTTGTTGCAGCATAGTGAAATGACCATTGTAGTATCTCAGACAGGGAGTAATTAACCCCAAAACCTGTGAAATATGCATTGCTATAAGCTTAGATGACCAAAATGCAGCACAAACTGTCTTAATTGCAGCACAAACTGTCTGTCCATCAGTTCTTATTTGTGTGTATCATCTCAATCAGAAGAGGCTTGCAGGTTTTAGAGTGACTGCAGTCACAAGTTGGCCAAAAGCAAAAACCAACCAACCAACATAAAACCTGAGGCAAGGTGGGTGCTTGACTATAGGTGGTTGACTCCTCAGTTCAAGAAGTGGTCAGATTGCCCATTTAGGATGGCACCCACCCCCCAACCTAAATGAGCAAGTGCCTAGTTTGGGGTGCTCCTGGATCCAACAGTGTTCTTGTAGGTGTAAGTGACCATCATGGCAAGGAGCACCTTTGGCCAACGTCAGTTTGTGTACCAGTTAGGGCTGTTCCTGGGCAAAGAGAGCCTGGCCAGTGATTCATGCACCGGTAACCCAAAGTTTGGACACTGCAGCAGGTGCAGAGTGTGGTGAAATTACTATTGTCAAAGAACAGTACTGCCTGGCTGTGTACTTAAGCTAGGGTCAGTGTGCTTGTTTGTGTTGACTCATAGGGATTGGTTGGATGCAGAGGACTAGTGGGAGGAACCAGCTGGGGAACTTCTAAGTGCAGAAGGCTCAGAGCCAGGGGGTTGGTGGTGGCACAGTGATGGGTGGTCAGAAGGTGAAGATTGGGAGGAGGCGGTGTTGGAAACTGGAGAGGTAACAGGGTTTAGTGAGCAGGGAGAATTTGTGTCAGAGAGAAGTCCAGGGTCAGAATCATAAAATGAAGTAGGAAAGGAGGGAGGCCAAGCTGGTGAGAAGCATGGGTGTCTCCCCAGGCAGTGGGATCACAATGGGGGGGGGCGGTGCGCTCCTGGTGCCATGTCTCCGGGGGTGACAAGGTGGCACCCCACCGCGGCGGTGCGAGCAGAGGATCTTGGCACTGCGCCGCCGGTATTCCGCTACGTAGCGTGCTTGTGCAGTGTCGTTACGTATGGCGCATGCATCGTACGTAGTGACGCCGCACATGCGTGCTACGTAGTGGCGCCCCGCCCCCAGGTGCCCGAGCGGCTTCCTCCGCCACTGTCCTGAGGCAAATACTTTTTAAAATTTCACTACACCTTTTAACATATCGTCTGACTCTGTTTTATGGTGCTTCTTGAGACTGCTTTGTTGTTCTGCTGTTTTAATTTTAAACTGCAGTTTTGTGATATTGTTTTACTCTTTTAATTGCTTTTTATTTGATTCAAAAGCCACCCTGAGGTTTTAGCTGTTTTTTTTAACTGAGCTAGCAATTCAGTACATAAATAAATATGCTTGTGGCATTGAATAAGTAATGAAAAAGAAGAAGAATGGTTTTATTTGCGCTGTGGCATTCTCAGGACTGTAGCTGCACCCATGGAGTTTGCAGTGCTGATTTACACCATGTCATTTGTTATCAATCCTTGAAATTTCAGATTTGCCTAAAGGAGGTTGTGGTTTTGTTTTGTTTTGTTTTGTTTTTGCGTGTGTGTGGAAGCAGCACAACCCTCATATTGCCTTAAGGCACAGCATGGAAATGTTGGTTGTGTTGGCAGCTCAGCTGTTATATCAAGTTATTTAGATTTTCTTTTTGATGAATAAATAGAGGCATGAAGTACATGTGCAAGCTACACTCCATAATACCGTATGATTTCAGAAATGTTGCAGTAAATGTTGCTTCTCCGAGCAGAGGATGCTGGTGCAAGCCCAGCAGGCAAAATATATAGTGTGCCCATGGAATGGTGAGATAAGCATCTTTCATCCCAAGAGCCACATCCCATCATGGAGAACCTGGGTTGGCGGGGGGTGGGGCATGCGCCGGTGGTGAGCAGGGTCAGAAGCAAAAGCTGATGGGGCAATGAATGTGACTCTTACATTGGGTACAGTAGGATACCTTTTGGGCAATGTAAAAGCCAGATTGTTCTGCACACACAGCTCTCCATTCAGGCAAGCAAGAGGACACATTCTAGCCTGGCAAAAGCTCTCAAGGAGGACATGGAGAAGGGCTAACTGGGGCTGTGGCCCCAGGGAGGTGCATGGCTTAGGGGGGTGAACTTCCTCACTCCTGGTGGGTAGTTTAGATTTCTATAGAATTATTTGTTTTGTTTAATTTCTATCCCACCCATCCTCCCTGAACAGTGCCTAGGGTGGCTAACAGCATCATTAAGAACATAGCCAAAAACAATAAAGTAGCAGTTGTTGTTGTTGAGTCGTTTAGTCGTGTCTGACTCTTCGTGACCCCATGGACCAGAGCACGCCAGGCACTCCTGTCTTGCACTGCCTCCCGCAGTTTGGTCAAACTCATGTTCGTAGCTTCGAGAACACTGTCCAACCATCTCGTTCTCTGTCGTCCCCTTCTCCTAGTGCCCTCCATCTTTCCCAACATCAGGGTCTTTTCCAGAGAGTCTTCTCTTCTCATGAGGTGGCCAAAGTATTGGAGCCTCAGCTTCACGATCTGTCCTTCCAGGGAGCACTCAGGGCTGATTTCCTTAAGAATGGATAGGTTTGATCTTCTTGCAGTCCATGGGACTCTCAAGGGTCTCCTCCAGCACCATAATTCAAAAGCATCAATTCTTCGGCGATCAGCCCTCTTTATAGTCCAGCTCTCACTTCCATACATCACTACTGGGAAAACCATAGCTTTAACTATACGGACCTTTGTAGGCAAGGTGATGTCTCTGCTTTTTAAGATGCTGTCTAGGTTTGTCATTGCTTTTCTCCCAAGAAGCAGGCGTCTTTTAATTTCATGACTGCTGTCACCATCTGCAGTGATCAAGGAGCCCAAGAAAGTAAAATCTCTCACTGCCTCCATTTCTTCCCCTTCTATTTGCCAGGAGGTGATGGGACCAGTGGCCATGATCTTGGTTTTTTTGATGTTGAGCTTCAGGCCATATTTTGCGCTCTCCTCTTTCACCCTCATTAAAAGGTTCTTTAATTCCTCCTCACTTTCTGCCATCAAGGTCGTGTCATCTGCATATCTGAGGTTGTTGATATTTCTTCCGGCAATCTTAATTCCGGCTTGGGATTCATCTAGTCCAGCCTTTCGCATGATGAATTCTGCATATAAGTTAAATAAGCAGGGAGACAATATACAACCTTGTCGTACTCCTTTCCCAATTTTGAACCAATCAGTTGTTCCATATCCAGTTCTAACTGTAGCTTCTTGTCCCACATAGAGATTTCTCAGGAGACAGATGAGGTGACCAGGCACTCCCATTTCTTTAAGAACTTGCCATAGTTTGCTGTGGTCGACACAGTCAAAGGCTTTTGCATAGTCAATGAAGCAAAGTAGCAGTATAAAATTATAAAAGGCTTGAATCTTCCAATCTTTTTCCAAAGACCTAGACATTGTTAGTCTCACACCAAGTACAATGCACAGTACTTGCATTAAACCCCCATTTGGTGGGGTATTTTGGGGCAGCTGTATAAATTAGTAGGTAAATAAATATGGGGAAAGCAAAATGTCATTACCCCACCAAACCAGAGGTAGACGTAGGAGCAAACAGCAGGTGTTACTCTTCATTGTTTAGTGGTCTGTGTTCCAGCCATGCAAAACTCAGAGATGTCCTGTATATACTGCGTGTGTGTGCGCGCGCACTCCTCTCCATCTAGGCAAGTAACAGTCATCACAATTAAAGAACACATTCCAGCTTTGCAGCAGCACTAGGAGACACAGCAGAGCTAGAGATTTATGTAGCCTTGGGAGAGTCCAGAGGACTAGATATAGAGGCCTGGGCAGCCATATTTGGCACTATGTGCCTGAGGTTCCCCACCTGGGAATTTGCAGAAACAAACAAACAAAAAAAGGTTGTGATTTTTCATTGAGTAGTCTTAATAAGTGAGTTTGGATCCATTGTGACAAAAGTCAGACAAAGTCACGTTTTGTTCTGTCATCTTGATTCAAAATGGCATCCAATCACCAACAATGACCGCTGTCCCCACCTCAGGAACCATTGTGCGGAGTTTGGCAATAACTTCTTTAGCCAACAGAGAACAGATGGACAGACTGAGAAACCACTTTCCTAAATACATAGTAGACAATAATTTAATCAGTTGAAAAAATAAAATTGCAACCTGGTGCCTGCTTTCCTGGGAGTACCTTCCCAGGGGAACTTCTGAGAAGACATAGGATTGTTCTGTAAAATATGTATTGGTTTGTTGCACAATCCTTAGCACAAGCTCCTACAAAATCAGCACAGGCTTAGTGAAAGCAGATTCCAGACACTAGATTTTATCAGTGTCCACAGTTTTAATTTTTCAGAAATCATTTCATATACATCCAGACCCTCCAAGTGTTCCTATTTTCCAGGGACAGTTTTGGGTTTTCAGAAGCTGTCCCAGTTACTGATTTGATCCCGGAATGTCCCACTTTTCCTTTGGACGTCCCTATTTTCATCAGAGAAATGCTGGAGGGTATGTACGCCGAGACTTGAAGCAACAGAGTAACATATTCTCAATTTGATTCTTTCTGCAGACAGAAAACTATGTGGAACATTTTGGTGTCTGCTTTCCAATATAGAAGTAGTCAACTGAAAATTAAAAACAACAAAGACTCTGCTCAAGGGGAATTTATCCATTTTGATCTAGTAATTTTTCAATTTGTGTTTGTAGTTGATCATGCTGTACCAAGGAATAATCTTGATTGTATTCATGGATGTCAAGTTGAATTGGGAGTACCCATTTTCAAGTCTAGTTTTAAATTCCTTGCAAGCTATTTTCTTGTCGTTTGATTGAAATAGACTTCTGAAAAGCCATATGAATGCAACAATGTGAACAACATTCTGGTGCCAAGAAATCAGATTAGATACTTCAGAGTAAATTTGCTCAGGGAAACCATAATTTTGAAAGTGTTTCTCAGGGCATATTGATTAGCTTAAGCCAGTTTTTGAAGACTGATAATGAATCTTCAGCCAAGAGAATTCCTGTTTCTGTTCTCAGAAGAACAAAGAGTGTACAGTGTTACCTCGGGTTAAGAACTTAATTCGTTCTGGAGGTCCGTTCTTAACCTGAAACTGTTCTTAACCTGAGGTCCTACTCTAGCTAATGGGGCCTCCCGCTGCCGCTGCGCCTCTGCCACACGATTTCTGTTCTCATCCTGAAGCAAAGTTCTTAACCCAAGGTATTATTTCTGGGTTAGCGGAGTCTGTAACCTGAAGCGTCTGTAACCCGAGGTACCACTGTATGCTTAAAGATCTATAGAATGGTTCTCAATATTTTATATTTAAAAGAATTTGAATAAGAGTTCCTAAAATTAAAATTAGGGTCCCATTGCAAAACGTTGCAGTGCATTCCCAGCTCCTAATACAGTATTAGTATTTCTGTTCAGGGCTTCAGCATTGTTTTGAGTTTACAGGGAGTGAGAATTCCAGGAAAGGGCACCATTTTTTCTCTCCCACTGTGCTAAAGGACTCAGGTTTGGGGATGAGGGTCCACTGCATACTTATAGCTGTATAAACAGGGTGCTATGATCACAGAGGGAAAGGTGAAACTGTTATTTTTCATAGTTTTTTTTTTATACTCACATGAAACACATGCCCCAGACCCTGTTTTCCACCTCCAAATTTGTTAGTGAAGCTCCCTCTTCACAAGCACTTTCCATTCCCTGCTACCCCAACCCACACCTTCAACTTCCTGCATTTCAGCTGCACTGAAATATCTGTTAAACAGTTTACGTAGAATCAGCACCTACCACTGTATACCAAATTGTTTATACCGGTACCTAAATCTCCATGGATCCCATATTCACTGGGTGCCTTCTTGCTACACCATAGCATAGTTTATGTTTTCAGAATTTATTTTAAACTGTTTGTAGACATTGTTTCCTTGAGCAGTCCATAGACAAGTATGGTTCAAGATTGCACAATTCAGTAAGGTTGCTTAAGGAATCTGGATTTACTATATTCCTGGAAATGTCTCCTGGATTGGAATGCAATTATTTGGAATCTGCTGCCACCCAATTATTTGGTTTGGGGCTACGGAGCTCCTTGACTTCCCTGTGCATGTGTCTCCATTGAATTGCATGGGGGGGGCTGCAGCCCCCAAAACTACTGGTGAAGAGGAAACATAATCCTCCTGCTAAAAACCCTGGAGACTGGAGGTTTTTTAGTAGGGAGATTGTACCCGTTGCTAGTTTGGGGGCTGCACCCTTTTTAAATCTCCATGTGTAATTCACTGAAGACACAAATCTCCATAGCAGGATTGGAAAAGATTGCACCATGAAATCTTGTTAATGTGAGGAAGAATCTTCCCCGCTGAAAATCCTCTTTCTCCAAGTGTCCTTTGTTTGGGGGGGGTGGTGGTTTGCATCTCCTGCTCCCATCCCCCAAATGCCTATCCCCCCCCCCCCATTTACTCCACCTGAATAGTCTATGCCCTACAATTCTTAGCAAGAAGACATTTCCAGTTTGTGATGGACAGGTTCAAAAATAATAGATTCGGAGTATGAACTTTCCAAGCTTGTAATGCAAATATATATTCCAAGGAAAGGTGCCACACCCCAAAATTTATCACTTCAAATTTCAATTGAGAATGCTATATGGTTATATGCTGATTTTGCCCCTGTACCATCCAAATTCATCATGCTAGTTGGTCAAAGCAATGAGCCATTGCTGGCGCATGTTCAGATGATGATTAGCTTTTAAGTTTTGACTAAGCTGCCTGGCCCTGGCAAGAATGACCTACAAGGAGCAGGTATGGCAGTGGACGGCAGCAGATAGGAAGAGCAGCAGGCCTATAGGTTGGACCAGCTTTTCTCAGCATGAGGGGGGAAAGTGCATGAGCAAAATAGCATTATATAGGCAAGTACGATGGGGCAGACAAAATGCAGTACAGTGGTACCTTGGTTTATGAACTTGATCCGTTCCGGAAGTCTGTTCTTAAACCAAAGCGTTCTTTCCCATAGCAGTGGGGGGACTCAATTTACAAATGGAACACACTCAACAGGAAGCGGAACATGTTCTTATTCCAAGGCAAAGTTCACAAACCAAAACACCTATTTCTGGGTTTGCAGCATTCTTAATCCAAGTTGTTCATAAACTGAGCTGTTCTTAAACCTGAGATGCTGGGTGATAGTTGTTCAGAGATACGTTGCCTAATTGAGGTTTGATAGAGGCATCAAACCAGTAAAAGAGAGAGATCCCAGTGTGTTTGTTGAGAGTTTGACAATTCTGTCGTGGAAACCGGTTTAGATTGTATGGTTATTGACAGCAGCATTTTTTGCAAAGAATGGATGTGTAAAGATCTGTAGAATTCCTTTGTTGAGGAGAACTGTACCTCATTTGAACCACAGGGAAAATTGCATCTCTTCTGTATGCCAGGAACGGTAGGGATAAAAATGCTAACTTAAAGTACGGTACCTGAAGAAAAATGTTCAACTGTTTTCAAGCCATGCAGAGAGTTGCCTTTGACATTTCCCAGCTTCATATGTGCAAAAACATCACGGAAGCATCTTGCTGCTCCCAAAGGGGTTTCCTGCCCATGTTCTCAGATATTGGGAATGCTACTCAAAAGCTCCTGGGGTTCCAGCCCAGTCCCAGAGGCAGTAGTGGCGCTTGCAGAAGCTGTAGGGGCCACCACAGCCCCACTGGGTTGTGTGCTGCTGCCCCACTGGAACACACAAAGCCTTGAGATGAGAGCAGAGCTCCTGAGGGAGGGAGGACCTGAAACATAAACATACTATAAAGCAGTGGTTCTCAAACTTTTTTCTCCGGCCCACACTTTCAGAAGAAAAAATTGCTTGTGCCACACTGAATTTCGAAACAAGAGGAAACCACTCCTAGCAGGGCTTGCTTTTTATAACATAGAGCACAACTATGTTATCATATGATCACAGGACATACAGAAATTATAAAACAATGCAGCTATGTAAGAGCATGAATCATTCCCAAAATGTAATCACAGTTGTACCTTGGATCCTGGACGCCTTTGCGACTCAAACATTTTGGCTCCCGAATGCCACAAACCCAGAAGTGAGTGTTCTGGTTTGCAAATGTTCTTTGGAAACCAAATGTCCGACGCGGCTTCCGATTGGCTGCAGGAAACTCCTATAGCCAATCGGAAGCCACGCCTTTGTTGTCGAATGTTTTTGGAAGTTCAACAAACTTCTGGAATGGATTCCATTCAACAACCAAGGTATGACTGTATAAACAAGCCTCTTACATATGTACCTTAAATATGTATGCAAACTCAATGAGAGATGCAAGCTTGCTTTGGCCAGGTAATCTCATTTATATAGGTCTAATTTGAAACAAACAAGGTCTCATCTCTTCAACACTTTCTCTTTTCTGATCTTTCATATTTGTCAGAGTTGAAAATCCCCGTTCACAACCATAAGCCATGGGGAACTGTAAAAGAATAGCTATCTGTGATATAAATTGTGATATAATCAGCTAATGCTCTTGAAGAGTAAACACTTCCGGGTCCATGCGGTCCTTATCCCGAAAGTACGCAACCTGCAGCATACTCAACCCAAGGTATGACTGTATTAGTTAAAACTTGAAAATTATGTTCACATTTGTGATAAAGAGGAGGGAAATGTGGCTTTCCACATGAAAGCATGTGTTTTTCTTCTGTGAATAAAAATAGTTGCAATGTTTGCGGAAAATAAAGCTTTCAAAACAAAGGGTGGTCACTGAGTTCAGTTCCTCAAGTTTTTAAAAGTCAGATTACATTTAAAGGTTGCGCTTAGCACTTGACATTTATATAAATCAAGCTCAAGGTTGAATTCTGTGTTCGTTGTAAAATGAATGTAGAATGAGGTTTTTTTTAAAAAACAAAAAAACCTCTCCACAACAGAACCAAACAAAAAACCAAACACCCTGCAATTACTTCAGTGAATATCTATTCAGGTTAAGAATTTTCATCTTTGCTGTTGCCATAGTAATCTGTTCCCTTGTCACTACCACATTACAATCCGTTCTGTTTCCAATATTGAACATGTAGCAGGCAAAAACATTTTTAAAATAGCTTTAGGTGTCTTTGCAGCAGGAAACAGTATTTGCTTGTAGAAATGTATACATACTTTGAGAAAATGATTAGCGGTCACAACATCAGATTTTCACTACAGTTATTCATGAAAGGTAATTTTAACAATCTCATTTTATTTTTACTGTGGGGAAACACCCTCAGAGGAAGCAGATTCATATATATATATTCAGTAACATGCTGATAATGAAAAGGTTTGGGACCTAAAAGCCCCTTAACCGTTTGGCAGGGAACTGTTTTCTTACACCATTGCTGATTATTTGGTGCAGTTTGAGGAGCACACTGCTTTTTCCTTGAAATGGATTAGGTCTAAGCAAAAGAGGCACACTAAAATTTATCTACTGTTGCCTTCAGCCATGACTTTAATTTCCATCTTGTAACTGTAGAGAATACATACTGTAATCAGTACTAAGTTATTGCTTTTTTGCACCTGATACTAAGTTTATTGTTGAAGTAACTGGAAATTTTAGGATAGGGAGGGATTTTTTTTCATTGTATTCTGATATCTGCCTTTTTTATATGTCTGGGTACATTTTTGTATTAAAAACTTGTTGAACTGAGCAATATTCAAGTGCTACCTTTTTTAATGTCTATGAACAAGTAAGCACACTGTTGGAAAGAATCGTTGGATCAAATGAGTTTTAGTTTCGTTTCACTTTGTTACACAATATAAAACATTTCCTTTATATTCCATATACTGTATTCAACTATTTTGAATTTTCTAACCTGTAGTTGCTGCCATTTTGGTGTTTTTATCAATTATGGCTGTAATACTGATGTTGAATCAGCTACACTGAACTCACTGGAACTTGCTTCTCGGAAGACATGTATTGGATCACACTTTTATTTTCGTGCTTTTATGTTTTGATAGCTGCCCTAGGAGCTGAAGTTGTGTTGTGTAAATGTAACAAACAGATAAAAAATAAATTAACCTAGAGTAGCACTCTGCCATTTATGAAGCATTTGCTTCTTTCCCTTTTCTTGTTCTTTGGGGGATTTGCACTGACTTGAAGGAGCTGCTGCTGTCTGTGGCACCAAAGTCCCTTCTTTCCCATTCCAGTACTATACGCTGATGACACCCAGCTCCATTTCTCCTTTCCACCTAAATTCAAGGACTCTGTTCTGAACCTGTGTCTGTCATCAGTAATGGACTGAATGAAGGGGAACAAATTGAAACTTCAGACAAGGCAAAGGTGCTCTTGGTCAGTTGGAAGGCAGAACAGGGAATAGGGATTCAGCCTGTGCTGGATGGGGTAACTGACTCACATGCTGAAGACTGTCTCACATGCTGCTGGTCATGGGCTTGCTCCTGGACCCTGAGCATGGAGCCGAGGCCAGGAGTGCATTTGCACAGGGAAAGCTAGTGTGCTAGCCTTGAGATGTCTGATTTGGGCACAGTGAAACACGCCTTTGTTTGTTTGTTTGTTTGTCATCTAAGGATCCCAGTGCAGTTTACAATATAAAAACAAAAAAATACGGTAACAAACAAAATAGTAACAAACAAAAACAATTCCGCCCCCACCCGCCCCAGTTAAAAAGGCCTTAGATCAGTGGTGTCCAAACTTTTTTCAAAGAGGGCCAGATTTGATGAAGTGAAGGGCCCTGAGGGCCGACCAAAGTTATTAACCTTTTCTTAGGATTTTACCCCAAAGTTGTTGAGCTTTTAGGATGGAACTTGTGGAGGTTTTTTTTGAATTTTACCCCAGGAAATAAACTGGCACAGGGGCTGGGTTAAACCGGATTAGGGCCCCGAAACAGACTTTGGACATGGCTGCCTTAGATTGTTGAATTAGCCCGAGGCCTGGGAGAATGTTTTTGCCCAGTATAAACGAAGGCACCTGGCGAGCCTCCCTGGGGAGAGCCTTCCATAAGCTCTCGGTTACATCCTGTTTGGATTACTGTAATGGGCTCTACGTGGGGCTGCCAGAAACTGCAACTGGCTCAAAGAGCTACAGCCAGATTGCTGACCAGGGCTGGTTACAGGGCATATAGTTTGATTCTCTTGCCAGAAGAGCTCCACTGACTACCAGGCAGTTTCCAGGCACAATTCCAGGTTGTGAAGCCCCACACGGCCCTAGGTCCACACGATCTGAATGACCATATTCCCTCATGGGAACCTGCCCAGGTTTTGAGATCTTCAAGGGAGGCCCTTCTGGGTGGTGGCTGCTCCCAGACCAATGTGGAACTCCCTCCCTGTAGAAGCTAGACTGGCTCCCTCCTTGTTGCCTTTCTTCCGGCAGGTGAAGGTTTTCTTATTCCAACAGGCTTTTGGGAATCGACTGCTCTTAATGAAAGGGCTGGTGCCATGCTGTTCTTATTGTAATTGTATGGTTTTAACATATTTTATAGATAGATGGTTTTAATTGTTTTTAAATTATCATTTCCCCTATATTTTTATCTGGAAGCTGCCTCAAGTTCCTGTTAGGGAAAAAGTTGAGGTATAAATAAATATATGAAAAATATAATGGCAACAACAGGAGGAGGGGAAGGAAATCATGCTACTGGCACAAGGTGGTGGTTAGCACAGCTCTAAAGAAGAAATGCAGGTTTTTTTAAAAAAATAATATATTTAGGCAAGGCTCCAAGCTGTTGGTTTCAGCCCAGATATATTTATGTTTTGAAAAATCTTAAGTACTTCTTAAATCAATGTATTAAAATATGGGTGGGAGAAATATTTTATACGTGCTCCTTTTTTATAGCTTCTCAGTTTTGACACCTGCAGTTTCCAAATAGTTTCTGCTTGGGATTCTTTTGATAGTGTTACTCTACCCTGCACTACCATTCCCCCTTCTATCTTTAAAATGCACAGCAATGTAGACATTTCAAGGGCTCCGTATTGACTGCACATAGGCTCCACATAGAGGAAAAGATTTGAAGTTATCTTTTGATTTTTATAGTCCTTTTTTATTAAAATGCTTAGTGCCGTAAATGTAGTAATAAGAAACTCATTTATCTTGACGAAAGTGCTGCTATAAACTATTCTGCACTCATAAAATAACCTTTTAAATTATTGTTTCTGCTGGTATCAATAAATTCATACAAAGTGCTTAAAGGTCAGGCGTTGCCAGAAAAATGTCTTTTCAGCTTGTTAATTAAAGGTTCATAGGAATGTGCATGAGTTTGCTCCCTTTGACAAATGTAGAGGAGAGGGAAAATATGCCTATTTTCAGAAACTTAAAACAGAGGTGGAATGGCAGCAAGGAATGACAAAAAAGCTGCAGTTGATATGGCTGACATGGGGGAAGTGCCTACATTATTCAGGTTGCCAGGTGGGGGTCAGGCAAGACCAGGCATCCCCAAACTTCAGCCCTCCAGATGTTTTGGGCTACAGTTCCCACCATCCCTGACCACTGGTCCTCTTAGTTAGGGATCATGGAAGTTGTAGGCCAAAACATCTGGAGGGCCGCAGTTTGGGGGTGCCTGGGCAAGACGGTGGGTGATAACACTCTCCACTCCCTTCTGGGGATGGGACATAACTTGACGTTCTGTTTGATTGCAATCAAATATTGCCAAATGCTCTCTGAACATCAGAATGCCTGTGTAGGTGTTGTGTTCCAGATACCTTGGGCAATGATGTCCATGGAAATGGGTCAGCAGGGCCGCATCTGAGAATAGCCTGACATCCAGTCTGAGCAAGGGCACTCCGTAGGAAGAAGAGGATCTGACACCAGATTGAGGCTGGGGGGGTCAGACTTTTTAGATTGTGGCGCAGGCTCACCGTGTTAGGCTGCCATGATGGTGTTGTGTAGGCTTTTTCTATATGCATATCCCAGGAATTCCTGGGGCCAGTGATGGTTGAGAGTATGCTTGTATGTGTGGATGAAAGTGTGTGGGTGTAGATTGATTCAGGTATGGATATGTTAGTGCATGGGGTGCCAGCTCCCGTCATTCCTGACCATTGGCCATGCTGGCTGGGACTGAGGTCTCACCCTCTGATGGTTCCACTGCGGAAAAGGCATTTGGTTGATAAGAAGTTAGTTGTTTGATCTTTCTGATATATTTCTCGATATCTTTCTGATATATAGGTACTGTGTAGGTAATGTTCAGTGTTATTGGTGTGTTTGATTATTTGCTGCTTTCATGATTTTAAGCCACTGTTATCTGAGTTTGCTTCCCAGCTCTCCCTGTTCTTTGCTATTAATAGTTTTATTGAGGCACTATTGGTTTTAAATGTGTTAGCTGTCTTGAACATTGCTTATGGAAGGGTGGGGTACAAATTGTTTAAATAATAAACAGGTAAAGAAGGGGGACTGGAGGGGTTCAGTCACACCTACCCAAAAAGGGACGTGCACAAATGCTGGGTGCTCACCTCTCACCCCAAATGGTTTTCCTTTCATGCTGATTTTTTTGCTGCTTCTCTGGACGACACAGAGATTTCTCCAAGTACAGTGGTACCTCGGGTTACAGCCGCTTCAGGTTACAGGCGTTTCAGGTTACAGACCCAGAAATAGTACCTCGGGTTCAGAACTTTGCTTCAGGATGAGAACAGAAATCGTGTTCCGGCGGCGCGGCGGCAGCAAGAGGCCCCATTAGCTAAAGTGGTGCTTCAGGTTAAGAACAGTTTCAGGTTAAGAACGGACCTCTGGAATGAATTAAGTTCTTAACTGAGGTACCACTGTAGTTCTTTATAAGTAAGCTGGAACTGAACTGAACAGCTCAGCCAACCTGCTTTTATAGGCAGCCGGCTGTCAACATTGTAACAACAGCCCAGGGTTTCCCACCTACAGTAAAGTAACTGACATGGACCTGAGTGAAAACTATATACTGTACACAATACGCCTGGTGGCCAGGGTGAGAATTCCAATACATACGGTAACAGTATCATCAATCTTTTGTGTCTGTTTTGGACAAATGTAGGACTATAGCACTTATTATGCCTGGGGGGTGGGGGGTGGAATCAACCATAGCGGTATGAAAAAGAAATAAAGGTGATTTGGACTGTGCAGTCATGGTTAGCACTACACACAGAAAAGGGTTTGTTGCGTTTGTTGCAAAAATGATGCTGTTTTCCTGTCTTTAGAGATCAGGTACAATTAAGTCCACATTTCCAGGTGATGTCTTTCAAAGAAAGGACTCTGCAGGAATTGCTGTGAAGAGCCATCCGGGTCTCATGATTTGTAATGGTTTTCCTGAATATAATCTCTTCCTTATCCTGTGAGGGAGTGGGATTGAAAAAGGATTATATTTCAAATTGCAGCATGCAGCTTCAGTGTATATTTTCAGAGTGCTGCAGTATAAAAATGGTGGCATCTCATTCCAGAATTTTAGTTTTTTAGTGTTGCATTCTGGGCAACTTCAATGCAACGTGGGAGTGGATTAATTCAGAGTTCTGGCCCGTCTGTCTCTACTTTTCTTCCTTTGACCCTATGTATTGAGGACTTTTGTTTCCTCAATAAAATAAAGTGAGTTAAGCTAACATGTTGCAACAAAAACTGCTTTGAAATTCTTACGGGAGACTAACTGTATCTGCACTCCCTGTTCTTCATGTAAATAATTTATTTAGTGCTGCCAGAATGCTGACAAATGAATTATTTTGAAAGAAATATGAAAAAACCAAATCCCAGCACACAAACTAAATCTAGTTGGCCTAGAAAGCAGCACACAGCTTTTCTCTGGTACTAAACTTAAGGAACATCACACCGATTACTATGAGAGCTCTGTTAGGTTGGGTTCCGTAAAACATTTAAAATACTGTTTTAAACCCAAAAGATAAACCCTAGACAACCTTGGAAATACCTTAGGAAATGCCTCCTTTACCCTTAAGTCTCACCCCTCCTTGAGTTGAGATCCGTAAATGGGCCTTCTGAAGTAAGACTAGCTTGATACTAGAAATAGAGCTTTTGGGGTAGTGGATGCTTTTTATGGAAATATCCCTTGTGGGAGGAACACCAAGTCCACTCGATAGATTTTTTTATATTTTTAAAAAACCCAGTAAATACAATTCATAGAATCATAGAGTTGGAAGAGACCACAAGGGCCATCCAGTCCAACCCCCTGCCAAGCAGGAAACACCATCAAAGCATTCCTGACAGATGGCTGTCAAGCCTCCGCTTAAAGACCTCCAAAGAAGGAAACTCCACCACACTCCTAGGCAGCAAATTCCACTGTCGAACAGCTCTTACTGTCAGGAAGTTCTTCCTAATGTTCAGGTGGAATCTTCTTTCTTGTAGCTTGAATCCATTGCTCCGTGTCCGCTTCTCTGGAGCAGCAGAAAACAACCTTTCTCCCTCCTCTATATGACATCCTTTTATATATTTGAACATGGCTATCATATCACCCCTTAGCCTTCTCTTCTCCAGGCTAAACATACCCAGCTCCCTAAGCCGTTCCTCATAAGGCATTGTTTCCAGGCCTTTGACCATTTTAGTTGCCCTCCTCTGGACACGTTCCAGCTTGTCAGTATCCTTCTTGAACTGTGGTGCCCAGAACTGGACACAGAATTCCAGGTGAGGTCTGACCAGAGCGGAATACAGTGGTACTATTACTTCCCTTGATCTAGATGCTATACTCCTATTGATGCAGCCCAGAATTGCATTGGCTTTTTTTGCTGTTGCATCACACTGTTGACTCATGTCAAGTTTGTAGTCTACCAAGGCTCCTAGATCCTTTTCACATGTACTGCTCTCAAGGCAGGTGTCACCCATCGTGTATTTGTGCCTTTCATTTTTTTTTTTTTTGCCCAAGTGTAGTACTTTACATTTGTCCCTGTTAAAATTCATCTTATTTGCTTTGGCCCAGTTGTCTAATCTGTTAAGGTCATTTTGAAGTGTGATCCTGTCCTCTGGGGTATTAGCAACCCTTCCCAATTTGGTGTCATCTGCAAACTTGCTCAGGATGCCCTCAAGCCCATCATCCAAGTCACTGATAAAGATGTTGAATAAGACTGCGCCCAAGACAGAACCCTGTGGCACCCCACCCATCACTTCTCTCCAGGATGAAGAGGAGCCCTTTGGGTTCGGTCAGCCAGCCAGTTACAAATCCACTGAATGGTAGCATTGTCTAGCCCGCATTTTACCAGCTTCTTTACAAGAATATCATGGGGCACCTTGTCAAAGGCCTTGCTGAAATCAAGATAGGCTATTGTCTTCTGTCAGGTTTTGTTACCTACTTCAAGGTATTATTCTAACCACTCTGTGTTTACATTGTTTTTACCAGGGGTGAGTCTGAACATGGTGCTGTATAGGGCATCCCATGTACCAGGTTTCATTGGTTCTCAGCTCAAAATACTCTTAGGATCGGATCAAGCCCCTGAGTCCAGTCCAATCCTAAATGGGCCAGTTTTGGCCACACACCCCGTGATGTTATCTGCATCACCACCTACCTTTTCCCAAACTTATCTTGGTGGAGAGAATCAAACTAGAGAGAGCTTCAGAGCGCCATTCTTCTTTCAAGGTGTGAAGATTTTATTACATAGACTCCAGATACAGTACTATAGCCAAATTAAGGCAGGTAACATTAAAAATAAAGAGAACGTAGGATTTCCACTTTTTTGCAGCATTTCATCGTTTCAACGTGGGCTTGCATTGCCTGTGAAAAATTTAAACCATCAAGCTTTAATATTAAGAGGCTGATAAACATTAAGCATGTATCGTTCGGTACTAAAAATTTCATAACTCAGGAAAACCATAATTTGTTTTCATTCTCCTGAGAGGCAGCTACAGTACTCTGAACTTCTTCAGGGAAATAAATCGACAGTGTTTTCTGAAAGCGTAGGTGACAGGACTAATGATAGCTTCATTGGAAAACACAGCCAGCACTCCTAGTCCACAGATACTAAGAGAAATGAACTTGGCCGTACAATGAAGCTGTCTGGCTGTTCCTATCCCCTTCAACTCCCCTTTTTATTATTTTTGGCCTCTGTGTGTGTGTTTAACAAACAAGCAAAGCTTTTTCTGTTCTATAGAGCTAACCCATGGATGCAACTCATGATAAAACAGTTTCTAGGGTTGGGAGTTGTGCAAGATGAATGCAACATGGTATTGGGGAAAGGAGGCAACTGAAGAGTAGAAAGAGATTTGATACGTTTTCTGCTTTTTATTAAAACTATTAAATATTTGTAATTTCTTCTCATCAGATGTGAAACAAGGAAAGGTGGTATGTGTCTCTTAGGGTTGCAGCACACAAAATATTTCTTATGTGGATATCACTTTTGTGTTCTGTGCCATTGCATTGGATGAATTAACACAAGTCTGTTATGTTGTACAGTGGTACCTTGGTTTACGAACTTAATCCATTCTAAAAGTCCATTCTTAAACCAAAACCGTTCTTAAACAGAGGCAGTTTTTCCCTAATGAGGCCTCCCACCGCCATTGCCCTTCCACTGTTTGGATTTTGTTCTTAGACTGAGGTAAAGTTCTCAAGCCAAGACACTATTTCCGGTTTTGCAGAGTTTGTAAATGAAACCGGACTATTCATAAACTGGACTATTCATAAACCGAGGTAGCACTGTATTAGAATACCACAGACACCCACAAAAATCTGGATGGTCTTCTCCTACAGTGAAATAGACTTATGTGATGCTGTTCTTATGTGTGCAGTACACATATTTTCCTATGTGAAAATGATACACAAAGATTCCTACTGTGTGAGGTAGACATAAAAAAGATTAAGAATTCAAAATTCAGCATTCCAATGGAAGTAGTATTCATGGTTTTTAAACTACAGTCTCTATCTGAAGGAATCCTTTAAAACATATGCAGTTCAGAAAACCATAAAGTTTGCCTTTCATTTGTCTAATCCGAACCAGCCCTTCTTCTAGGAAACTTATGTTGGCAGCCAGGGGGTTTATTCTTATTTTTGTCATTACATCACCAAGTGAAGCCTGTGGAGCTGGGGCTTTGGGTAGAGCCTTCTCAGCGACGGCACTCCAGCTGTGGAGTATCTTTGCCCCTGACTGGCACCAAACTTTGATTAGTTTTCAGTGCCAGATAAAAAAAATGACATCTTCCTCCAGGCCTTTGGAAATTGAGGACGATTTAAAGAAACCACCTGTTAGCCACTTGGTTTGTCTTAGGAAAGAACAGAGGGAGAGAACTTAACACTGCTTTTAGAATCACAGAATTGTAGAGTTGCAAGGGACCCCAAGGGTCATATAGTCCAACCCCTGCAATGTAGAGATCCTGCCCACAGACGTTCTTGGGTGGCTCAAACCAGCCATCTTCTGATTAACAGCCAAATGCACTAACCCATAGCGTCACAGAGAGCACCAAAGGTTTCTGTTGACTTTATGGTGTGTGTTTTTTATTGTTGTGACCTTCCCTGAGATCACTTGATGATAAGGGTGGAATATAATAAAATAAATAAATAAATATCCTTTTTATCTTCCCAACAACCCTATGAGGTAGGCTAGACCATGAGCAGCAGTAGCTGGCCCAAAGCTGCAGTGAGGCAAAAACTGGTGTGCATGACAACGCTCTTTGGACCAACATGAATATACTACACTGAATCTAGTATGTTATACTGAATACTTGGTGTAGGAGAATTGGCGGGAGAGATCAGGTGGTTGGGGGATATTTAACCTATAAGGAAGGAACTCTTCAGTGTGACACCATTTCAAATCCTGAAAATTCATTTCTTCTGGCAGGCTTTGGGAACCATTGCAGCCGTGCCGATTACAGTTCCTCAGGTGAGCTCCTTGCAGAGGTTGGCAGGACAAAGACCAGCAGTGCTACCTCAGGTAAAAATACTGTTTTCGTGTAATGTGTGCTTTTATTAATGGGCTGTGTGTTCTAATATTCAGAGAGTAAATCATTTGTTTAGGTACCAGCAAGTCAACCCACTTAATCGCCCTGGGAGCCATACACCCAAGGAAGCAAAAATAGAAGTCTGAGTATACTTTTAAACACAATGAAACACAATTCGTACCATGGGTGGGGTGAATCTTAAAGAAGAAGAATATCATGGATAAGCAGTGGGAGGGGGCAGACTGTGTTCTTCCTTATGTCATAAAATCAATCCAAACCTCTGCTAATCTTTACATGGTCCCCTGGAAATGTGTCATTGGTTGGTCAACTTTTCTCATAAAGCAAGTTCCCAAACTTTGGAATACTAAAAATAAATACTGCTCCCTTTCAGAAACGAGCCAATGCTAATAATATTCATCTGTCATTCTGGAGAGGGTTGGATTTAAGTGTGTGTGTGCCCCTAAAGAAAAATTGCTTGGTATGATTGTCAAGTATCTTAGAGGCCTACGTCCATGCCACTTGCCGGCTGCCTTAGTCCATGTTTGGACTAGGGCCAGTAAGGTCTTTTGGTAAATCACTGCATTTTCCTAAACCTCCGGCGGTTGTAGAGATGAGAATAGTCAGGCCTTCCTGACTGGAAACCCATCACTTAAGCAGCAGTTCAGTGTTACTATTTAGTAGAAATGGCCTTACCTTTGCACGTTCTCTGTAATAGGGTTGCGTGACCATTGCATCCACCTTTTCAGTAATGCCTGTGATCACTGGAGAAACACTATGTGCTTTCAATGCTCTGTATTGGCTGCAAAGGCACTAGCCGTCTGAGTTTTTGGTGCTTCTTTTTCTGTCCTCCTCACCTCTCCTGGGCACATTTCTCAACAGTGAGGGATAGTCAGACAAGACAACAATGTGGAGGGGGAAGGCCAAAAGTGTTCCATGAGGCCTCATCCTGAAGCATGCAGGTTCAATGGCAGTTCCTTTTGGGAGGTAGGGAGCCTGCCTAGGATTTTCAGACCCCTTTGCCACGATTACCTGAAAACGATGCCATTTGCCCTATGCAAAGTCATGGGGATTCACGGCCAAACGACGTCCTGCTTAGGGGGCCTCTGCCTCGTTCTGTACTGCAGGGGAAGTTTGGGTGCATCTCTCCACACATGGCAGGAATGTAGCTCACAACTGTCAGCACAGGCTCCCCACAATTTCAAAAATGGTGGTTAGTGGTTCTGTGATGATCAGTGCATGGCAGGCTTTAAGAGCCTCGTTTCTCAACCTGTGAGTTATGACCTGCAAGAGGGTGACTGGCTTTATAAGTAAACCCAAATATTAATCGCTTAACTGCTATGATTATTTATTTATTTATAAACTCACATCCAATATTTCATCATGCAGGTCTCGGAGCAGCTCACTTTAATGAAATATTGCATAAATTAAACCTCCAAAATTTAGAATCTCGAGAATTTAAAAGAAGAAGAATCAGTTGGTTCTGAAAAGACCTTTGGTGGAGTTTTACTAGTATTCTACTAGCCATTTCTGCATTAGGTAGTTCCACTGCCACTTGAAAGTTCAGCATAGGAATAGCTCCCTAACAGCACCTTAGTTAGCAATGGCAAGGACTGGCAGAAGGAAATGTGGGTTGCAATTAATTCAGTCTTTAGAGAAGGCTGTAAGATCTTCTGTAACAATTAGTTCTGGGTAGTAGAGCTTGTTTGTATGATAACAACCAATTCCTTTTCATAAGATGTGAAGGGAAAATATTATGGCTAATTAGATCCCAGCCATAACATTCCAGAGTCATACAAGAGGTACATTCTTTTAACATTCAGTTAAAAGTTTTGTGCTTGTATTCAAAAGACTTGGGCCTGGCTCTGGACCCTTTGTAGCAATCTGAGGCATCTGCATCAGTTGTCATAAAAAGCAGGACTATTTCAGTTAGAGTGCCCTTGCTATGAGTCGCCTTGCTTAGAAAATTTCACATAGGCATTTCTTTGGAGTCTTTTGCGTAATTGGTAAAAAAATCAATCTCTTCAGAAAAGCTTTTATATCTTTGAGGACATTGGATGACACTGATATTGATGTTACCTGGCTTTTTTGTTTTTACCTTGTTCTGTTTTGCTCTAATGTGTAGATTAAGCATGCTCACCCCCATGAGAATATATACGGTAATAGGCTGATTTTGAAAAGATAGGCATTCTAATGTAAATAAACGTTGTGATAAACCATGCTTACCATGCATAAATGGATCTCACCCACTTTGTTCTTCCCTAATAGATAGATCTGGGGGTGAAACAAACCACAATGCCTGATTTAGTGTTAATAAATCATAATATGTATCCAAGTTTGTGCGTTCATGATTTGATCATGGTTTGTTTGAGTAAAGCAAACCACAGTCTGTGGTTTAGACATATGTAATTTTGAGTACAGGATCATGTACTTTTATTTTAAAATAAAAAACTCTAATTCATCTGCATGACAGAAGCCCAGATAGGTAGATTCACAGAAAACCATTAACTATAGTTCACTGTGATGAGTGAATTGAGCCAATTCTCTGCAGCTATACAGCACATGTCCCTCCATATAAACAAACAAACAAAAACTCAGTTTAGGATGCTAATGTTCAGGAAAGCTTGGCTTAGAATGTGCTCTTTCCCGCTGGGCATCAAAAGATAGATATTGTTGAGATTTCGAATATTTTCAGCTTTTTAGACATCAAAACAAATTGAGCTACAACATACTATGTTTGAAATCATTATATACATAAATTCAATAGGGGTTTGACATCTGTCATATACTAATGAAATGATACTTTGCTTTCTCCAGAAAAGCAAAACCCACACTAATTGCATTATGTTCAGCAGTTGTAAGAACACATTTCTATTTATTGCTGTCCCTTCTCTCCCAATCCTTATGATGTCCTCCTGGGGTATATAGGGTGCCAGTTAATTTGTGTTTCCAATAGCAAGGAAGAAGGATTCTAATTTTTCAGTGAAATTCAATGTTAGGAGGGAATCAGTGTGCAAACCAGAGGGCTCTTCATTTAATGCCCATCTGTGATTTGGCATCACACTTCAACTTAGCCTGAAAGTTGATGTTAGTAAGAAGTATTTAATCATATGAGAGGTTACCATATAACACCACCATTTTATCTAGGAATAAAATTTTGTTGGATTGCCAACTTTCTGTTTTCAAAGTGTTTTGGACTTGTGCTCTTTTGGTGTGTAAGGAATATTTGTCTGACCCCTAATTGTGGAAAATAATTTGTTCCAGGAATGGTAATGTTTGGTGCCGTGTACTTAACCCGTACTTTGTATTTTATCATCATCTAGCACATTTTTGCAGTATATACTGCTCAAGCATTTTTTCTGTATTTTTTTTAATAAAAAACTCTAATCCTTTAATTGTCTGTTTTAATGCTTAATGTTCTGGAGAATGTGGAGATTAAAGCAGTGTGTGGGATAATGGTTTCTTGTTCTATGTTCTGTCAGGGGTTCATATCTTGTGGCCTGTAGGCAACTGTTTAATTGTTTCTTTAACTTGTGCATTGGGCACAGTTAGAAAGGCAGTATTATTTATTATTTGTAAAAATGAATTAACTTCCACATTAAGTTAGCTTGAGATTAGGTTAGGGCAGAAGCCTATGAGGGCTACGTAATTCTGCTGAGTTATCACAAGGGGGCAGAAAAGACCCAGTGTTGCCTTAGCTTAATCCTTCATTTTGAATAAGAACACTTAATTTGGCATTGTTTAACACTGGTATGAAATCATGCTTGTACATTTAGCATATAGTGGCACATGGTGAAATGCTGTGCATTAAAACAGGCTACAACAAAAGTAACTTTAAGTCAAAGCTAATTGCAACACTCACAATGCTTTGCTATAAATGCAGCTTAATGCAGAATTAATTGTTCTATTATCTCTAATGGAATTTTAAATTCATACTATGCTTCACCGGGGAAAGGAAGTCAAAGGTTAAGGCTTCCATACTGACTACTGAGGGCAGGATTTGATTGTTTTGCCCATTCCTAATATGTCGCATATAAACTGAACTGTGCCTTTGCTCTGCACTCAGCCGAGATTTTTTTGCCATCAATTTTTATTATTTATATAGTGCTGCTTTAAGAGAGTTTCACAAGCAGAAAAGACAGGCTCTCATCTCCAGGGATCTTGGAATCTACATGTTGACAGTAGGGAAGACAGTCAAGCAAAGGAAGAGCAGAAAGGTGTAGAGGTTTAAGGAGGGAGCTTTATTTATTAAAAGGGCAACAGGAGAGAATAAGAAAAGTCATTTAAGAGAGGAGCTGTTGGGTGGCTTTGAAGGGTAGAACCGTTAGAGACAAAGTTGAGAGCAGTGACATAGTGGGAGATAAAATAGGCAAAACTGTGGCAAGAACTTTGGTGGTAAGGATAACACAAAATTAGTAAAGAATGACAGCCCGTGGATGCCACCATCTTTTTATTTTTACCATGCCAAAGCCGTTTTGGAGTGATGGGCTACTGGAATCACCTACCTGCTGTTGTGTTAAAGGTAAAGGGACCCCTGACCATTAGGTCCAGTTGTGACCAACTCTGGGGTTGCAGCGCTCATCTCGTGTTATTGGCCGAGGGAGCCAGCGTACAGCTTCCAGGTCATGTGGCCAGCCTGACAAAGCCGCTTCTGGCGAACCAGAGCAGCACACGGAAACGCCGTTTACCTTCCCACTGTAGCAGTACCTATTTATCTACTTGCACTTTGACGTGCTTTCGAACTGCTAGGTTGGCAGGAGCTGGGTCCGAGCAACGGGAGCTCACCCCGTTGCAGGAATTCGAACCGCCGACCTTCTGATCGGCAAGCCCTAGGCACGCTGTTGTGTTAGGCCACTGCAAAAAGGCCCTCCAGCTGCATGGTGGCCTGGAACATCATCTTTTGCTTGTTTCCTTCAAGCTTCAGCAGCTGAAAGCTGCTTTTGCTTGCTGAAATTCAAAGCCTTTGGGGTAATGACGCAGACAGCTGTTTTCAATACCAGATTATTGGGAAATGACAGGGAGAGCTTTATTCCCAAAGAATGGGAGTGCAAGAACTGACAAGTGCAATATGGCAGCTGGAATGGAAGGAATAGAAGTTGAGCTAACTAATGTAACACATTAAATTATTTATGCTTAATCTTGAGGTGATGCTTAACACATTGTTAATTTAGAGCCATGTTGACAGGATGGCATTAATTGCACCAGTGGAAGGTATCATATCATCAGAATGCTATCCTTGGAGACCTTCATTTTAATGTCTCATTTGTAGAATGCAGGCTGCTGCTGCTTCTGCTGCTTGGCACATTCTCAAATTTTGGTAAAGTGTCTCTCCCCCCCCCCACTTTTCTGGGAAGCCACCTTGCATTAAAGACTCCTAACTCCAGCGGTCTCGGAAATGGCATGCAGCTTGCAACAAATAAAAAGTGGAATCTAGCACCCATTTACTGCACTTCAAACCGAAGGAATCTGCTTTTTGTCATAAACTCATAACATGCATAAAGGAAAGATCTTTGCTTAGTATCCTTCAAGGCAATCTTCTCTTAGATATGTTGGTTTTCTGTGGGCAAGATATCTTCCCCAAATTGAGGAACATTAAAATTGCTTGTAGGTCAAGACAGGAGCAGAATTGGTGCTTTCAGGAGCAATACAAACTCAAGATCTGATGGGATGAGCAGAGTTTGGAATAGGTGTATTTCTGGCTGAGCCATGGGTTCAGCCAGGGCCACTCCAGCTGAAGTCACTCTTCGCAGCTCAACCAGAGATACACTGGCAAATGTCCTCCATCCCAGCTCAGCGGGAGCTCATCCCGCACAGCCAAGGCTGGAGTAAGTCATGGATAGGGGGCATTCCAGTATAGTGAAGGGTGAGACTTACCCCTATTCTAAATTCTTGATCATATGACCAGTGAACACAGCAGAAATTGCACTGGCAGAAAGGGTGCTGTAAATCAGACTATTTCAAAGGCTCGTTTTCCCTCTACCAGATTTGGGGGGGGGGGCTCAGCCAGCAGTACCCCTGCTTCTGAACGGAACGTGGGACAGGGGTGGATTATTCCAGAATAATTTGTCCCATAGTTTGGGTTGCTGTGCCCGTGAGAGGATACTGTCTGAACCATAATCTCTAAAAACCAAACTGAATGTGACACAGAGTTCCCAGTCTTGCTTAGCTTTAGTAAGATTGCTGTGGTCAATAATAGGTGGGCGGGTGACTTGTTATTATTAAAATTTCTATATTGCCTTTCATCCGAAGATCACAGGGCATTTTACCATATAAAATCAAAAATACACACCATAATAGCAAAAACAAACATAGGTTTAAAGGCCATATATTGCTCTCCTCCCAGGCCTTTGGCTAATAAAACAATATTTTCATCTGGTACCTAAAGCTATGTAATGAAGGCACCAGGTGAGCCTCTCTGGGGAGAGCATCCAACAAGCAGGGTGCCAATGCAGAAAAGGTCCGTTCTCGTTGTGTTGCCACCCTCTGGACCTCTTGCCGAGGAGGCACATGAACAGGGCAGTCTCGAGGAGGTCGGGCGCCCTGGCGCTGAGATCGCTCCGGTGCCCTTGCAGCGCGCAGCGCCCCCGCCCTCGCAGCGCGCAGCATGGCTTCCGCGTGGCTTCGCAGCGCCCCGCCTGCCGGTCCGGCGCCCTAGCGCCCTGCGCCACTGGGACTCTACCTAGAGCCGGCCCTGCACATGAAGAAGGGCCTCAGATGATGATTGCAGGGGCCAGGTCAGTTCATATGGGGAAGGCAGTCCTTGAGATACTGCAGTCTTGAGCTGTTTTATTGGTCAAAACCAGCACTTTGAATTGGGCCCGAAAACTATTTGGTAGGAGAAATGCACAGTTGAAAGGGATTAAGCACTCCTCCCCAATTTCATTTCCTGAATCAAAGTAGCAACTCTACGCTGCTGCTTTGAAATTAAAAACAACCACAACCACTGCCATGGGCCCAGGTCACCTGCACTATCTCTGGTTTTCTTCCCTATTGTTTTAAAACTGAATTGAACATTGTCTTTTCTTCCCTGCAGGTTAGGCCAAAGACCCTGATTCCAGACAGCCTCCCTATATCTCCATGCAGAGACCAACCTTCCAAACAACCTTCTGCGTTCCAAAAGGCAACTGTCATCAGCATCAAAAACCCCACGCCTGCCCTTCCCACTGCCAATAATACTGTTAGCCATGTACAGACACCCAACAGCCAATCACAAAGTGTCGCTGAGTCTACAACAACTGTGCCAGCGCCCCTGAGCACCACAGGTGTGGCCTATGCCATCATCTCCACACCCTCCAACAATGCAGCTCCTATCAACACCAGTGCCACTGTTTCCGTGGTTAATGACGGCATTAAAGTGCAGCCGCTCCTCATCAGTGCTGACAGCAAGGTAAGTTTCATTATTGAACTGCCCTTCTTATTGCAGGTTTACTAACTGCATGAAGGGCGCAGGTCTGATACATTTAGTCGCATTTCAAAAACTATGCCGTCTTTCCCCACCGCTCTTCTAGTGAAAGTGCAGGAAGCTGTGTGAAGTACAGGAAACACATGGAAAATAATAGCTTTTTAAAGTATCCATGTACTAGTGCAGGATTGGAGGTTTTTTGGGGGAGACAAGATGATAGAAATACCAGAGACCAGCTCTATAGCTATAGGCTTGTCTATTTGGTTCGAATGTATAGGGTGTTATGCTGCTTTGGGGGCATGGTTGCCCTGCTGGAGTTGTCAGCTCCTCAAAATGCTGCAGGCACAATAGGCAGAATTATTCCCGGAGTCTAGATACTAAACTTAGCCATTGCATCTCTTGTGCACCATTCTTAGTCCTTCTGTAGCTCCCTTACTTTATGTACCATGTATTCCCTTATGACCTTAACTGCTATCATGTTTCTTCAGAGCTCACCGTCCGAGTAACTCAGTTTTGTGTCAGTTTTCCAACACAAATGTGCCTTTCTCAAGCATTTTTCTCACCTCACCTTCCTTTTAGGTTTCCCTTTCTCAATACTCTTCCTTCAACCCAATTGCCCATGGTTTCATTCTTGCAATCTGGTCTCAGTATTCACCTCTCCCTTTGTGAAGTTTTTATTTCAGCTAGTCTGACAGCTTTCCTTTCTGCATTTTAAGCTAGACTGCAAAGTGTTTAGTTCTCTGAGCAGCAGAACATGCTGTACCTCAACATCAGCTCAGTCATGATGAAATTGTGTTATTGTGGACCAGGACATACCATATATACTCGAGTATAAGCCTACTTTTTCAGCACCGAAAATGTGCTGAAAAAGCCGCCCTTGGCTTATATTCGAGTGAGGCGGGTGGCGGTGGAGAAAGGCACAGGACCAGGGGTTCAAAGAAGCGCTGCACTGCGACTCTCCGAACCCTCATCCTATGCCTGCTCTGTGCAAGGCAGCGGGGAGGGAGATGCAGCGAGGAAGGGATCCTTCCTCGACGCTTCTCCCCCTATCCCGCCGCCGACAGCTGGGAAAGGCATAGGATGGTATTTATTTTTATTTTTGAACTATACCAGTATCTGCTGCATTTCCCACCCTCGGCTTATACTCAAGTCAATCAGTTTTCCAAGTTTTTTTGAGGTAAAATTAGGTGCCTCGGGCCTCGGCTTATATTTGGGTCGGCTTATACTCGAGTGTATACGGTAATTCATAGGCTAGAAAAAGAGGGACCTGAGAGAGATTAAGTTGCTAGATTTGAAAAGGAAACTATTCTACCATTTCCTCTTGTAATATTAAAAACCAGGCTGGGGATCCCAGTTTTGGCAACTTCTGTGTTGCGGGGATACCACATGGACCACAATTCTGAGATGTGCCAAGCGACTGAATCAACTAGGTGTAATCGAACAGTCTCTGAGAACGGTGCCTCTTTTATTTATAATATTTGTAAAGATTCTGACAAGAGAGTCTCGAGATCGTAATATGCCAGCTGTATGATTTTATTGTCTCTGCAAGAATGTAGTTGACAAAGGAGCCCTTTATTTGAAGATTCTGTTTCACTGTTTGGAAAAATTGAATCCCTTTCAGACTGTGGAGCAATCTTCTTTTCATTCACCCATTTGTTTTGCAGGTCATCATCATTCAGCCTCAAGTTCAAACCCAAACAGAGAATAAAGTGGAGACAAAGAAAGCTCCCAAAGAGTCACCTCAGGGACCCCCTGCTACCAAAAAGAAAAAAGAGGAAAGCCCAGAGGTTAACAAAATCTTATTTTCTTTATAAACGTGATATTTCATATACATAGAGACTCTCACAGAAGGTCTCCTCAGTCCAAAGGTTAAGCGGCTGCTTTTAGAGCACACAGCCCCCTATTTACTGACGGGGGGGGGGGGGCGGGAGCTGCAACATGCTTGCCTTAGTTTTATTTATACCTTTTGCAAAATACAGTTTGTTACAAAATCCACAAAATATGCCCAGAGCAGTTTTTCCTTACTAGCCTTAGTTAAGTGTTACAGTTCTGTGTTTTAACAAAGTAATGAAAGTGCCCATTTGATCTGTGTTCATTTACATGTTTATGTAAAACACATTTTTAAAATCCAGTGTGAGTCACAATAATAATAATATTCAAATAATTTGTAAAATCAACCTAAAACATGAATACAATAATACCTACAGAAACCAGAATAATGTGCAAGACTGAGTATTAATAATCGGAAAAAGTTTGGGCAAGGAAGTATATTTTTAGCCAGCGCCTGAAATTAATTACGTTGCTGCTTCCCTCATTTCGGAGGAGTGGCTGTTTCGCAAGCTAGGTTCCTCCACAGAAAAGGTCTGCTGGGTTGCCGAGGACCTCTTCCGAAGATCTTAGTGCGTGGGCAGGGCCGTCAAATGAGGTGCTGCGGAGCGTTGTGGGGCAGCGCTGTCTGTGCTTGCTGTGACTTGAAGGAGTGTGGGCAGGCGCTGCCCCACAATGTTCTGTAGGCAAACCTTCTGTCGGGGCGGCAGCTAGGGCTCCCTGGACTGCAGCGCCACTCCGTCGCTTCGGCTGAGCAGGCGGAGGTGGAGCACAGCTGGCAGCGCCCCTGCCTGTCGCGCCGCACCCTCCGGCTGCCCGCTGCACCTGGCCCTGCCCGGCAGAGCGTGAGGGGCGCCGGAGGGATCATCACGCCACGACGCCCGATACTTATGACGGCCCTGTGCGTGGGCAGGCCTATACAGGGACTTTTAAGGTGTTTTATGAACTTGTGCAGCACCAAGGAGAATTGGCTACAAAAAAGAATTAGCAATCCGTTTCTGCTTACTGTATGACAAATGGTTCATGTCACACTCTTATCGTTATAAGAAGCAGCGGGAAGCAAGTGCAAGGATAAATGCGCTTCTTTCTCATTGTTCACTGAGAATTTTCCGTAATATTGATTATTTGCGAGCCATCTAGATGGATAAGACAAGGTTCAATGAATCGCTTGCAAATGCAGAGAGGAGGGTAGGACTTGATTATTAATATACCGTGTTTCCCCTTTTTTAAGACACCGTCTTATAACTTTTTTCCCTCAAAAAAACACACAGTGGCTTATTTTCAGGGGGTGTCTTTTTTTTTTAAAAAAAGTGCTGGTACAACTGGGACCCACTGGCTCAGGATGCTCGGTGCTCTCTTCTGCACATTGCTGGGCGCGTTGTTGGCGCTGCCAGTTCCGAGCGCCTGCAGGGTGGGGTGGGGGTGGCAGTGCTTTAAACCCCCAACCCTGTAGAAAGCAATGGAAGTTATGGACCGTAACAATCCTTAAGAGGCGCAGGTCTTAAAAAACCCCTGGTATCACCCTTGAAGCACAGCCTTCCAAAGTCAGGGGGGAAGAGGTCTGTTTAGACAAAGGAAAGGATCGGGGTGATTCTGTGCCCTGGGACCCACAGAACTACTTTAAAAATCCCAACCTGGGGTGGGGGGTCAAATAGTGAAGCCCCATAGCCCTGTAGCAACAGAAGGCACATTCTGAAGCACCCGAGCTGTTCGGTTCCATAAAAAATCCAGGAATTGTAAAATTAACAACAATAATGGGGGGGGGCACTCTATCCAAAGAGTTAAGAAGGAATGGGAAAGTGTTGAGTTATATATGGAAAAATATGGAAAGGAAAGTTAGTTAAAGATAAAAAATAAATAATTATCGCAAGGGGAAAAATAACATCATAAAGGGTAATAATATTAAATATAAAATAGACAACACAACAGAAAAAGCAAGTATATGACTAAATGAGATCGCACAGGAGTGAGGGAAGTGGGGAGAGAGGGAGGGGGGTAAGGAATGGAAGGAGACAATGGTTGGAGGAGGGTATAGGGGGATGAATTAAAGGAAAATTAAGACTGAGAAGCGCATGGTTTTTGTTTTTTAAAGATGCAAAGGCTTGCAATCAGCCAAAGTATAGAGCCCAACTTCCAAGAGACTGCGATCTACTTGCGGATTTATAAACTGGAGGTGATCTACCCCCGTTTTATTGGTGTTCAGGTCAGAGTTGTTTTTAGAGAGAGGAAATATCCCATTTTTGAGGTTAAAGTAAAAGTTCCTGACCTTTTTTTTATAATGAGGAAATGCTGCTAAAACTCTGTTCTTCATTCCACGAAGGGGAGAGGGGGCGGGGCCGGGTGCTCAAAGACAAAAGAAATGGAAAAGGAGATAGCGATCAACTCCAGCCTCGCATTCATGCAGCCGTCGGGAGAGGCAGGGGCTGCAGCCGAGTGCTGCTTCACAAACAAACGGGGGAAAGTGCTTAGAACCCAGAGAATCCAGCTGAAAAACACGAAGCAGCAACAGCAATTGCACACACACCATCCCAAGCCAGCACAGTAACCAAGTCCCAAAAGCAAGAAAGGACTCAGCAAACACTGCTGCGGCCGGCGTTGCTGCTGCTGACTCGGGGAGCTCAGTGATCTCTTCCGCACAGCGCCTATCACTATGGCTTATTTTCGGGGTACGGTTTATATTTCTCAAATGCTTAGAAATGCTGCTATGGCTTATTTTATGACTACGCCTTAAAAAGGGGGAAACACGGTAATAATAATATCAAGCTTTAAGTGACGCTTTACCGTAGGTCGGAGATGTGAAACCTGTGGCTCCCCCCCCCATGCCAGGTGTTACCAAACTCCAGTTCCCCTCATTCCTGATCATTGGCCATACTAACTGGGGCTGATGGGAGTTGGAGTCCAACAACATTTTGATGGCCGTAGGTTTCCCATGCCTGCTTCCTGTGATGCAGCCAACATGGTTGCATACATATAGACCTAGTGTTATAATTAGACTTAAGTAAGGTTCATAGTTCTCTGGTTGAACTATTAATGCCACTTCAGTTTCTCTGCAAGATGTTCCATACACCTGGTTTTTAGTGTAGAGTTCACTGCAAGCTAATAAGCCTGTGGCAAAACAATTCCCCTGCTCTTAGAAAATAGACCTGTAGAACTTCTTGGAAATAATACTTTTTAAAATTACGGGTAGTAAATAGTCAAATGGGACCTAATGCTATGAGATATGAAAGAGCATTTCAGAGTACTCTAGGAGATAGTAGAATTGTACCCAATTGTCATTACTCAAGCTGAATAATATTAATAGCTGTCTTTGGAACATTGCCTAGACAGAACAGACTTGTGCTCATTTTTTCCTCTCTGTCAGCAAAAAATACTTGTCCATAAAATTGGGGTGACTGCATTTGTTGTCCAACACCAACAATTCTCATTTTTTTCATGGAACAGTCACAGCAGAAATGACTATAATACAGGATTTATTGCTTTCCATCTTGGGCAACTCTTTGTTCTTTATGTTCTTCTGATGGCTGTGGTGGCTGACCTGTGACCCTGCCAATGTCGTTGGCCTGCAGCTCTCATAATTCCTGGCCATTGCCCCTGCTGGCTGATGGGAGTTGGACTAATACAACATCTGAAGGGGCCACAGGTTAGCCACCCTGGTCTGTTGGATAGTGAACTCTGTTCTATTATTTTCATTATTACTAAAAATTCTGAACAGATGATGTTCAGCACTGCATGAGCAGACACCTGCTGATCATAGAATTGTGGAGTTTCAAGGGACCCTGAGGGTCATCTAGTCCAACCCCCTGCAATGTAGGACTTTTAACTAAAGCATCCATGACAAATGACCATCCAAAGGGAGCTCTTAATGTGAAAAGTATTCCTGCAACATAACTTCTCTTTCCTCTCTGCCACCTCCCCAGATTTGCTGCAGAGGGTCCCCCAGCTCTCTGGAGTAGTTTTTTTGGGGGGGCATGTGGGGAGGCTGCAGGGTAGAGAAGGGGAAGTTGAGTTCCACCGTCAGACAATCACAGTAAAGTATTACCCAGTGTTTATCTAGAGCTTTCTGGCTGTTCAAAACACTTTATTCAGTCCTCAAAGCAACCTTCCTTCGGATGATTGCCTGCCTTTCTTACATGCACAACCTTGCTCTTTTAGCACTTCTTCTAGTTTTTACATAGCCATTCACTGACAGATGTTTCTGTAGATTTATACCTCTTATAGGATCCTGACACTTGCTGTTTTGAGTGGCCACGTCACTGGCCCCCTTCTTAACTGCTTCACTAAAGTAAAATATTGCATTTGGTGAAGAGTTATCAAATATAAATGCGCACACAAAAGGACATACCTCATGTAAGAACGTGACTCACTTAATTTAAGTCTATTAGATATGTAAGAAATCTGCTCAGTCTTGATCCTCAGTCCACACTGGTACAGAGTCTCAACACCTCTTTTTTTCTGCCCACAGCAGCTATTTTTTGCTGGCATCCAAGGCACTTTTATCCATATCTGAATACTAGCACCTCACTTTTTTTAAAAACCAAAAAAGCACTGCTTATATATATCATCTCCCCTTGAGTTGATGTTAAATTCTACTTACTTCATGTATTTCAAAATGAACTGCCCCCCATATATTCTGTTACACGGTTGCTTATCTGAACATTAAAAATCTCCAAGTCTTGAGCTTTGATTTCCTGTTACTTCTGCAAACAAAGCCACTGGGGGATGAGTTGTGTGGCTGCTCATCTTGAAAGAACTGGTTGTGTTAGAGAGATACAAGTTGTTCAGTGTGTGAGACCAGAGGATTTGCCTAGTAGTTATGCAATTATGGTATAAATGGAAGCTAAACAGACGCAGCCGACCTACCCATCACATGTTGCCATAACAATGCTCATCTTCACCCACCTTTCTGAAAACCAGCACCCCCCTCCTTGTAGTTTAAGTAAGTAAACCATTTCCCTCATATTTGCCTTTGTGTTTTTGATCCCTAGACCCCTTCAGTTCATTCACTCGCATCAGGTATGAGATGTATTTTTCACTGAGATGCCATTATTTTTTTTGTGTGGATCACCAGTCTGTGTTGATTTAGTAGTCATTTTAAAGAATACATATTATCTGGCCTTGCATGAAATAGCATTCCAGGGTGTGGTTGGGAGATACAATTGGAGATTAAGAAGGTATTTTAATATCAGTTGTTGTTTTTTCCAAATTAGTTTTTTATTCCTTTCTGCATATTAGAGTAGAACTGATTACGTAACAGGAACAGTTCTGCTAGAAGAACCGTGTGGTTGTCAGGCAGACTTGGGGCGTAAGCATGAGGTCTGCTTCTGTCTTGCTTTCTTTGTGCACTAAAGAAAAAGTATGTATTATAAGGCTCTGGGTTAATTTATTTTGTTCTTTGAGTAAGCTTTAGTTGATTAACATGCATTTATGCAATTAGTGTAATTAGAACTAACTGTGTAATTAGTGTAAATGCATGTAACGACAACTAGAACATATAATTACAACGTGAAATGTTGTCTTTTTTTAAAAAAAAAAATCCTTATTGAACTATGGAAAGAGAGAAGTACCGCAGATTTCCTAAGGCATTTATTGATATATTTAGTATGAATAGAATTCAGAAATATAGATCAAGAAAGCTTGGCATTCAAAAGCAAAAGAATAGGTAAGCAGTAACCTTGCTTGAAAACAGCAAAGCAACTATTGTAGGAGTTTGAGTTGGATTTAGAGAAAGACGGTGGATCTAGGGGCTCCTAGGGCCCCCGCCCAGGGACTGTAGTATTGCAGCAAAAGTACTAACTAGGTGATTCTTTAATTGGTGTAATGAATGACATTTTTCTTTAATTACTGGTAGGTTGTTAAGTCTTCCTTTCCCCTTGAGTAGTGGTGGGCTAGGCCCAGGCGGTAGCCTGGCTCCTCTTTGATCGTCATTGAGAAAGATGTGACAGGCACATTGAGTGATGCTGCCCCTCCATCAAGCAAAGAAAGTGCACAAGTGGCGCTTCCTTTTGTCCCTGACTTGTAGCATCAGGTTAGGGGCAAAACCCTCACCACAAAAGACAGGCAGACACTCTACCAAGTGTCAGCTTTACCCCCACCTGAGTTTTCTGTTGTGCTAATGACCTTCCATAGAAAAATCCTTCCTCATCTGTGCTTTAATCTCACTTTATTAAAGGCATGGTGACTTGATGCAGTCAATACAGAGAGGCAGTTCTTTAGGGTAATTGCATGTTTGCAGAAATAGACTTTCCATAAAGTTGGTTCAAGGCAGCAAATGTTCAGATTTTGCCATGGTTATCACACCATCCTGAGTCTTTTAATTTTTGCAACAACAAAAAGGGGGGGGGTCATAGCTCTTCACACATTAATCCATAGTCCAGAACTACAGGATAGGTTCTACTGAGTCACTGAGTGCAGTTTACAATTGCTTCTCCATCTGCATTAGATGGCTGAATCAATAGGTTGGTTGCCCCTAACCGGCTGCACATTTTGGGGTCTTGCAAGTACATTAGCACCTACCTCTCAGTGACCTCAGCCATCATCTTCTTTCCCCCGCACTGACCAGTCTGTGGCCAATCGCCAGTGCTGGAACTGGTGCCTATTCTATGTACTCTGGACATAGAACCAATTTCTTTAGTATGCCTTCATATGAGATGTGAGCTGTAATGTCCAAAGTCAAGTTCTTGCTTTCTGAGAAGGCTCATGTTTAACTTCACCAAAACTGCTTGTCAATTGTCCAGTGGTATAAATGTCTAGACTCAGATTTTCATATTCCATTCTGCAATAGACAAGATTTAAAACGAGTCTTGCTAGGGTTGCCATATGTCCTCTTTTTCATGGGTAGAGTCTTCAAAGCGATCCACAGTTAAAAGTGGATCAGTCAGCATATGTGTCTTCTTTTCTGCTCTTCAAAATATGGCAACCCAACAGCTGGTGGTTGGGGTGAGGTCAGATTTTTGAATGCTCCTTTTTAAAAAAATTCTCCACACTTAATTCAACAGGCAGTAGGTTATGCTTCAGTTTTTCTCCCTGATGTGCCAGTCTTTCATGTTTCTTCATGGTTGTTTTTTTTTGGGGGGGGGGTTATAATTGTCACTCCTCACATCCAGTCTGAAGCAGTTTGCCTACTTCATTCACCTGGGATCAGACAGAGAGTTTATTTTCCATACTGCTCACTTTTAAACATAGAAACAGGAAACCAATGAAACAGTCTGCACAAATGCAGTACAGTACAAATCAAACTTGCGCAAAAACAAAACTCTGGCCCATCTGCGCATGTTTGACACTGCTTTGAGGAATTCATCTGAACATAGATGTTGTGGTCTCATAGAGGGCGGGAGGTCCTGAGTTAGTCTTCTGTTAGTCTTCAAATGGAGGAATTTGTAAAACCCTATGGTGCAACTGGAGTTCTTTCAGCAGTAATGAAAGTAATGTATTTTTTATTTATTCCCTAGAAAATTGCCTTTATGGTAGCATTAGGCCTGGTTACGACAGAATACTTGGAAGGTAAGAACGCCTTTATTACTACAAAAATGTTTTCTGTTTTTGGGGGAAAGCAACTTCTCAATGAAGGTTGGAAACTTGGACTCTTTATTATTAAAAGTTTTGGGGGGACTGGTCCTCATGAAGCAAATTATTGTGTGTTCTTTGCCAGCTGAAGATCTTGCTCTGATTTTCAGTAATGTAGCTTACATATACCAACAAAATGCAATGACTGGAATGTGTAGAGTATACTGCAAAGAGCTACAGCCAAGATATACTATATAACAAATCCAAGATGGAATTTAATGTGACCGATTTTTTTAAAAAAATGAATAGCATCCATGTGTGTCAGTCAAGATCAGGACTGCTGTAAAGGGGGCTTAATCCTTTCCCCTCATACCATGATCTCAATGATACTCACTTCTCAAAGCTTCATTGGGACCATGACACAAGAGAAAGGGTGACCATTGCCATCTCGTCCCATGCTGCTAATTAAACATCAGCCTCTGCCACATACTCAGCATATTGTGTAACTTCTCCTTTGAAATATCACTTAAATTTTCTAGAATGTGAAGAAGCTGGGGTAATAGAGCACTTCAGAATGCCATCATATCCTTTGTGAGGATCCCCTTCCTAATGGTCTTGCTGTTTGTTTGTTTTTGTTTGTTTGTTTGTTTGTTTTCCTCAGAAAGGCTCAGAACTTTATAGCTGCATTTTGGAAAACCATTTCATGCCTTGATGAATGGAAATCTAAAAGCAGTTCTAAGTCACCAGCATCCCTAATCCTTTAATGGCAAGTGATTGAAATGGAACTTACAAAGCAACAGTTTTACCAAGAGGCTTGCGTAATACAAATCGTGTAGATAATATTCCCACAACTTGCCCGTCTAATCTTTTTTTATGTCAGGAAAGTAAGAGTAATAATTTAAAGCTTGAGCACCTCTGAATAATATCACTGACTCTTGCTACATTGAAAATACCAGCAATCATCCAGAACAATTTCTCTCTTCTGTCAGTATGGTAGTTTATTAAGATGTTTCAGTATCAATAACAATAAATAGGAATGGGAATGGATAAGGATTATAAACATAACATTAGAACAAATATTTTTTTTGTATGTGTTCTTCCTTTAGGTGATACAAAACTATCTGGAAGTAAAGAGGCTTCTAAGCCTGTTACTAGAGGAGTTGCTTTAACTGGGCAGGAGTCGGATTATCAGGTCACAGCAATTGTAGCCAAAACTCCACATGCCTTTAAATTTGTGCAAGATGCTCCTGCATATGTTGAGATATGTATAGAAAGGCCTAGGAAAGAAAACAGAAAAATTGAAAGAAAGAAAAACCAGGTCCCGTCCCCCCCAAGCCATTTTTTTCCTGTTTGATATACCATGTTTTCCGGCGTATAAGACGACTGGGCGTATAAGACGACCCCCAACTTTTCCAATTAAAATATAGAGTTTGGGATATGTTGTTGTTGTTTAGTCATGTCCGACTCTTCATGACCCCATGGACCAGAGCACGCCGGGCACTCCTGTCTTCCACTGCCTCCCGCAGTTTGGTCAGACTCATGTTCGTAGCTTCAAGAACACTGTCCAACCATCTCATCCTCTGTCGTCCCCTTCTCCTTGTGCCCCCATCTTTCCCAACATTGGGATATACTCGCCGTATAAGAAATACGACTTGGTGTATAAGACAACCCCCAACTTTTGAGAAGATTTTCCTGGGTTAAAAAGTAGTCTTATACTCAGGAAAATACAGTAGTTTGAATATTCAACACACTTTTTTTTTCTTTTTTCTGGGGGGAAATGGCTTTGGATAATAAAAAAACAACGGGGGCAAACCTTGGTTGTTGTTTTTTCTGGTTATTTTCCAGGCCCTTCCCATCTCTAGTTATGTATCACTTGTTCTCAAGATGCCACTACTACCCATTCATCAATATCAGGTGGAAATGGGATTTCCAAGCTCATGTAGCCAGTCGCTTAGTAACTAAGACTGCTCTCTAAATCCAAGATACACCAAACTTATTTAGGACCCATGGAACAGAGTAACCAAACCAAGCACCATATAAAAAAGCAAATGCTGTCCTGCGGGTTTTCCCAACCCTCTAGAGCAGGTTTGGGGGAGATGCGGGGAGAAAAGAGGAGGGGGAAGCCCACTAGTGAAATGGATTGGTTGAATTTGGCCCCATCATGTGTTTTTCCTCACAAGGCAAGTGCTGGGATAGACACTTGCTGGGGAGGAATTAGCAGGAAGGCGGGAGCACCTAACTTGTTGCTCACCCACTGATTCTCCCCTGCAAATGTTCCCCCCGTAATAAAATTTTGCCAGTCAGATTTTGAAACTGGAAGAAACCCAGCTAAGAGGAAGTGCCTAGTGGGTACATAACATCTGCACTGAAGACTTGGCAGGTGTGGGAAGCGTTAAGGCACCTCTTGCCAGTTTGCCTTACAAATGTCCCCTCCATCCCTGCATTTGTATCATCATCATCATCATCATCATCATCATCATTATCTTACTTACTTACTTACTTATTTTTGCCTCTCCTTTTTCCCTGACAGGGACTCAGGGAGGCTTAAAGTTTTTTGTTTGTTTTTTTTACAAAAAATGTAGGTACTTGAACAGCAGCAGCAGCAGCTGTTGACACCTGCCAGCTGCCATACATTCGATGACAACGTATTTCAAAAGACACAATCCCTTACAGCATCCAAGGGAGGCCAGTCACTGAGGCCAGGTTTAGACATTTCATCCCTTCCTCCGTTTGCCGTGATACGCTCTACATCTGCCCTCTTCACAAACTCCACAATTTCACTTCTTACAAAATACCTCTAAAAAGGCAAAGTTGATGGCCGTTATACAATCTTGTATATTTTTAGTAAAGGTAAAGGGACCCCTGACTATTAGGTCCAGTCATGACCGACTCTGGGGTTGCGGCGCTCATCTCGCGTTATTGGCCGAGGGAGCCGGCGTACAGCTTCCAGGTCATGTGGCCAGCAGGACAAAGCCGCTTCTGGCGAACCAGAGCAGCACATGGAAACGCCATTTACCTTCCCGCTGTAGCGGTTCCTATTTATCTACTTGCATTTTCGACGTGCTTTCGAACTGCTAGGTTGGCAGGAGCTGGGACCAAGCAACGGGAGCTCACCCCGTTGCAGGGATTTGAACCGCCAACCTTCTGATCAGCAAGCCCTAGGCTCAGTGGTTTAACCCACAGCGCCACCTGGGTCCCCCCATATTTTTAGTACTTCATTGCAACTGACACACAGTTGATTGCAAACTGGTTATAAAGGCTACCAATCTTGCTGTTCAGGATGCCTTGCAGAAGTCTAGCCCTTCTTGCAGGTGTTTTCGAGTATATGCATATGAATGCAGCTTTTGCAAGAGGGATAGCTATTGCTACCTATAGAAATCTGAACCCTTTTTGTACTTTTATAACTAGAATACACAAACACTGTGACTTCTCAAAACATGACAACTCTCCTATCACACTGCTTCAAAGAAGAAAGCAAAGCAGCTCCTCAAAGTTAGCCTGTGTTAATATTATATTTTAATGATGTAAGTTGAGGGCATAAATCTGGGTTTCTGCACCTTTTTCTAAGTGAGGTTTTGAACCAAATATGTCTACAAATTTAGCTTTGATATTTATAGTCTTTCTTTCCCCTTCTCAATGAGGGAAACAAAGAAAACCTGCAGTGCCTTTTGCAACAGCCAAGATACAAAACTGTGATAAGGAGGTATTTGTTAATGGGCAGAGAGGCTTGAGTGTTAATGAAGCTTTTGATTCTGACCTTGTTGCCCAAAGCTTTAAAAAGTTTTTAATAGCTATGATCCCTGCATTCTTTTGTCTGGATGCCCCTTTAATAGGATACTAGTTGGGCTCTTAGTGTGATTTGTTACTGGGGTGTTGCTGGTTTTTGTTTTTGTTTAAAGAAACAAATCCTTGTAAGATTGCAAGCTGCTATGACTTCAGGAATATAAAAATTGCCTTGGTAAATTAAAACAAGGATTGGAGAGCCCAGCAGGCTGCCTCCAACCGTGGTTGACCAAATGCTTCTGGGTGCTCAAGAGCAAGTGCTGATGGCAAGGGCCCTCCCCTGCTGTTTACCGCAACATCTGGTATTCAGAGGTATATAGCCTCTAATATAGGTGTCTAATCAGGTCTTCACCGTCTTGTAGGATATCTTCAGGAAAAGAAAAGGGTAAAGGGTAAACCCTACATAAATCTGGAGTGTGGTCCCCAAGACGGATGTATGGCACCTTGTCTGCCTCTTTCTGGCAAATCCTGCAGCCAAGCTGGTGCCAAACATCTCCCTCTGCTTTCCTTTGAACCACATCAGTGAGGCTGAGATGAGGGCCTTGTTGTCTGGGCAGCCCAGGACCTCCTTACACGCTGCTCAGGACTGCTCCCCTAATGCAGCAGTTTGACTTCACCCCCAAAGGCACAGTCCATTGTCTCTCGAGACAGACAGATGCCAGCAACAACAGTTTAGGTACTGAGCTATGCCAATTGTTATTAGACACCTGTGAATCTGTCTGATAATCAAAAGATTCCCATTTAGTAGCCATTATACCAGAAGTGTGGAACCTTTATTTTTTTTTATCCCAAAGGCCACAGTCCTTCATGGGTGACCTCCTGGGGGGCACAACAGCAATGGATGGGGCCAGGGGCAAAGAGTGGGCAGAGCAAGAGGTGCAACACTTACCTTTAGGTGTAGGTGGCATTCCAGCCTTACAAAATACCCACCCCTCCATCCATCTCAAGGACACAATCTACCCAGGCAAAAGCACTTGAAGGTGCAGAGCAGGCTGGTAGCAGAGGTGGCCTTGGGAGAGCTGCAAGGGCCAAATAAAGAAGGCTTCAGGGCCATATTTGGCTTCAGGCCTGAGGTTCCAGACTGCTGCATTAAACCATATTGTGAATTTCAGAAATAACTTCAAACTCAGAATCTGACAAATTATCAGGGCCGCTGCCCGGACAAGCATTAGAAACTAAACATAAGGTCTAAGCAGACCACAAGCCACAGTCATCTGACTAATGAGTTGTATCTGGGAAAAAAATTGTTTTCAAATGATCACACACATACAGAGATAATGTTTCATAAATTGATTACAGAAATCCAAAGCAAGCGTCAGGAGAGGAAAAGGAGAAGCACAGCCAACCCAGCCTACAGTGGGCTTTTGGAAACGGAGGTACATCTCTTCTCTTGTCGCTTTTTCATTCCACTTCACTTCTGGTCCTTATTCATGTGACCCTAGAGTCACCACAATAGTTTCCCATTACAAAATAAAAGCACATCCCTGTTATAAAATAAGACTTTTCTGTTGAGAGAAACAATTAGGTTGTCAGTGTTTCCCTGGTGGGGAGCATGACAGTTTCCCTCTGGCTTAAATGTATAGGATAGACATGAATTTCTAAACCCAGTAGCATCTTAACATTAGCTCTGTGCATTTACCACCCACAACTCAAGCTTATTTCATAGGGAAGGGAAGGCTAAATCTATCCCACCATCTGCTGTTTAGGAAAAGTGAGATTTAGGGGGGAAGGGAAACTTCATTGTTTTGATTCGCCGAGGATTGGTTCAAATCGGGATTGGCAATTGCAAGTGAAAGTAGAAAACCTTTTAAAAATTAGCCCCCCCCCCCAGTAGTTTCTGATGAGTGTTGCATGTTCAATAAAGCAACCGCAATAAATGTTTCCTGTGATGCCGGTTTTATCTAATTCAGTTACAGCTAATGAACTAGTAATGGGATCACTTATTTCTTTTGTATGTGACTGACATAAATTTAATCTTAGCAGCTTTGGAGATGTGGAAATACAAATAGTGTACATTTCTTCTTTTCATGCTTCTGGCATAACATATGGTGAAATACGCTGTGGACTTTAAAAATACAATTTCGTAAAAACAAAAAAAACCCCACTTTTTAAAAACACACATTTATGCCAGGAACTTGGGAAGATGAAATACAAGGCACTGTTTCTTTAGGCTATTTAAAGCTGACATTTGATAATGACATTCATTGAAATATTTATTTATAACAGTATATATTGCCTTTTCTTTTGTAAAAGGCCCTGATTCTCAAATCAGCATATACAGTAACTCTCTTGCATGGAATTCCTTGCTAAAAAGGGAATGCTCCTGAAGGTAGTTGTATTTAACCCACAGATTTAACACAGAATAAATACCACAACTGCTCCAGGAAATTTCATGTTACTTTTATTATGGAATCTCCCCAACACTCTGATATAGAATCCCCCTTTTTAAAAGTATGTATCTGCCTATTATTGACACCCATGTGTGGATAGCTCCTGATCATCCCCTCCCAGTTGGACTTGGTTGTTGGTGGAAGAAGTGTCTTAGTCAATGGTATTCATGTTATCTTTTGCAGAGGAAACGCCTTGCATCAAATTATTTGAACAATCCCTTGTTTCTGTCCACAAGAGGTAAGATCTCTGAATTATTGGAATGGAAATATAGGTTAATACTCCACACTTGAAGTAATTACAGTAAAATTGAAAGAACAAGAGGAAAATACAATGTAAGCACAAAAATGTTAACAAAGCATTCTCATTCAAAAACCTGAGATGGATTTCCTCCCAGAATAATGTTCATTGGTGTGTTTTTAGCATCAATAAACAACAGGAGAAATAAAATTAATTTTACATTATACAGTGGTACCTCGACTTACGAAGGCGATCCGTTCCGCGGCGCTCTTCGGAAGTTGAAAACTTCGAAAGTGGAAGCATGTGCTTTGCGCATGCGCAGACCGCGCCCCCCGCTTCTGCACATGCACAGAACGCACGCGCGGCGAAAATACTTCGAGGTTAGCAGGCTTCGGTAGTCGAAACCTTCAGAAGTCAAGGCATTTGGAAGTTGAGGTACCACTGTATATCTGTATCCCCTCCAGAAGGACTTCTGAGAGGTCGGAGGACACACCTCCTCTTTATGACAATTTACATGAGTCAAAAAGGGAGCTGCACTTTGTAAAATTTACCCTATTGAAGTTTAGCCCTAACTGCTAGATCTGTATGCCAACTTTTCAGCTAACAAGGCAGAAATTATTTTGAGCTAAAATATATGAATATTTGAGAATTGGACTCCAGCCTATGAGAACTCATGTCATAAAAGTTGTTAATCTTTAAGGTGCCCCAGAACTCCTGCTTCCTGGAAAAAAATCATTCTTGCTTCACTTTTGTAAATCCATTTCTTTGGACAGGAAATTCTATTAGGTGTCTTATTGGCTGAAGTACATATATTCCGTACCTAGTTCTAGAAAATGTAGGTTTGTTTAATATTTGAACTTTTAATGCAAATTACACAGCAAATCACTCTGAAAAATTAGAAAGGAAGAAAACCCTGAAAACTATGAAATGCACTGCAGATTTAAATAATAATTTTATGTGCTCCTTAGCTTAGAGGAAAGCCTGAGTTTTCAATACCTAACTTCATTCAGTCTAATGAAACTGTTACCTGTTTTGAAAATGCAGATGATATTGTTGTAGTATCATAGTGGGACTGGGCTTTACAACTGGCTAGTAGAAAATTGTGGTTGGCTACCAACACTGATCAAAACATATGTGCCACTGCTTTGGTCCATCTACCGCAATTCTGTGCGCTCTTGACTGGAGGCAGCACTGCGTGGTCTTAGGTAGAAATGTTTCCAAGCTCTGCTACCCGAAACCCTTTTAGCAAACTCATGAAAATTGAACCCAATATTCTATGTATGCAAAGCATGCACTGTACCCATGGTAACAACAACATCATCATCATCATACTGGAGCACCTAGACCAGCACAATGTTTGAGCATTGTGCAGCACTAAATAGCAAATTATGTGTCTTTACTGCCAGTTTTGTACCTCTTTCTTGCTAATTTACAGGATAATTTACAGTTTTTCTATTCAGCTGCTGAAAATATGTACACAATGCTAGTATAGTCTGCACTTCATTCCCATTTTTGCCCCAGATTAATATTTCTAGTTTCCCGAGGCACTTCCATACTAATATTTTTGCAGATGATCATCTCCTGAAATCAAGAATATTGATCAGCTGCAGGTCATGGGTTCGGGAGAGTTATCCCCATCCTCACACAAGGGTTGCTATGAAAGACAGAACTCACATTTAAAGCATTGGTAGCTTTACATTCCAGCTGTGGGAGGTATCTCATTAATGAAGCACGCTTGTTGCACTTCTGGTTATCCCTGCCTCAGAGCAAATGTTAGTACCTCATTAAAGTGCTTCTAACCTACTTGGGAATAGGCTGGGCAAATGTCTGTATAGTCCTCCTCCTCTTCTCCTTCTCCTTCTCCTTCTCCATTACCAAATCCCTTTTCATTTGATTGGAAGGAGACTGCATTTATCCACCCATCTTTACTGACATCTCTCAAATTTCTCTTGCTAAGCTCTTTCAGGGAGAGTGTTATCTCTGCTCTTGCGCAGCCCTGGCCATGTGAATGTCTTGCATGCATCACTTCAATTATTTGTGTGTATGGGCATGTGAGTGCAATTTCGCACATTCAATGTGAACAAACAAAAAGTTCCACAATCCTGAGAAGAGGAAACATACGTGAAGAGGGAATGCAAAAAGCTTAATACAGTATAAGGATAAACTTAAAAGGGGGGGGATGCATTTAGGGTCACTTGGACAGGCATAGCCTGACTGATATAACCTTCTGCTCATACATAGTATTCTTTTATCATAGCCTACCTAAAATCCCACCAAGCTGGGGATCTAAGCCCACTGCTCCTAACCTGTGTTCTGCCCTTCTTTCATAATGCTAGCCAATGAGGATTCATCTTGGCAGGTATGTTTTACCACACCTTGTATATTGCGAGGGAACAGGGTCTTCTTTGAAGCTCTTTCTTTTTTAAAAAAAAATATTGTGGTATTGTCCGTCACCCTGGGCCTTTTCAGTTGTCACATACTACTAGAGTGTACATTTGTAAGTACTACTGTCACTGCCCCACTGCTGTTCAGGGTAGTTTTGCAAAAAAAATGCAGGCCATGCAGTGGTCGGAGCAATGACTGGAGGAACAATACTTGGGTTCACACGTCCTCTGTCCACTGCAAAGAACAGCATTTTGTGTTTTATCTGTATGCAGAATCTCCCTGGTTCCATTACTTGTCTCTCCTGGGGGGTCTGACTGATTTGTCCCTGCTCCCTTGAAACAGCCTAAAGACCCCTTTGACAGGAACAACTATGGACCAGTCACAAATACCCCCTTTGTGGGAAAGGTGGTGGAAAGGGTTGTGATGGAGCAGCTGCAAGCATTCTTGGATGACACAGATTATTTGGAGCCATTCCATTCTCCATGGCATGGAGTCAGCCTTGGTCTTCCTAATGGATGACAATTGCAGGGAGGACAGGAGAGTGCAGCCTTACTCCTGATTCTTGAATTCTTGTCTTCTTCTGATACCATTGCCCATGGTATTCTCCTGGACTGGCTCTGGGGAATGGGAACTGGAGGAGCTGCAGGCTGGATTAGATCTGCAGGCTGAAGGTTCACACATGGAAAACAAACAGACAGCAAGCCAGAGAATGCTAACCTTAGATTTCAGTATCCCATCTATCAAGCTAAAGGATGCTTCCAGGACCACACAATTACGTTTTTCACCATCACAGATTCTTCCACAGCACTGTACCTACAATCCTATAAAGATTATGTGTGATGTGGACAACCTTCATAACACAGGCAAGTTAACATGCTGACAATATGTCCACCATAAACCAAGAGCCACTGAAGACGTATCTTTAGCAAAATCAGTTCACCATAGAAACAAGTCTTTTCAAAATAATTATTTCCCTTCTGTTTAGAATGATGGCCTCCATCTCCAAGATTTGTAATAGTTGGGTTGGTGCTGTCAGGCTTTGATCATAGATATGAAGTAGGAGTGCTACAAATATACTAATGTCTCATTTTCATCTATTTAATTTGGCTTGTTTGGCAAAATGGTGGGTTTATATAGCCACAGTCTGTTTGTGGAGAGCTCCTTCTGTAGATCAGCTGAACTACCTGCTTCCTTGTGCTTTTGTGTTTCGCAGAATGAGGTCAGCCATGATGAATATTGTTCAGCATGTAAGCGTGGTGCCAATTTGCAATCCTGTGGAACATGCCCCAGAGCCTATCACCTCAACTGCTTGGACCCTCCCTTGAAGACTGTCCCCAAAGGGGTTTGGGTCTGTCCTAAGTGCCAAGAAAAGGTGAGATATGCCTTTACACTGTAGACCATCCAAACCAGATCTGGGAGCTAAGTTGGATACAGATATAAATTTGATGAGCTCTATAAAGGTTGACCACCAGTGCAGCTGAAATTAGTCTTCACTAAATCCCACTAAAAGTAATGGAACTTAAAAGATCACTTACTTTTTATATTGATTTTATATTGAGTAACTATGCTGGATTCAGTCCTTTTAGTTGGTAAAGTATCCTCCATACCTTATTCATTTTGTCAAAAATCCTAAGTCCCTTAATATTGATTCGCCTAAGGCTACACAGTAAATTCACTATTGCTCCCTTTTCTGTAAATATTTGCTCTAAAATCCAGCATTGAAGTAATTTTTGCGCAGCAAAGTTTAAATTGTTCACTTTTGAATATTCAGGGTAAGAGGAGAAATAATGCTAAATTATCTCTCTGAGAAATCCCAGGCTGCTCATCTTCTGGAAGAATTTCCAGAAATATGGTCTATGGTGTAGTCAGTGCAACTTAATATCAAATGACCCACCATCTTTATGGTAGATTAATTTCAATGGGAGAACTTTAAGCACATGCTTAAGTCTCTTCCAATGAAATCATTGAGAATGACTTAACATTAGCTACGTAATGATATCCTAACCATAGTAGGACAAACTTAGCCCCCCATTCATAGAAAAATTCACTGTTATCAGTCTAATATACCCAAGAAAGCTATAACCAGCACCATTAGCATTAATATCAGCTCCATCTGGTACACAGACTGAGACCCTACCTGCCCACGGACTGTCTCGCCAGGGTGGTGCATGCTCTAGTTATCTCTCTCTTGGACTACTGCAATGCGCTCTATGTGGGGCTACCTTTGAAGGTGACCCGGAAACTACAACTAATCCAGAATGCGGCAGCTAGACTGGTGACTGGGAGCGGCCGCCGAGATCACATAACACCGGTCCTAAAAGACCTACATTGGCTCCCAGTACGTTTCCGAGCACAATTCAAAGTGTTGGTGTTGACCTTTAAAGCCCTAAACGGCCTCGGTCCGGTATACCTGAAGGAGCGTCTCCACCCCCATCGTTCTGCCCGGACACTGAGGTCCAGCTCCGAGGGCCTTCTGGCGGTTCCCTCATTACGAGAAGCCAAGTTACAGGGAACCAGGCAGAGGGCCTTCTCGGTAGTGGCACCCACCCTGTGGAATGCCCTCCCACCAGAGGTCAAAGAGAACAACAATTACCAGACCTTTAGAAGGCATCTCAAGGCAGCCCTGTTGAGGGAAGCTTTTAATGTTTGATGGATTTCTGTATTTTAATATTTTGTTGGAGGCCGCCCAGAGTGGCTGGGGGAACCCAGCCACATGGGTGGGGTATAAATAATAAATTATTATTATTAATATTGATTTTGAGCATAACACCACTTGCAAGTTAAAAATAATGCCTCCAATTTTCTCTTTTATTTATACCAGGCATCCCCAAACTGCGGCCCTCCAGATGTTTTGGTCTACAACTCCCATGATCCCTAGCTAAGAGGACCAGTGGTCAGGGAAGATGGGAATTGTAGTCCAAAACATCTGGAGGGCCGAAGTTTGGGGATGCCTGATTTATACAGTATAACTGCAAAGAGGGTCATCATTGTCAGTAATAGCCTACAGCAGACATCCCCAGACTTCGGCCCTCCAGATGTTTTGGACTACAATTCCCATCTTCCCCGACCACTGGTCCTGTTAGCTAGGGATCTTGGGAGTTGTAGGCCAAAACATCTGGAGGGCCGCAGTTTGGGGATGCCTGGCCTACAGTATAAAGCAGTGCTGATAGCTCAACACTTACTCTCCTTCAAAGATAGAGCAGGTTCCACGCTAGACATAAAGAACAACTAACACAATTAACTGCATTTCATCCCCAGCACCTCATGAGGGGGGGGGTGGACCCCCAAAAGCTGTGAGACTGGAAGCATCAGTTTTTTCCTGGATTCGTGATGAGGGGACTGCAATCCCACATAGTAATTCAGACTTCATCTTGGTTGAGGAAGACCTAAACATGAAGTTTTGGAAGTCTTACACAAACCTTCAAAGCATTTTTTTCCAGCACTGTCATGGTACATTTGGCTCTCAGTTGTGCCATCCTCAGTGATCATGGATGCTAAAGAAACTGCATATGCAATCATATAAATTCCCTACATTTGCTGACCAGATCATGCCACCTTCTGTTTGTATCATTTTGTGACTGCATATGTGAGCATGTGAAGAAATTTGGCAATGGGAACCAGTCTGGTTGCAATACAGATGACATTTGTTAGACTTACCTTGACAGAGAGTTTTGTTCTCTCTTTGTGGAAAGGCAAAATGTAATTTCTAAATATATTTCCATGCTTTTCATCTTACAAATTGGCATACTAACCACTCTTACGGAGCTATTACATAGTCCTGATATAATCAGCTTTTGAGGAATAAATTGGAGGGTGGCAATTCTAAACCATTGTATGCATTATAACATAAGTGTGCCCTTGACTTGTCTGAATCTGTTATTTCCTGAAATTGTAGGTGTTAAAGAAAGATGGAAATGTGCCATGGGCTGGAACTCTGGCGATTGTTCAGTCCTACATTACTCATAAAACAGGTACGAACTGTAGCAATTGATTATAAGAAATGGTTTCTCAGGTGTCAGCAGCTTCAAAATGAAGTCGCCTCAGGGGGTGGATTGCAAGGGTCTTGGAAATAAAGCATCATCTGAACACATCCATACTTGTCTGATGTAAGAGTTTCCCAATTACTGTTCTAACACATCTGAATTGAGAGTTCACAAACTCGGAAGTGGACTAGGGGTGTGTGTGTGTGTGTGTGTGTGTGTCACATAGGAGACAAATGCCATTTTACGTTTGTGTGGCAGAGGGGGGAAATTCTCACTATAACCTTTCTCCTTGAAAGAGAGAAGGTCACAGTGAATTGAGGCCGTCTGCTAGCCCATTCATGCAACAGCATTCTAATTAGGTGGGTGCTTTCTGTTCATTGATGACTTTGCTTTTTGCCTTAGCACATGAAAACCCCTTGAGTCCTTGAGCCCAGTGTAAAATATGCACATCCACCACCCATTATGAATATTTTACTTGTTTGTTTTTTAAAAATGTATTTATTAAAGATTTTCAAACAACAAAAACATACAAAAATACAAAACACAAAAAGAAAATACAAAACACAAAAAATACAAAAACACAAACTCTACCTTATTTCTAATCTATTGACTTCCTCATTCCACCTCCTTCTGTGATTCTTTACATGTCATCCTTAGTAAACTCTAAATCTTATATAAACTCTATTACTTTAATATTACCTTATTTCTCTATCTTTTACATCTCATCCTTTTACACTCTATCTATATCTTACTTCTTAATTAAATGATCATTATCTTCTAACAATACTTATTTTACACCATTGTATTATCTACAACCTCTTTGTATCTCCCTCACTTCCACTGAATGAATATTTTACTTGTGTCCTGTCCTTTTGTTGTTGTTACTGTACCTCCTTCAGACTGAGTTGTTACCATTGTGTGTATTGTTTATCAGCTTAATGTAGTGGACAGTATCACCAAATGGGTCGAAAGGGGCACTCCCAAGGCATCTCTTAGACTCCTCCGTAACATTTTTCATCTTAACAGCCATTCATTGCCTGCTTTCTTGCCTTTGCTTCACAGTCAAAGAAGAAGAGAAGAGGAAGTTATTAAAGAGAAGCAGTGGGCTGAGGGAAGAACACAGGAAGCTAGAGGGAAAAGAACACTTTCTCAATAATGCAATGAAGGTATCCTTTCTGGCTTATGAGTTATCCTGAAAAATTGCCCAGACACTTGCTGCTTTTGAAATCAAGAGAAATTAGCACAAGTGGAAAAATCTGAATGTTTCTTTGAATTTCTGAACAGCAGGTCCCTGAAACCTTACCTCCTTAAACTTGACCTATGGGTGTGTGACAGATGGGTGGGGCCTCTCACCTGTTAAGTCACATGGCATCACAGTGGCATCAGGTGGTACTTATTTTACCTGCGTGGTTTGAAATCAGATTGCACAGGCAAAAGATGTGCGTGGTGCTTCGCGAGTGCTGACCATCAGCTGATTTATAAGGCTTGCACTCAGTGCTTAGGGAGAGCTGGGTACAAGGCTTGCAAAGCTCCATGATTGGCACTTCCCAAGCACCAAAAACCAGCGAATCAGTGGTGCCTGAAATAATAATAATAATAATAATAATAATAATAATAATAATAATAATTTATTATTTATACCCCGCCCATCTGGCCGGGTTCCCCCAGCCACTCTGGGCAGCTTCCAACAAAACACCAAAATACAGAAATCCATCAAACATTAAAAGCTTCCCTCAACAGGGCTGCCTTAAGATGCCTTCTAAAGGTCTGGTAATTGTTGTTCTCTTTGAGCTCTGGTGGGAGGGCATTCCACAGGGTGGGTGCCACTACCGAGAAGGCCCTCTGCCTGGTTCCCTATAACTTAGCTTCTCGTAGCAAGGGAACTGCCAGAAGGCCCGCGGCACTGGACCTCAGTGTCCAGGCAGAATGATGGGGGAGGAGAGGCTCCTTCCAAGGCCGTTTAGGGCTTTAAAGGTCAGCACCAACACTTTGAATTGTGCTCAGAAACGTACTGGGAGCCAATGTAGGTCTTTCAGGACCGGTGTTATGTGGTCTCGGCGGCCGCTCCCAGTCACCAGTCTAGCTGCCGCATTCTGGGTTAGTTGTAGTTTCCAGGTCACCTTCAAAGGTAGCCCCACGTAGAGCGCATTGCAGTAGTCCAAGCGGGAGATAACTAGAGCATGCACCACTCTGGCGAGACAGTCCACAGGCAGGTAGGGTCTCAGCCTGCGTACCAGATGGAGCTGATAAACAGCTGCCTTGGACACAGAATTGACCTGCGCCTCCATGGACAGCTGTGAGTCCAAAATGACTCCCAGGCTGCGCACCTAGTCCTTCAGGGGCACAGTTACCCCATTCAGGACCAGGGAGTCCTCCACACCTGCCCGCCTCCTGTCCCCCACAAACAGTACTTCTGTCTTGTCGGGATTCAATCTCAATCTCAATCAAAGCTGCCTTTTGCCAGAGCTCTGTCTTTACCTTCCCCATATCAGATGTGGGGCGGGTGGCCATGGCTTGGCTGAACCTGGCCCAAATGGGGGAGCTCTAGGAGGCTTCCCTATCCTTGTTCCACAGAGAGTAAAGAGAACTTCAGAATCAAGCACAATTAGTTGGACTTAAGCTCACTAATTTCTGCGGACATATATGGTGGATTGTGGCTACTTTCTTCTTGTGAGTAAGCAGGCCCCAGTTGGCTAAATCCAGCTGTGTTGGCTAGTAGGCTATTAGGAAGGTGGTAATACTGCAGCTGTGCTAGTCCACCATCAAGTCGTGATGCCACAGGATCACTGGCAGATTCTCTGATCTTGAACTTTTGCATCCTGGTGACTTTCTCTGAAACATGAGCTTTGCACTTTGTAACCTAAAGCCCGTGCGCCGGATGCGGCCCAATCACCTTCTCAATCCGGCCCACAGACGGTCTGGGAATCAGCATGTTTTTACATGAGTAGAATGTGTCCTTTTATTTAAAATGTATCTCTGGGTTATTTGTGGGGCCTGTCTGGTGTTTTTACATGAGCAGAATGTGTGCTTTTATTTAAAATGCATCTCTGGGTTATTTGTGGGGCATAGGAATTTGTTCATTCCCCCCAAAAAAATATAGTCTGGCCCTGGTTTACAGCCTAAGGCTGCAGTCCTATGTGAACTTATGTGAGAGTAAGTCTTGTGGAACTCAGCGACACTTTACAGTTAAACTGCATAGGATTGTGGTGTAAATAAATCCTTGTTCTTTGGAAGGTAGACCTGAGGTCTTTTCTCCCTCCTCCCATCTTCATTGTTTGTTCTCTTTCTCCAGTGGTCACTGGAATCTCAATCCCAGATGCTATACATTCAGCAAACCACATTCTACAACACTTGTTGAACCATATTGCTTTAGAATGCTAGTGGAGGAATAACATGTTTAAATATTTGCCCATGAACATGAGGGAGGAGTAGTATGGGGAGCAATTGTGACTTTCACACAGATTTTCAAAGAGCTAAGCACAAAGTGTGTTGCAAAATAAAGAAGCTAAGCAGTATTACAAAGGGGACTTCAGTGTTGTGGATTCTTGCAGTTAATTAATTACAAATAACACAGATTAGGAAAATGCTAAATTTCTACAATAACTGGAAACACGCTTTAAGATAGATCAGCCCTAATACTGGAGTTGTTGTTCTTGCTCAAATGGGAATTTAGAAGGCCTACATTTATAGCATGGGTGCACCCCATAATTCAGAAGACCAGTGAGCAATATATGAGGTTTTGTCATCTGGTGCATGTCTATATTTATTACATTTATTTTGAAAATTAGAAGTAGCATTTGCATCTGTAGCTAGTCACATTTTGTTCAACTGCTGCTCTCCTTCAGGAGGGAGACCCATCAATTTTTCATGACATTTAAAAGAAAATGGGAGGCAAGGTAATAATTTATTAGAAGGCAACTTAGTGGGGTGTGTTCCCTTTAACTGTGCTGACTCAGTAATACAACCATGTACATGCCTGAGTCCATAACGGCATGGGCTGAAGACTCAATAGATTCCTCTGTATGTGTGACTGTGTTGTGGTATCTGAAGAAGTGTGCATGCACACGAAAGCTCATACCTATGACAAACTTAGTTGGTCTCTAAGGTGCTGCTGGAAGGATTTTTTTTAATTTTGTTTCAACTACAATACATCAGACCAGCACGGCTACCTACCTGTAACTGTGTTATGTTAGGTAGAGAGTAGAATTAGAAAATGAAAAGGATGCATACTTCATTGTTCAGATAGAAGTTTTGGCTGTTGACTGCAGCAATGCAATTCCACATAAAGACCTCAACTGATGAGAGCAATCAAAAATATTATGCTACAAAATGGCTTGGTTCCTGAGGTTTTCATTAAATTAAAATGGAGCAATTGAGAGCCTAGATCCAATAAAAGGGAGAATTAAATTAAAAAGCAATTGAATTAAGTGGGACACATAGAGACCAAGAGGTAATGGGCCCTGCACTTTGCACTGTGAAATATTACATTGCAAAATTTTATATTAAAGTATAAAATGAAAGATAACTCATTCAAGGAAGGTTGTGGGAGATTGTGCCTGGATATTTGCTTTATCGTTAAGAGGGGATGCCTGTTTAGATTTAAAGCGAATGCATGCAGATAAACCCCATTTTCACTGGTACTACAACTTTTGTGCTCATATAACATGTGAAAGTGATGCAAGATAAGATTTCTGTTGATGCATCCAAGAGCATGCACACTGTAAGCAGTATTAAACTAAATAAAGTTTAAACGGAGAATATTTCTGACTGGATCTAATAGCAGGAGGAATATGTTTGTCAATTACAAGCACGTGCTTTCGTATGAGGGTGCCATGTCGATTTCACTTGCTAAAAATACTCTCCTCCATAAGCGTCAGCAAATATTCATGCCAAAGTCTGTGGACTATATTAAATAAATTCCATTTGTATGTAAACCGACATCATCTGTTCAGCCTATCCAGATTGAAGGCACAATCTACCATAACCTTCCTTGAATAAGTTATCTTTCGTTTTATACTTTTATACAGTATAAAATTTCGTTATGTGATATTCACCCCGCCCAACCCTTAGAACAGCAAGTTTCCATGCCATATCAATAACTGCTTCTCTTCGCTTTCAGAAGTGATTTGTCATCCAGTGTTGGGAGTAGTAGGCAAGAGAAGCGGGCTTTTGAGAAATCCCTTTGGGCATGTAGAATTAATAGTGCGGGTCTTTGGATTCCAGCCAGTGGAAATAAATAAAATCATAAATCTTTGTAGATTGTGCATTAATTCAGATTAGAGAGTGGCTTTGACTAGAACCCCCCTCTTCAATCAACATAAGCATGCATTCAAGCAGGGCTGGGGAGGGGCGAATGTATTGTATCCTTAAGCTCTACCCTTCAAGCACCCTGCTTGCAATTCCAACAGGATGCTTCAAGGGGGCTACGGTGCAACTAATGTATTTGAGCTTGCCCACACAAAAGCGTGTTTGCAGGGAGAGTGTTTTGACACCCAATGGAATGTGTTCTTACTCTTTTCTTTCCGCCTTTGACAGAAGTGCTTAGAGCGAAAAAGCAGCCTATTGGCCCAGCAGAAAGGGGTTCAATCATCGCTGGAGCGCCTCAAAACTCTCATTAGACTGATACAGAATGAGCAGATGATTCAGGTTACCATGACAACCACCACCACCTCCTCCCTGCTAACCGTCCCCTGGATCAAACCGTCTTCTGCCTCAGCTGCTGCTGCCGTACACAAAGCCTTGCAGCCGACACAGGGGAACAACTGACAGGGGGCTGCCTGAAAACCTGGTTTTTCTTTTTTGAAAGAAAACAAAAGGTGAACTTTAGATGAACGCAAACACAATAGATGTGGAAATACTGCAACTGCGTGGAGAATGGGACTTGAGGGGAGGCGGGGGAATGGAAAGACTTTGTTGTCCATTTTTATTACAGCAGGATGTTGGGGAAACCACCCAGTTGACTTAGTTGGTGTCATGGCAACTTTCTACAAAGCAGATCTTGCTGCAGTTTTCTATTGCTGAGATGTTCAGTACTTAGGATATTCCTTTTTCCCCTTTTGTTGCATTGGCCTTAAAGTATTTCATGGATAAGGAAAATGAAGCAGCATATGTTGGCCAATGAGGGGAGTGTGGTGGTGGAATGGAATGGAGCATCCTTGGGGAGGGAAGATGGACTTTAGAAAGATCTCATTTTGAAGGGAAAATAGTTTTAAAAGCAAAGAGATAGTTAGCTAGTATGCAGGTAGTTGGTAGGGGGTGCAGGAATGGTTAATTGGTGACAGTGAGAAATGGAATAGCTTGGAAATCAACATGGATTCCTGATTTTTTTTTTTAAATGGTCTGCCACATTGATTCAGGTTGAACTGGACGTGGGGCTATTTGAGAAGAATTGCATTGAGAAGAATTGCTCACAGAGCCTTCAAAATCAAATCATTTTTTCAGTATTATAGTTGAGAATTACAGATATTTAAATAAAAATGTATGAAATTAGCATTTCTAGTGAAATATTGAAGTATTTTCATGCTGATGCTTCTTGTATATGCGTTCCGAAGTATTTAAAGAGGTATGCCTGTAAAACCCCTTAATTTTTGCAGGACCTTTCAACTTATTTTGCTATTGATGTATTTTTCTCATGGAGTTTTTTGTGCAAGGTTTAGCATAAACCATAATAGTGACAAATATCTTCAGCAGGTTGGATCTTTATTATTATTTGAGCGGGGACGGGGTCAGATTTTTTTTTTTAAAGAAAGAAAGCAAATAATCTTTTTTGCTGCTGCTTTTTTTCCTGTCAAGACAGTACAAATGATATGCCAAAAAACTTTACACTTTTGTACTGCATTTTTATTGTAAAATAGGGAATGTGAAAAGATGATTATTTTTTATTTTGTTTTATTTCACTTGCAGAAGTATCTGCTAAATAGTACAGGAAATAATCTGCCTCAAGGGGTAGTTTCATTTATTGGATGTATCAGGAGCTTTTTTCGGGGGGGGGGGGGCTGTCACATTCTAAGTATCGGTTGCTTTTTGGGAAACGTTTTCTTTTTATATTGTGTGTTGATTTTTACATGTGACATGTTTAGCATTAGCCTGAGAAAATGCTAGAGAATCTGCTTTATTCCCCCGGTCCCTCTAGCTAGTCTTCCTGATGCAGCAAGCTCAGTCTGGCCCCCCCAGGCCAAGCGGTGCCCTGAGGCCTACCTCAGAAGTTAGTGAGGGACAGACCAGTTTCTCTTTAGCATAACTTTCCCATTCTATAACCCTATGAGGAGCACCAGGGGTTGGGGGATTCACTCTTGAATATTCATGTCTACTCAAAAGCTGGTGCCCTTGATCCCCATGGTACTTTTTCCCAGGTAAATTTACATAGCAGAAGTGATAACCTCTGGTTTGGGGGGGCCGAATCTGGCCTCCAAGACAGTTTTTCTGCACCCCAAAGATTTTGCCCATTTTTTTCAGCAGTGACAAACTTTGAGAGGGGGAGTGTGTGTGTGTGTGTGTGTGCTGGGGTGGGCAGATGCAAAAACCCCTCCCCAGAAATCAGGCAGTCATTTGATGAGCAAAGGAGGGGGGGCAGCAGCCCTCTTTCCTCAGCTGATCTGCACGGATTATCTGAGGAGGGAGGCTGCAAGTGTGTATGTAGGAATGCAAAGAGGCCACCCTGATAGCTGGCAATCAGCCCCTGAAGGATTGACTATGAGTAAATTTGGCCCTCGGGTCCTGGAGGATTGGCCAACTCTGGTGTATAGGATTTGAAGTCCTACATTACAAAGTAGCAGTGTATTTTAACGGCATTTGTTGTGTTACTTTTAGAAATTCACAACTATAGCATCTTTCTCAATACTAATACAGTCTTGTTTGTTTGTTTGTTTGTTTGTTTTAAACAAATGGATTTGTGCCTTTGGCATGCATACCTAAGACACAGACCCATTTTAAATATATATATATATGACAATAGTAAGTCACCCTGTAGAACCAGAGAGTTGGCCAGAAATATAAGTGCTCCTGAGAAATAATTTGTGTGTGGTCGAAACCTCAAGGAAGGGCATAGGTATTCTGCCCACTTCCCCTCTCTAAATGTTGCCCCTCTGTTTAAGTAGGTGTGAAGCAAGAATCCATTTCTGCATTCCACAGGTGAAGCAACTCACAACGGCCTATCACACGGTGCCAATAAATCAAGGGATTCGGCTTTTTATTGATCGATTGGGGGGGGGGTCACCCAGCACTAGGCAGCACACGGTCCCTTCAACCATTTTCACAACTCCGGGAGAAACTGTGCAGTACTATACAAATCTATTTTAATACACTTAACACTCTGTTGAACAAGATTTTTATATTCTTTTATTGACAAACAAAAGTGAACTAAGTAAAACACGGTTGTGATACATTGGTTATTGTATGCCAATTTATGCATTCGAACGTGGCTTGCAATGTAAATGTTTTCAGGTTTAATGGTTCTTTTTCTCCTTCTAAGACGAATTTAAAGAAAAGGGGAAAGCACAGAAAGTTGGTTTAATGTGAAAACTTTCTGAAGTGTTTTTCTGGGACTGTTAAAAGTAGTTATTTTGGGAAAGGGACTGTCCCGTGGATAGTGTGCATAGAAAACAAAGTGTTTGTCTTAAATATACCAATGTAGTTTACTTCTTTATAATGAATTAAAACTTGACTGACAGATTTAATATTGGTGTGGTCCCTGGAATGTACCGTACATGCTGCTTCCAAACACAGCTTGTGCCACCCTGAACAAGGCTGAAGTATGTTGCTGTGCCCCCTCATTCCTGCTTCTCCTCACCATGCATGGCAACCCCCCCCTCCAACAGTCCTCATGGGAACTCTGCCCACACGGCATCATAGGTCATAACCTCTTGTTCAATAGAAATGCCATTGTCAAGAGTTGGTTTTTCATTCACCAGTTTACACACCAGAATCAAAATGGTCTCAGAAATAAACTGTATGCCTTAATTTGCCCTCACATTTAATTGCAGTTGGAAATGTTGCCCCAGTGCATGAGAGAGGTCACTTCAATTCTAAAGACAATAAGGAAAGGAAGAAAAATGAAAACTGCCATTATTACAATACCTTTACATAAATCTGTGTTGCAACCACACCGTACACTCTGACAACCAGAACTGTACACAGTATTTCATCATCACACCTCAAAAAAAGATAATGTAGCACCAGAAAGGGTAACCAAAATGATCAGGGGACATTAAAGCCACTTGTCATCTCCTGGGCAAGTTGCTCGAGCAGATGTTGACTGTTCAGCTCATGGGGAGATATGAGAGCCATCTTCAAATATCTCAAGGAATGTCACATGGAAGAAGGCATAAGCTTGTTTTCTCCTGCTCTGGAGGGTAGGACTTGAACCAATGGCTTCAAGGTACAAGAAAGAAGATTCCAGCTATACATCAGGAAGAACTTTCTGACAGTAAGAGCTGTTTGGCGGTGTAGCAGACTCCTTTGGGAGGTTGCAGACTCGCCTTCCTTGGAAGCTTTTAAGCAGAGGTTGGATGGCCACCTGTCACTTCATGGATGCTTAGCTGAGATTTCTGCATTGCAGGGAATTGTGTGCCCTTCCAACTTCCAAGTTCAATGAGACTTAACACACACGAAAGTAAGTTTCTGTTTTGCTTTTGCAGTGTCCAACAGCTTAAGGCACACATTCAACAGCTAAATGTGGATTATTTAAGGTCCCATTGAGTTCTCACCTTTGATAAAGAATTGCTTGCAGCTATTAGCATTCCCAGAATGGAGGGCAAGAGGATGCCCTTCCGTTTACATACCCACCCCCCACCCCAGAGCGTGACACTCTTTTGCCAGTTCTATTTAATTTCAGAGTGTTGTAACTATAAGCTGATAACCCATCACCACCCATCCTCTTTGTGTGTGGATTTTATCGGGGTTGGGAGGTGGGGGGCTAGGCATCATTTATGACATCATGTCAAATTCTGCCGTGCCTCAATATTGTTTTAAAAGCAAAGAGCCTGCTGTTGTTGAGGCCTATAAAAATCTCTTTGCTGTGGAAAGAGACGGAGCCCATTGCAATACTCTGCATGATGCCTTGGTAATGAATATGGACACAGGGATGTTTCGGCTTATGCTAGCCTTTCATCATTGGCAGTATGTTGAACAGCTACTGTGGTCCAAGGCATCTGTAGTCCCAAATGCATCCTTTGAAAGGCAACAAACACCAGCTCTGCCCCCCCTGAAAAGATGCTACTCCAGCTGCCGCCCTACATACCTGCAAGGCCTTTGCTTGCTTCTTCACAGTCAACAGAAAATCCTGGCTCTCAGCTTTTGGATCTTTATGCGTGCTCTTCGTAAGTAGGCACTTTGGGGCAGGGACCAATCTTTTTAAAATATATTTTATTAAGGTGATTTCAGTTAAAAGAAATATAGTGATACAGGCAAAAAAAAAAGGAGGAAAAGTGTTTATATTTCTCCGTAATGCTGACAGTGTTGTGTAAATAAGGCTCCATTGGGGAGGGGGAAGGCAGGAATTGCAAGAAAGAAATTGTTGATCCTTCAGAATTAATGCAATGACAAAACATTCCTAAAAAGATGCATTTATTGTAAATGGCAGTTTTTATTCTATGTTTCTTTTTATGTCTTTGCTTACTGGTTGATTGCATCTCCCAAACCATCAGGTTGTTGAATTGCACACCTTGCAGCCCTGCCCCCAACCAGACAAGGATATGTGTGCAGGAACCTCTTTACAGCTCTTATCTTAGCCGGCCTGGTATGACAGCATATTGTCCCCCACCACCCCAATCTCCGAGGAGTGCAAGATTGCAGGGGTCCAGGGGCTTACTCAAGGGTTCAGGTTTCCTTTGGAAATGAGATATTCAGAGGGCGAAATAGGATAAATTCTATGACCACATTGCTGTGCAGCACTTGAGAAGCTGTTGAATGCCTTTCCTTCTCTGCTTTGTTAACACAATGGAGAGGTTTGCACATTCAAGCAATGATGTGCATGTATGAAGAATCACCAATGATGAACCACTGAAAAAAACCCCCACATCAAGTCAAAGATTCACCATGAACAGAGACTCATCTGTTCTGCAGCCAACCAGCCATCAGGTCAAGAGCTTCATTGCTAAATCTATAGGCAGAATGATTATTTCCTGACTTTGATAATCCAGGTTTTTTTTTAAAAAAAGAAAAGTCTGCCAAACTTTCTACTTCTTCAGAGTGTGTGTTTACAAAAAAATTTATTCTGAAATGAAGCAGAAACAGCCACATCAGATGGAATAGCATTTGCTTTAATCAATTTTTACCCACCGTGGCTGCTTTCCCCCTATGAAATGAAGCCCCATCTCCAGGAGAGACGGATTGGTGTAAACAGAAGCCACTAGACTGCCTCTCAAGCGACTTTTAACTTAACCAGGGTGAATCCCATTAAAGCCTGAGACTGAGTTGCTTACATTAAAATTGTCATGAGGAGAAACTACTTGCAAGACTTTGAAGGAACTCCCAGAAATAAATAAATGAATGAATGTAAAATTGCTTGTGTTGGGTGTTTTTGGAGTACAGAAATACATAAGGGCTTTGATCATTGGTATTCATCAGAAAGATTTTACAGCTTGTGTTTTCCTTTGCTTTACCATTTCATCTATGTAATTTAGACAAAACTTTCATCTCCTTTTCAGGCTTTGACACAGAGTGTCTTTGAATGAGTTTATGGGTGTTGATATTAGACAAAGTAGCCACATGCTGTTCTGTATTCTAAATGCTGCTGTGCCAGCAATTTTATACTCCGAATGTCATCCCAAATAATGTCCAAATTATCACTTAAGGATACATAGCAGTTTCTTTGATTATATATATATTTTTTAAAAAAAACAACTTAAAGGATGTATAGATAAAATAAAGTTAATCTTAGAAGCTCACACAACTAGAGGCCTGAAACATGCTGTGTTATATACCCAGTAAAAAACAACCTAGCAGTTCGAAAGCACATCAAAATGCAAGTAGATAAATAGGAACCGCTACAGCGGGAAGGTAAACGGCGTTTCCATGTGCTGCTGCTCTGGTTTGCCAGAAGCAGCTTTGTCATGCTGGCCACATGACCTGGAAGTTATACGCCGGCTCCCTTGGCCAATAATGCGAGATGAGCGCGCAACCCCAGAGTCGGTCACGACTGGACCTAATGGTCAGGGGTCCTTTTTAAAAAACAACAACCAGTAGACTTAAAGTGAAGTAAGGTGGATAGGAGCCAAAGAATAGCATAATTTCAGTGTGGAACTAATAAGTACCCTTATTTGGTTGAAATTCCAGGGTGTAAACTTCCCCATCAGTAGCCTAAGTGCTGTGAAATTGCATAAACAGTGTTTCCGTGTGCTGCTCTGGTCAGGACCTAATGGTCAGGGGTCCCTTTAGCTTTAAAAGCCCCTTTCTGGTCCAAGAACATAGAATCATAGAATTGTAGAGTTGACTGGTTACCCCTGAGGTTAACTAGTCTAACCCCCTGCAATGCAGGAATCTCAGCTAAAGCACCCATGGCAGATGCCCATTCAGAAACCTCAAAGGAAGGAGAGGCCCCCACCTTCCAAGGGAGTCTCTGTTTCACTGTCTCTAAGGTGCTACGGGAAGGAATTTTTCTATTTTATTTTTATTTTGTTTAAACAAATAAGGGTACTTATTAGTATCACACTCAAACAGAACATGCCTTTTCAGCTCTCAAGAGGTGGGGCCTGCTATTTCAGACAGTAGTGCCACCTGCCGACGGCTTAGAAAATAGCTGCCAAATTCCCTCTACCGGTAATGCCATTAAGAGGAATGCTAAGTTAAACTGTTATTGTTTGGACAGCTGGCCATTTTGCAGATTCACCAGGTTTCGTGAAGAATATGCACTTACTTCATCTATGAAGCGGGAGTTGTGCACATTCCTGCACATTGTACGCAATTTCCAACAGGCCTTGGAGAATGCGCATATCTGAAGAACATTTTGGGCATTCTCCAGCCAATTAGCTTAGTCCCCTTTGTACGTTCTCTAGGCAACAGTCACATTCTCTGGCCAGTATGCACTGTTTCCAAGAAAATGTATTTCCCCCTGCTTCTAAGTTCAGGGATGTGCAATCTCCCCCACCTCAATTGCTTCTGACTCCCTGCTTAATCTTACATGGCCCACAATGTATTATCCCAACGATAAAATTTTCAGTCTCCATTTCACCACTTATAATTGTATCCTACAGCCATCTCCGTAGCACAAGGAGGTCCCTCACCTTCCGACGATGCCTTGCTGCTATCAAGCTGAGGCGTGGGGGGGGGGAGTGTGAAGAGAGTGTGGAGCACCTCTGGTCCCACTCAGAACCATTTCTGTCCTTGTCCATTTCTGGGAGCTTACCTCCAAGAAAACACAGCACTTGATAGGGGGGGGGGAATGGCTGTCAACTTCTCTTATTGCTGAGGTACAGTATTTTCAGGCTCAAAATTTGGATGTTGGTATGTTAGAAACCAGTAATTCTGGTATGTGGGACCCAGGTGGCGCTGTGGTTAAACCACTGAGCCTAGGGCTTGCTGATCAGAAGGTCGGCGGTTCGAATCCCTGTGACGGGGTGAGCTCCCGTTGCTTGGTCCCAGCTCCTGCTAACCTAGCAGTTCGAAAGCACATCAAAGTGCAAGTAGATAAATAGGAACCGCTACAGTGGGAAGGTAAACGGCGTTTCCATGTGCTGCTCTGCTTTGCCAGAAGCGGCTTTGTCATGCTGGCCACATGACCTGGAAGCTATACGCCGGCTCCCTCGGCCAATAATGCGAGATGAGCGCGCAACCCCAGAGTCGGACACGACTGGACCTAATGGTCAGGGGTCCCTTTACCTTATGTTAGAAACACTAGCTATGTATGCATAGTCCAAGCTGAATACAAAGCATGCCTAATTTTTTTAAAAAAATCATAGGTAAGCTGCATATGCAATGCTCTCCAAGCAGCAAACAAAAAGATGCAGAAATTAACAGATGCAGAAAGTGACTTATTGCCATACTGTTCTCCAAACAAGTTTCGAATGTGCCTCTGGTTCCTCCAGAATAACTACAAAACTGCAATCTCAACAACAATATGCTAAATCCATTAGCACAGAAACAATAATACATACTCATAACATAATACACTCCACTCAGGATGGACAGGATGAATCAAAACAATTTAAAACCAGTTATTTAATTCAGTCCACTCAGAGTGAAATTACATAAGCAGGCAGTGTATGTTACAGTTTCTATGCAAATAGGCTTGTCATATTGTTGAATTAGCAGTTTTGTAGCTCCCCAGAGGAAGGATTGTTGTGCTGTGTCAGGAGCTAGTTAATTTACATTTTTATGATCAGCATATACAAAATATCAATTCAAATCCTTGGTTTTAATTACTTTTCCCACTGTGTAATTCACACATTTCCTAAAGAGAAATGAATACCAAAATCTTTGGATGTACAGGCCACATATCTTTTGTTTTTCAGAATTACTTCCTGAGAGATTAAAGGGGAGGGATTGTGAAATTAACAGCTCATCATTTGACTCCCAGGTCCATCATCAGCACTCAATGTATTCAGGCAACTCAGGGCCCCGCACACCCTGGGATTTCTCCCAGCATCCCGTTTCCCACAGCATGTGGCCATCATGACTAGTAGTTATTGAACAGACAGACAGACTGAATGTGTCCCATTGCCTGTTTAAAGTAATAAATTTTATTATTATTATTATTTTGCTGGACTACACTAACATCATCAGCTTAGCTAATGGTCAGAAATGATGCGAGTTTTAGTCCAGCAACATCTGGGGACCCAAGGTTGAAGAACAATGTGCAAGAGCCGTGGTTCACAATTAGGGGTCACCTGCCTCCCAACTATTATTATTTTTGTCATTTTTGTGTGATAATATCACAGATTTTATGGTCTGTTTTAGCACTGTGCGATTTTTCAGTACATTGGCCAAAATCGGTTTTGAAATCACGATAACAATTTTGAACCGGCAACACATAGCAATATGACGCTTGTCACGCGAAGGACACCAGGGCAACCGATTGCAAGGCAATGCCTTCCCCTCATGCTGACGGAGAACAGGGCAGCTGATCGCCCTCACTTCAAGGCCCCCTGGCACTGAGGCAGGGCAGCTTTTCTCAGTCAGAAGGAAAGCAGCAGCCACTGTGGGCGTGCATCTTTGCTGGCTGCCACCGCTGGCTGCCCTGCTGAGACTTGAGGCACCCCCATCCCCTTCCATTCAAACCATCCGCTTCCTCTCTTCCCCCCACTCATCCGTTCTCCGCAGCTGCTGCTCCCCTTGGGTCCCCTCCAGCTCTAAGATTCTATTAGTCCCTCATCCCCATGCCTGATCTCCAATTTCAGACATTGTGATATATCAGATTATTTATTATTATTATTATTATTATTATTATTATTATTATTATTATTAATATTATTATCATTAGAATTTATATACTGCCCTGTTTATCAGCTCTATCTGGTACGCAGGCTGAGACCCTACCTGCCTGCGGACTGTCTCACCAGAATGGTGCATGCTCTACTTATCTCCCACTTGGACTACTGCAATGCGCTCTATGTGGGGCTACCCTTGAAGGTGACCCGGAAACTACAATTAACCCAGAATGCGGCAGCTAGACTGGTGACTGGGAGTGGCCACCGAGACCACATAACACCGGTCCTGAAAGACCTACATTGGCTCCCAGTATGTTTCCGAGCACAATTCATAGTGTTGGTGCTGACCTTTAAAGCCCTAAACGGCCTCGGTCCAGTATACCTGAAGGAGCGTCTCCTCCCCCATTGTTCTGCCCGGACACTGAGGTCCAGCGCCGAGGGCCTTCTGGCGGTTCCCTCGCTACGAGAAGTCAAGTTACAGGGAACCAGGCAGAGGGCCTTCTCGGTAGTGGCACCCACCCTGTGGAATGCCCTCCCACCAGAGGTCAAAGAGAACAACAACTACCAGACCTTTAGAAGGCATCTCAAGGCAGCCCTGTTTAGGGAAGCTTTTAACGTTTGATGGATTTCTGTATTTTAATATTTTGTTGGAAGCCGCCCAGAGTGGCTGGGGGAACCCGGCCAGATGGGCGGGGTATAAATAATAAATTATTATTATTATTACTATACCCGAAGGTCTCAGGGCGGTCACAGAACAAAATCAAAATACAAAACCACAAAATACATAATCAAAATAAAAACAACACCCCAATAACTCCCTCTTCCCCATATTGTGATGTTTAGCTGATGATTATACCACAATGTTGAAATCCATATATCAATCAGCCTTAGTCTGCTTTTTTTAGCACACCTAAAATCATTTGCTTATTGGGGGCTACCCCACATTTTGTTCAAAAAATTGCTTTGCAGAGGCAACTATCTTAGAGTTATCAAAATTTTCAAAAGTAGGGAGTCCGTGGCTTGGCTTTTGAAAAATAGGGGGTCCTCAGTAGTTAGCTAATAGGGAACCCCTGTGCTAGAGGACTGAGGGAAGGTGGAAGTGACCACAAATAATGAGTTTGCTCCAGATTCTGGAGCCCATGGTGATCTCAGCATTTTCATAGTTGACATATAATGCTACTTAGTACTGAAAGTTGACAGTTTAGGAGATTTAATAGGTGATCCTTTCCCATTCCCTGCAAGGAAGGAAGGTATCAACAAGTCTGAATGACTTTGGGTCTGAACTTTGAAATATAGCATCACATCCAATATGCTATTTCAGATTTTGAGTTCGGACTCATTTAAAATTTGAGGCACAAGATTGGAAGCAAAGCAAATTCTAAATATTGGTGGATAGTTCACAATTCAGTCCTAATTAGAAACAGCACTGATACTATAAGCACACTCAAGTAGAAAAAATAATGTGCGATTTCTAATGCTATCGGCACATAGGGATGCTTATATACCAATTAACAGTGTCATCGAAATCTCACATCAGTCAAGTCAACTGTTTCAGCTTCTGCAGTTCAGAGGTCGACTCCCAGATGTGCTGCAGTGTGGATCATTATTGGAAAGATGGGCCAAAGATCACCAGGGTTAACACCTGCCTACCCAAGGTAACTGCAGCCCTCTGGACCTTGTGGATCTCTAATGACTTTCAAATGCTGTTTCAGCTCTTTGTGGAGCAAACCTGAGCAACCTATTTTTCAAAATAAGAATAATGATAATTCTGCTGTGAAAATAAGCAGATATGGTTCTGGAAGCAGCGCTGGGATGGACAAGATCCCTAGCTAACAGGACCAGTGGTCGGGGAAGATGGGAATTGTAGTCCAAAACATTTGGAGGGCCGAAGTTTGGGGATGCCTGGACAAGAGCGAACAAGCTGAAACTTAACCCACACAAGATGGGGAAACCTGAATCTCTGAATGGAGGTTTACAAGTCGTCTTGGAGGTCTCACGTTCCCTAAAACAGTGTTTCCCAACCTTAGGTCTTCAGCTGTTTTTGGACTACAACTCCCATCATCCCTAGCTGGCAAGACCAGTAGTAAGGGATGATGGGAATCGTAGTCCAAAAACAGCTGGAGACCCAAGGTTGGGAAACACTGCCCTAAAAGACCAGGCTCAGAGTTTGGGAGGTTCAGGTGGTGGCAGCGGTCAGTCACTGGCCCCGTCTTAACCCTTTCAGCTGGTACACCAGCAGCGATCCTATCACTTGGCAGGAACAGCCTCACCCTCATCCATGCCTTGGTCTTATCCAGACTAGAGTCCTGCAATGCATTCTTTGCGAGGCTGCCATAAAAATGACTGAAGGTATTGTGGCAGTGTGAATACACTCAGAATACCCACATTGTTGCTTTATGGCTCTTGTTATCACTGACTTTTAGAAGAGATGCCTTGTATTGTGCCCCCGCACCTCTGGTCCAAAGAAACTCCTCTGCTCAATACCCTGGACAAATGTTATAAAAATAGAATGAATATATATATATATATATATATAGAGAGAGAGAGAGAGAGAGAGAGAGAGAGAGAGAGAGAGAGAGAGAGAGAGAGGAAGTGCAGATTGCAAATAATAAAAATAGCCAGCAGAGGTTCCAACTTGAATAAAATGTGGTGTTGGTTTTTTTGGGGGGGGGGAGATAAGCTCTGCTCTACATAACCAATCACATGATGAGCTGCACCCATACCGTTTGAATGGAAATGCCAATCAACTTGGAGGGGGGGTAATTTTTTGGGCGTGGGGTGAAGGGAGTTGGCTCTATGGTAGCCAGATGGTGCAGTTTTTTGTTCTTGATAAAAGACAGTGTTTGGAATCTTGCAACCTGAGTCTCCACCCAGCCAAGTACCCATATTGATTTCTGGGTGCTCATCCATATCCTAGAGGGAGTGGGGAGAATGAGTCTGCCCATCCAGCACATGAGAAGCAGTGGATGTACAAAGTATGGCAGTACAGTAAGGGACAGCAGAACAGAAAGTGTGTAAAAGTATCAATTTACGTCATAAATGCTTTACGAGAACTGTTGCAATGGGGAGGTAAAACTGTTGTTTTGCTTTCTGACTACTGGTGGTCTTCTGTCCAAACTGGGGCAGGTTGTTCTGTTGGCAAAGCCCCTTCTCTGAATTAAACCTGACAGCTGCACTGAAGTGTTGCTTACTGTAAGCTGTTTAGAGAAAAGTGAAGAAGAAGAAATCTGAAGAGTGAAAAAGATTTTGCCAGGCTTCAGAGCAACAGCAGGATTCTAACCTAAATGCTCTTGTTGTTCTACTGTTTTATTGCATATATATATATATATATATATATATATATATATATATATATATATATATATAAATGTTCCAACTGCGTGCGCGGATGTAACACCCTTCCTCCCTAACCGCTGAACCGAATTGCAACAGATTTGGGCACAACGTACCTTGCCCATCAGGGAGGGATCTGGCATAATTTCCCCCCCCCCAAAAGCACACCTTTCATACCTAAAATAATGATTAAATGCAAAAAAGTGGCACACAAATTATACATCACCAGCAGAAGCTCTGAAGACTCCAGCAGCATCCAATAGAAAGGCAGATCGTGCGCTGTCACCAGCAAAAGCTCTGAAGGGCGGTGCCAAATAATGGTGTCATCAACTGAGCAACTGAAATCACCAAGGCGGCCATTACCAGACAACCCACAGAGTCAGGCCGGGGCCAAGGAATGGAGATACAGGGCCGAGGCCTTGGCTCGCATTTAAATACTAGCCCAAGCCAAGGCCGACAGACTAGGCCTCGCCTCTACTTTAAAGCCTACAAACTAGGGCTCTGCTCTACTTTACAAACTAGGTCTCAGCTCTAATTTACAGCCTACAGACTAGGCCTCGCCTCTACTTTACAGCCTACAGACTAGGCCTCAGCTCCACTTTACAGACTAGGCCTCAGCTCTAATTTACAGCCTACAGACTAGGCCTCGCCTCTACTTTACAGCCTAAAGACTAGGCCTCAGCTCCACTTTACAGACTAGGCCTCAGCTCTACAGCCTTTTAAATACTATCCCGAATGGAACCCTGGGTGGGGTGGGGGGCCCAAATAGGTCATGGGCTGACGTGGGGGGGGGAGCCACAGGGAGGGGGAGGGGGGACAGGATACCTCATGGGTCGCTACAGGATGAGAGTAAACACAGGGATGAGACACAACCATGGGGGGGGGGGAGAGGAAAAAACACATAGTCCAGGGGAAAATGGACACATCCCCCCCCCTTTCCTGGGAAACACTGACCCTGAGCATAGCTGTCAAGTTTTCCCTTTTCTCGTGAGGAAGCCTATTCAGCATAAGGGAATTTCCCTTTTAAAAAAAGGGAGAAGCTGACAGCTGTGACCCTGAGTCAGGCACAGCAATGTGTCATGGATCGTCACAGGGTGGGGGCAGCCACAGGGATAACCCACAGCAACGCGTGGGAGGGTCAACTAGTGTTAGGATGAAAATGATAATTCTAATGCAGCTTTCTTGCTATCATGGAAAATGTTTTAATACAACATTATACTTCCTACATCAGCTGTGGCTGAAATGCACATTAAGAATCAGTGTGGTGTATTTTCCAAGACATTGAGCCCTTTGAAATCAGAGAGAGAGAGAGAGGGAGAGAGAGGAGCAAAGCGAAGCAATGCTCCACTTTTCACACTCATCATAACAGTACTGGGATACTATTACAATAAAAAGTATAACCTATTTCTCAGAATCACAACCCAACTATTTATTTCAGAGATGGTGGAAATGTGTTCTGGGGCAATTTCATACTCACTCGAACACTGTGGTAGGAAATTTCCTGACAGATTCAAAGCTCTTGAGGTTTGGGGTTCAATTTATTCACAAATGTGCAGTGATGGGAAGGCGTGGAGGGGGGAGACAGAGCCAAATTTCAGCAAATTAAATGAGTGACAACATAAGGAAAGTGAAAGAAAGTGGAATTAGCAGGACTACTGTTAAATAAATAAATGTTTTGCCTATAAGGAGGATTAAAAAAAAATCAAAAAATACTTTGGAGTGCAAATATTCAAGCAACATACAAGGTATTGCACACCCGGAATGCATGGTGGGGCAGTGTAATTGCACACCTGTGCCCTTTAGCCTTACCTGCCCCACACTCAGGGCTTATCCACACCTTTCTTCCACTTTTTCCAAGCACAGGCCATAATTTACAGCTCCATGTCCAAGCATCCTTTTTTCACTTTGGAAAATTCTCTGCAAAAATCCATCAAATAAAGCTCCATTTGCTCCATTGAAGCAAACCCTGATGTTAGGAAAGATTGAGGGCACAAGGAGAAGGGGACAACAGAGGATGAGATGGTTGGACAGTGTTCGCGAAGTGACGAACATGCGTCTGACCAAACTGTGGGAGTGCATGTTTCTTACAAAGCATACAAATAAAAATAAAACCTTATTTGACATCAGTATCTAATGCAGGGGTTCCCAATAAAAATTTTTTCGAGGACCCCTCATTGAGCCGCTATTGTGACAAGGACCCCCATTAATTCCTAATCCTAAAATTAAAAAGTGAGAGCCAAATTAAGAGTCTTTTTATAAGAGTCAGGGAGGAGCGAGGGGAATGGAGAAGACAGGGTACCTGCGCAGTAGCGCACAAATGAAGCCGACGCGCGCAAAGCATCTTGGGGAGGTGAGCGTTAGTAGAATGCGCGCGCTGCCTCTTTGCAAAACAGTAGTGTTTGTAAAGCGCCACCTAACGGCATACAGCAGAACTACTGCCTCTATCTAATTCTAGTTTTGCGCTAGACTCTGCTCATGCAGGAAGCGGCCAAAACAAAAAATCTGTTATCATACGAAATATATTTAATATATTTTTTATTCTAATAGCATCTGGCGGACCCCTCTGGCATAGCTCGCGGACCACCTGTTGGGAACCACTGATCTAATGTACTCACACACAAAAGTTCAATCCAAAGATTAAATCAAAAGTCTCTCCATCAGGTCCCTGCACTCCAGCAAGGGGCATGGTGAACAGCAATCTTCTCAAGGACAGACATTAGCACATCTTTGTAAACTGAGAAAACCTTTAATAATAATAATATAAAAACAAAGGTTGCCAAAGGAGAGCAATTTGCACCTCTAGACACCGAGTATATATCCTTATATATCCTCATTAACCCCATGAGGTATTGCGATCTTAAACCAATCGAAGGGATTCTTTAATCAGTCAAGATCCAATGATTAAAGACCTAGCTCTTATTTCCACATATCAAAACAATGGAATACAGCTGTGAGAATGTTAATTTACAAACGTCCTGGGGTATGAATCCCTCCCTATTTCCAAGGTCTGAGATAACAACAGACTAATTACAATTGACTGCTCTTTTACAACCCAGGACCCAAATTACCCCAACTGTAGTGGATTTAACATACATCCACATTGGAACCCAGATAACATCTTCTTCCTTCCAGATACCGTAGCAGTAAATCACATCCAAGCAATTAAGGAAAACCAAAAGGGGAACGTTTCCCTTTAAAGGAGAACCAAACACACATTTCTTTAAACTACGCAGGGCAAGAACCAAGGTTTAATCCTTTCCCCAAACTCCCCTCGCACTACAGCTGCTTTGAGAAGGATTGTAACAGGCAGCAAATAAACATATACTGTACCTCATTTTGGGGAAGGCAATTTAAGAGATGAGGGTTAGCTGGAGAGGCTGGCAGGCAAAGTGTTAAGCACCCCTTCCTGCTCAAAATGTAAGCTTTTCATTAAAAAGAAATGCTTCATTCCACACATTTGCATGTAATGGTTAGTCTGCCCCAGAGTTCAGGAATTAAAAGTGTTTGAAGTGAGGATCAGCACCAGCCGTTCTATATGGACGTAAGCTTTGCCAGAGGACACCGCAGAGCAGGTGTGCAGGTGTGCAGGACTTGTCCCATATGATGAGCAAGCTTCTCTTTCTTTCGCTGCATATATATGCACATGTCAGGAGGCCCTGTGTGGCAGCAGGATCCCTCAGTGGGTACACACGAAACCAAATGTGTTTCTATACACATGCATGAAGAAAGAGTGATAGTGGTTCAGTCGGGGGGGGGGATTGTTAGAAGTAGGTCTGTGGACCCACAACCCCACCCCATCCAAAGCTGGCTGTTAACTGCCTGATTCGAAGCCTGTGCTGGGGGGGGGGCAGGTGGGGGCTGGCAGGAGAAGTAAGAGCTGCTTTGGGCCTTTTGAAAGCTTCGTATTGGGGGTGCCAGATGGCGAGGCAATGATTTCACCCAGTCCAATCATGGTAGGAATGTTTAAGATCAGGCATTAAAGATGATGCAATGTGGTAGATTTTACTGCTTCTTTTTATTGTCCCATTAATTAACAGGATAATGTTTGCAGGAGGGGAATATGAGGCAATAAACTGCCTTCGTGGGTGATTAAACATTTGAATGAAACTAAGACATTTGATGGTGCAAAAGCAGTTTATTGAAAAGCACATTTCCACTACGTATTAAACAAAGACCAGATTGCAAAGGCGAGGTGGGACAAGGACCAAATTCTGAACTACAGGCAGTTTCAGCATTTTCTGGACAAGCAATAAGGGAACAGATTATTTTATATACAGGTGAAACTCGGAAAATTAGAATATCGTCAAAAAGTGCATTTATTTCAGTAATGCAACTTATTATTATTTATTTTTCTTTTAATTTTTACAAAGGCTTTCTTTTGGAAATTCCACAGTAATAAAACAAATAGTTACAATAATACAAAATTAAACAAAAATAAACATCGCTATTACATTTCATTAATTACATTCCATTTATAATTGACCCGCCTAACGACAAATTACAATTACAACAAATAAAGGCTTGACATACCTTGCTTTGCATGTCATGCATCTATCTCATATATTGGTTTCACCTTTTAAGTTGCGTTACTGAAAGAAATGCACTTTTCGACGATATTCGATGATTTCCCAAGTTTTACCTGTATGAATTTATTATCAATCACATGGTAATGGGAGATGGGAAGGATCACATAAGCACTCCATAAACAAATCAGAGTGATGCTTAATAAAGCCCAGACACGGTCAAACTGCTATGTAGGTTTTGTGCCAGCAAATCAGGATGAATGTTCAATAAAGAGATCTAGTGAAGCCCAGAGATAAGAAGAAACCGCCGTTTAGATAATTTAAACTTGCAGAACGAAATTGAAAGCTGCCATTGACTTTAGCTCAATAGGGTCCCCCCCCCCCGAATTACATACATTGATATATACATTTTAGAGTTGCAACCAGAATTTAATGTCTAAATTTGAAAGTCACCTGCAAATCCAGGAGATGTGTTGAGGCAGCTGTGGCTCTGAATATTAATTTCAATTCTTTATACAAATATATTATATTAAACTTTACGATTGCAATACTAAGTTTATTTATGCCAACATTTTATACAGTGCTAATACTGTAGTATTGATATGGCATCCATAATTAATCAATACAGTGGTACCTCGGGTTACAGACGCTTCAGGTTACAGACTCCGCTAACCCAGAACTTTGCTTCAGGATGAGAACAGAAATTGTGCTCCGGCGGCAGCAGGAGGCCCCATTAGCTAAAGTGGTACCTCAGGTTAAGTACAGTTTCAGGTTAAGAACGGATGTCCAGAACGAATTAAGTTCTTAACCAGAGGTACCACTGCATCCTACTATCTTAGCATTTTTTTGGGGGGGGGGATTACCTCATTTCAATTTTTTCTTTTGGCAATCTCATCAAATATATCTAATTTTGGTGTTATCTTGCCCATATTGGTGCATGGCTGAGCAAGAGAGGTGAGCAGAGCCTTTTTTGTGGTAGGGTAAAAGATTTCCTCCTCTTTCAAATATTCTTATTATTTCTACTTTTAGTTAAGCATTTTTATTTATTTACTTGGTTACGGGGGAGGCGAGCTGCCCGCCTCCCCCCCGGCTACGCCCAGGAATCCAACCCTACACTTATTACACAGATGGAAGTCTAGCTGTGTTCAGCAGGCTGCAAGGTGCCTTCTGGCACTGTAAAGACTTAACGTGTTTATTGTTCATAAGCTTTTATGAACTCTGCCCAGAACTCTTGATGAACCTATGACTATTTCTTGCATTCGCTTGGCCTTTAGGCCCTACTGTGTAAAAAATTGTTTTTTCACACACACCCCAGTCTGCACCCATCTTTCTAGATCATGTCATGCTTTTTAACCAATGGTTGGTGGGTGTAGGCACAAGATTCCCTTTCATTTCTACTGCAACATACTACTTAGGCTACTCTTCAGGAATCACATTTCTGTCTACCCTATTGGAACTCACAACACAAAATCTCCACTACCATTTTGGTTCTAGTCTTTTCTAACTGCAGACACAGGTTTTGAAAAGACTGCCTTTTGTTTTCCTTCAGAGAATAGTAAAAGTGTCTGATGTTTTTCCTTGCTGGAAGCATCTGAGGAGCAGACAACTCTTATGAACAATTTAAAAGCTGCAACAGTTCAACTGAACTGCAATGTTTAACCCATTTTATTCTCTGCCTATCACCAACATTAAAGGCAAAGCTTTGATTCCACATTTTATGATTCCATTTGTTATTGTCTTAAGCCTGACTGCAGCCTGTGCGTTTCCAGCAGATTATCTCTGGTAATCACTCTCTTTTCTGCAATGGAAATGATCTGAAAATTGCTCTTTGATAACCAGGGATGGGTTCATTGAGGCCACGATGCACAAAAGCAAGAATTGTGCAATAATCATTTGTAAAGAGAAACCGTTATCAAAGGAACTGCGGGGGACATCTCCAGGACTTCTCGGGCGAGTTGTTGAAATTTGAAACATATATTTCTCACACAGGAATTTCACTGTAAACTCTTCTGAATAATGCATGAGACTTGATTTAACATCACAGTTAATCCTGGCATTTGCCGCCAGAAAATAGTACTCTTAGGGTACATCAGTTTGGGGGTAGGAGAGAGGATAGTTGTGGCAGAATTCCAAACAGCTTGATAGGAAGATGCTTCTTGTTGGTAAGAACCTTCCTTAATGAAGCACAATAACCAGCTGCTCACATAACAGAGGCAGGAGAAAAGGGCAATGCCCATTCAAATCTGGATTTACCACTGCACCAACTCAACAAGGTTCTGCTTTCTCCTGGACTAGAGACTGTGTATAAAAAACACAATTGTCACATTCACATATTTTTAAGAGTGACTACTGATGCTTTGCATCCATGGAGTACTTTTCAGAGTTCAAAGCGCGTGTACCTTCACAACAGTCTTGCAATTGTTTATTGTGCCGCAACCATAGCTGCCAAGTCTCCCGTATTCCCCGGGAAATCCCTGTTTTTCCAGCTGTTCCTAGCTGAAAAAAATTATTTTATTGTTTTTCCCCGGTTTATTCTGGCGCGGCGGCCATTTTGAAACTGGGCGGAGCATGCTCAGAAGTGACTTTTGATGCTGCTCTGCCCAGTTCCAAAATGGCTGCAGTGCTACTTCCGGTCTGCTACTTCCGGCCCGGTCCCTTATTTCTCGGACAGCAACTTGGCAGGTATGGCCGCAACACATCCATTGGCCACAATGCAGTATTATAATATTCATGATGCAGGTTGGGAGCTAAGGGGGACAGACACGGCCTTGCCTGAGCTCTGCAAAGGCGTTTGTGGTTGAAATGAGACTGCCTATCCACAAGCAGGACAGACTTCAGCTCTTGCAAAGAGACTTCCCATGGTGTATCCTCACTTCCTTGTTCCATGTGTCTCCCCCCAGCGTGCTCTAGCAGGTTGGTGGACCCTCTGGAGCAGATTTGGAGGGCATGTTGGAATGCAAGGGGAAGCAGACGTTTCACCGTGTGAGCAGAAATTGGCTCAGGTGTTGTTGGAGCTTAAATGCACTAGGGATCTTCTCTTACCCCAGAGTAATGCTGCTGCTTTGATTATGTTGAATTTAATTTATTCACATTTTGATCCTGATCTATTCCCTTGCTCTCTGCTACGTATTAATTCATGAAAGCCTTGTTAGTTAAGCAAACATGAATATTTTTTCATTATAGTCATTCTTAATTTATGAAAGGAATTGCTTTTTTATCTATTCAGAAGAAGTTTAACTGGAATGTTTGCTAGCTAGTTAATGTGGATATACATTTACGGAATGTATCTAATCAGCTGAGTATATTTATGTGTTGTTTTGCTGCACCTACATGTTGATTTGTTTTACTCTTTCCATGGGCCGCTTTGAGCCTATCTATGGGAAAGCAGAAAATAAAGACACAAATATAATTAATAGCAAACAGGCACCTGATTCCTGCACTGCTTTGCTGAAATCAAAAGCTCTTGGCCCTGCAGCAGATGTCTCCTATGCCAGCATTACTCAGGTCTTGTATTGAGAAATAATATATATATGATAAGAATAATATTGGAGAAAACTGGGTATTGAAACTTGCTTAATCTAAATCATATATCCCAGTTTATAGCGGCCCTTTAAAGTACGCTTCACGCAGAGTATACACAGTCAGAAGTTGACCTGGCTAAGAAAACACCACCAAGAGTGTAGGGTATTATTTCCCTTATATGAAACCCCTTACTAGCTGCACACTTGTAAAAGTATGCAGATGAAAATACAAACGGTTGGGTTTCTTTAACTGAAAAACAAACTGAATCTAAAGAGACTTTAAACTAAAGATAAATGCTTTCTCTCTTAGCAATGTTATCTACCCACTTTCCAAACCTCCCACTAAACTCCCACTAAACTCCCATTAAACTACCCAAGAATTAACAGCAAACTAGCTTTATAACTAAGCAACTCTCATACTACGATTCAACTGGGAATCTCTTAAACTGAGAACAACTGAGAGAGTGATCTACTAAGAGATTAATCAAACTGAAAAGATCTAACTAAGAGATGGAGAAGGCTTTCTGGCAGAGCCTTATATACAAGGAGCAGAGCCCACGCCTGTGGGCAATTAAATCACCTGCGCCTGTTTCTCTTAAACAGACAGTATTTACATTAGACCGGCTCTAAAGTAACTTGACTATTCAAAAAATCCAACATCTTGAGCAATGAGTGCAAGCCATAGCATGGGCTTTTCACATTACCCAATAGCATGGGAAGGAATCACATTGCAAATTGCTTTTTCTACCTTACAAACATGAGCAATGGGCCCTAAATTACTCCTAAAGATGTAACTTGTGAAGTGGTCCAGTATTTACAGCTGAATCAGAAGTTCTGCTTATTCTTGCTCTCACCTCCCACGTGGGATCAAATTGGAGCAATTCTCAAAGAACAAATCTGATGTCCCGTAAAAGATTTAGAAGTGGTAGGGAAAGCCAATACATCACTGTAACTTTGCAAACACAAAACACAAACCCTCACAAAGATTAATGTGTGGTCAAAGTATATCAATCAATTCTTTATTGCAGTCCAAAGACTCACCAATAGATTCCAGTACATAAAAAGACATAAAACATACTTACGGTACTACTTGGACATTGGATAAAACTAAGCTTCTTTCAGACCTTTAACTACTGGTAATACAAAGTGCTCTCTGATCCTGACCGCCTTAGAATGAAACTTGGCAACTGCCAAAGATATGCTGGGAATCCTATCCTCTAATACAGTGGTTCCCAACAGGTGGTCCGGGGACCCCCAGGGGTCCGCGAGCTATGCCAGAGGGGTCCGCAAGATGCTATTAGAATAAAAAATATATTAAATATATTTCGTATGATAACAGATTTTTTTGTTTTGGTCGCTTCCTGCATGAGCAGAGTCTAGCGCAAAACTAGAATTAGATAGAGGCAGTAGTTCTGCTGTATGCCGTTAGGTGGCGCTTTACAAACACTACTGTTTTGCAAAGAGGCAGCGCGCGCATTCTAACGCTCACCTCCCCAAGATGGTTTGCGCGCGTCGGCTTCATTTGTGCGCTACTGCGCAGGTACCCTGTCTTCTCCATTCCCCTCCCTCCTCCCTGGCGCACACTGCCTCTTTGCAAAACAGTAGTGTTTGTAAACAAAGCAAGCATTTTCTTCCATGTGTTTCATTAAAAACAAATATAGGAATCGGCTCGACATGCGGTCGGATTTCAGCGTGAAAGTTTCAAGTTTGGAACCTAATATTTCAGAAATAATGGACTCAAAGGACAGATTTAACTCATCTCATTAAAACTAACTGTATACTGATGGAGTACTCTGTTGTAACTGTAAAAAACGTATAAATATAAAATATAAAAGACTCTTAATTTGGCTCTCACTTTTTAATTTTAGGATTAGGAATTAATGGGGGTCCTTGTCACAATAGCGGCTCGATGAGGGGTCCTCGAGAAAATTTTGTTGGGAACCCCTGCTCTAATAGGTACCTAATATAAAATTGTGCAGGTCTTTCTGGAAGGTTTGCAATTAAAGGAATAATCTTTTGTTGTCGGACCTGCTTGTATAGTCTGCAGGACAGTAGACTACGCTGTATAGGTTCTACTTCCTGATTGTACAGGGGCATAATCTAGCAGAGTAAGGAATACCTGAAAATCTGCCTTTTTTTTTTTAAATACGTTTTATTCCAATTTTCCAAATTCAACAAATTAACAAAACCAATCTTTTATACAAAATCTTATATTCACATCTTTTACCTTGCTCCGCCGAGCTATGACTTCCCCCCCTCCCTTCATGCGGGTTTCTTGTTAATTCCCTTTTTTGCAGTTCCTTTTTTAACATATTGGTCAATTCGTAAGGTTTATTTTAATCCTGCGAGAGTTTTTAATGATCTACAGTTTTTCTCCATATAGTCCACATATTTACTCCAGTCCTTTTGAAACCTTGTCTCCCCCTGGTCACGAATCTTGCATGTCAATCTAGCAAGTTCAGCATAGTCCATCATTTTTATCTGCCACTCCACAATTGTAGGTAATTCCTGTAATTTCCATTTTTGGGCTAACAAAGTCCTAGCCGCGGTTGTTGCATACATAAACAGTGTTTGATCTTCTTTTCTAATCTCTCCTCCTATTATTCCTAACAAAAATGCTTCTGGTTTTTTTGGAAAGGTATATCTAAACATCTTTTTCAATTCGTTATATAAACTTTCCCAAAATCTTTTAACTTTTTCGCATGTCCACCACATATGATAAAATTCACCATCTTTCTCTTTACATTTCCAGCAACTTTTATCACTCATTCTATACATTTTAGCTAATTTAACTGGAGTTAAATACCATCTGTACATCATCTTATATACATTTTCTTTCAAGGCAGTACATGCTGTAAATCTTAAAGTTTGATTCCATAATTTCAACCACGCATCATATTCAATATTATGCCCCAAATCTTTTGCCCATTTAATCATCACTTCTTTTGTCAACTCATCTTTTGTATACCACTCCAACAACAAATCATACATCTTTGCCAAAAGCTTTGTTTTGAAAATCTGCCTTAGAGCATTCAGTCTGGCCTTGGTAAAAAGTCTGCGGTAGTTGACCACTGTCAAGTTCTTTAGATTCTTAGTTCTTTAGCTATGTGAAATGTCCCGACATACTGTAAACTCACAGTTCTTGGTGAGCAGGATGAGTATGAACAGGTCTGCAGATCACCATAGTCTTTGTTTTAGTGATTTGAAGGCTATGTTGAAGCCCAAGTGTTCAAGAAGAGATGGGGACAGCTTTTTGGGCGTTGCGCTTGGACCAGATTCCAGAAACTAACATACTCAATCTATATGTTGAGTAGTCCTGTCCCCAATCCGAAAACACTGACTTTAAGCCAGTATCTGAAGGCTGCCTACCAGGGCATTCCTAAGTTTCCAAGAAAATGACTGAAATAGGCACATCTGGGGATCTGGAGGAGAGCCCTCAAGAATTTAGCCCGGAGTTCATCCAACTCAGATGTTAATCCTCCACTCCAGATATTAGAAGCATATAGTAATTTGGCAGCCGTCTTTGATGGCAGGTGGAATATATTGGCCCCCTTGTGCTTTCTGGAGGGCCGCAGATCTATGGGTGATCCATGTCGTTATGTGATGGAAGCCAGCCCCAGGTATTGGAAGTTTCTAATCTGATTGAGGGCGTGCTCACCTAGTGACCATTTGCATTGGGAAAGATTCTTCTCAAAAACCAAAATTTTAGATTTCCCAAAGGTAATTTTTAGGTCATTCTGTACACAATAAGACATGAACCTCTTTAGTTGATAATTTAGACCTGGTCTGGAACATGAGAGAATGGCTGCATCATCAGCATACAGGGCCATTCCATTGTCACGGGTGGGACACTTGGACCATGTTTTTTGGTATTCACACATGTGTAAGAATGTAAATATACATAAAAATTAACAACCAAAATTTGAACTATGTTCTTAATAAGATACTGAACATTTTACTAATTTTTTATTATTTTTATGGATATTTTTGACAATTTTATTAAATGTTAAAGTATTGTCACGGGTGGGACAAAAAAAGGACACGGAGCTTGAGATAAGTTTGATTTATGGAAAAACTCTGTGAGTTGGGAGGTGAATCAATTATAAACTCAGCATATCTGTTTAAATCAATGTTTATTGGTTACAACTATGCAATCAGAAATTTAGGTTAAGAAATTTAATGATACAAAATTAAGGAAAAAATGCTGTCACGGGTGGGACAATGAAATGTCACGGGTGGGACGCGTCTGGCATACACTTGATTTAACATACAATTAAGGTTGTTAAAAATGGAATAATTACAAAAAAACCTTTTGCTATTACTATACTTACTATCTACTATAGCCTACAAAGTATAATGTTGTATTTACTAAAATTAAAATCTATTTTAAAAATATTTTCTTCTAGTCCATCTCTGGGCCAATTAACCACTTTCAAACACATCTACATTTTCAGTAAATTCATAAAAAATGTTCCTTCTGACTCGTTTAACATTAGGTTGGGGTAAGATACTAAGAATATGTTCAAACTGCACATATGATATGTCTTTTTCATCAACTTGAAACAGCTTTCCAGAATTGTTAACTGCTCGCATACACATCACCTTGACTTCTCCATCATCTTCAACATTACTTTGGCATATTGCAGCATATCTATATTTAGTAGGCCTGGTTCTTTGTCTTTTTGTAGTTGTTTCAAATTCAACTAAAACATATGTCCCAATAGTCACTCCATCAACAAACGGCTTCACTCCAACCACCGGCACATCTGTTTCATTTGTACAACTTGCTACACCATCTTGTTTTTCTGTGTCACTATCAGAATCTCTGTAAACATCAGAAACTTTTAACTTGAACAGTTCTGTGAAGACTACGTGGGTGGACTTTTGAAAAGAAGGTCCATAAACTAAACTTCTTTTGTCTTTAGCTTTAAAAAAATGGTTGGACTGCACGTTTGGAATCTTCCTCACCAAAGTCCAGCGCTCATCTAGCATCGCCATATTTGCACTGATATCAGTAGGTGTTAAAAGGACAAACTTCACTCTCGGTACTGCTTTTTCAGCACATTTAACAAAATCTGATGCTGAATTGATTACTACTCTCCTTTGTTTCACTGCATTCCAAACTGCTTGCTTAGTTAATCCACCAATCCCATCCACGGCACCCTTGCCGTGGGATGTAGCAAAAAAAAACCATTCCCCATCAACACCAAAGTCTTCAGGCATAAAACACAGATTGGACAGTGTGTACTTATTTTTGAACTGACCAGCACACCCATCAGAAAAGATTTTGACCTTTGTCAGTCTGTTAAATTCTTTCTTAAGTTCTTCAATTATGGCTTTTAGGCATGCATATACTGAGTATTTGTCGTGGGTTAAGTGATCCGAAACCACGGCAAAAGAACGTACTTTGCCTTGAGTCCAAGCGCAACCAGTAAATACTGTGATTTGGTTGTGGGTCCAGTGTGCACTTTGGATTTCATCTTGCGATGTTGCCAAATAGTTTTCAGCAAAATCCACTTGAAGAATCACCTCATCATCAGCTACTGTGTCCTTCATATTTTTGAAAGCTTTAGCTTGTAATCGCTTTACAAAGAAGTGCTTCTTAAATTTACTAAATTGATTTTGTAGCTCATTGACAGCTTCTTCTATGGTTCCTTTTGCTTCAAAAACCTTAGGCCGGCTAGAACAGTCATCTTTCCATTGCTTCCAGAAAATCTCAGACGACATGTTTAAGTCTTCATCAATTAGGGTGTGCAAATTAAGTACACACTTTTTGCATTCACCATTCATGCACTTTTCATTTTCCAAATCACAACAAGTAAGGCTCAAAAGATCAGAATGTGTGGAAGGAAAAAAAATGTCTTTCCTACTTATGGCTTCAATTAGGAAATTGAAATTAGCGTGGTATTTGCAAACGCAAACATTGTGTGGCATTTGAGAAGCTAAGTCAATATTTTTAGGCCTCAGTTCATAAAATTTTGATTTGCTGATTTCAACTGTTGGGTTATCAATCTTAAATAAGGCATAGGCCTCTTGGACTGTCATATTCATATGCCGCTTTTGGATTTTGATTCTTTTTCCACTTGTTGGATCTTTAATAGATTTGACATCCTTAATTCCTGGTGCCTGCCTGCTAATATCATCTGAATTATAAAACTCATGGACCTTTGCGATATTATCTTGTGAAATAATAGAACTTTTGGTGTTCTGTTTAGGGCTTTTATCAAATAGTGTTTTTGACGCTTGAGGTGAACTCTCATACACAAGCTTTCGTAACACGGCTATTCTTTTCCGTGGACTTAATGGCAACACTCTTTTAACTTTGGTAACAGCCTTTCCAAGAGATTGTGGGCATTTAAATGACCCAATCTCTGGAATAGTAGTGTCGCCAATTGGCCTAGATTCTTTTTCTTTTATCTTTTGTCTGTACTTTCTTTTGCGCTCAGTTTCTTTCCGTCTGTATTCCATAAGTGATTTTGCAGACAAATTCTTTACCAACTTCATCTTTTCTCGCCTCTTCTTATCTCTGACCCTCTCCTTTTCTTTGAAGCTTTCACATTTGTTTTTATCTTGTTTTAGTTTTTCACGCAGCTTTCTCATACGTTCTGCAGATGTAGTCTTTCCCATTTTGTGTATTGATTCAAAGGTTATATTATCTGTATTACTGTATGTATTCGCATTAGGGTAAAGTAACGGTAACTGCCTTTGTTCCAGAAGGAACAGCTACTATTGGTTCATTCAAGCAGCTGCATTTGGCTCCTTAGTCTTATTGGTTTCCACCAAAAGGCAGCTTTGTGATTGCTTGAGATTGTTCCCTCCAAAATGTATCTCTTTCTAGCTAGTTCTCCTCTCCTCAGTCCCCTCAGTCTTGTTTGCCAGAATAAAGAATTATTACATGAGGAATCTGTCTCCTGTCTGCAGAGAGCTGAAATCACTTGCTGAAATCACTAACTCAAGCTACAACAGTTAGCAACCTAATAAAACAAGCTGAAAACTGTCACGGGTGGGACAGAAAAAAATTATTAAAATTTCATGGTGTTTACATTAATTAACTGCATTTTTATTATTGATAGGTGTGTTATACTCTAATACATACTCCCACAATAAAACAAACATAACCTATAAATTAGTTTTATCACAAAATAAACTTTTGTACCTTTTGCTGTCACGGGTGGGACACTGAAACAGCATCCCATTCAATAATAAAAATAAAATAGAAATAACTTACCTATTTAAAAATTTTCAAGTCCAATGTGTAGACAAAGTTATTCACTTTAATAATATACCAACAATGACAACCACAATTTTTGTTTATCTTTAAAAAATAATGCCAACCTAAATGAACAAAATTAAGCTACACAATCAGAAAAGTGATACTGAAACTTCAAGCTCAAATTTCTCATGAAAAAAATAATTTCAAATTCTTTTTTCCTTTGGAATATTGAACTTTAATATGTTTAGTTAATGAAACTATAAGTAAAATAAGTATATTTTAAAAATAATTTTTTTCTTATCAGGCTCATTTTTCACGGAATGGCCCTACAATAATAATGGAGCCCTCCTGACCCCAAGTTTGGGCAGGTGGCCAAGTGGCTCCTCTAGGACATCCTCTAGGTCATTTATAAATATGTGAAACAATGAGGGTGCCAGGATACATTTATAATTATCTAGTGGCAGCTAAAATAGCAGTATGTACTTGTTGCTAGGCGCCAGTCAGTAGGCTGTCAGCCATCAGTTTCTGAGCCACGTGATGAGAGATCAACTGAATTTAGATTTAGGCCAAATCCATCATTCTAGAGGAGGACTCATTTGACTCCCCTCTATCAACCCTTGGAGGGGGGATTTCACATACAATAAATACTATACAAAAATCCACATACACACAGTTTACACAGAATTGCATTCATATATGTATAAAGTGTTCCTGAGGAAACATAGCAGACATATTACTTATTAAATTTATATAATGTCCTTCATCCAAAGATCACAGGTGGGCTACAGTATACGTAATTTAAGACTGTTTGCAACTTAAATGCTTTAAAAGGCAGATATTACTAAAGGAATGAAATCTAAATCAACTGTTACGCCTTGCTTCCTCAAAATTACTTTCTAAGATTTTTTTGTACTGATAGCTTTGTAGATGTTACACAGTCATGTGCTTTGAAAAATTTAAGAGAAATTTGATTGGGAGCACAGCTCAGTGGAAAAGTGCCCTGCCTTGTATGTTAGTGGTCCCAGATCCAATCTCTTGCATTGACCAAGGGAACAGAGGTAGCAGATTTGGAAGACACACACACACACACACACACACACACACACACACACAAACACACACCTGGCACCTGGAGTTGCCAGTAGGAATAAGCCTATTTTGTACAAGGCTTCTTCATGTGAAGCAATTCATTTCTGTATGCGCTGAAAATTGATTGAATGGAGCCTAGCACAGAATAATGTGTGTCCTTCCTAGGGGTGCATCCCAGAATGCGTTTTCAAGGTAACTGCTCACCAGGCACACTTCGAGAACTGAATATTGTGGGGTAGAAATCTATCAGTAACCCAATGAAAATATTTATCGGTACCAGAGTACTGAAAGAAGGAGTGCCTTTGGGTGACCAGATTAAATTCAGGCCGAAGACACAAGCCAGGTTGGAACCCGTCATTTTGTTGAAAATGCTTTCCTGTGACACCTGGAAAGAGGAAACACATGCAGATCACTAAGCACAAAACACACAGAGGACCAAACTGCTAACTATTCAAAACTGGAGGCACAGCTGCCTCCAGTTTAGCGATTTCATTCTACGCTCTGCTTCTCTGCCCAGAAGTCTACCCAGCCTCTGAACTGGCTTACAATAAAATAAGATAAACAATTGATGCAGCATTTGTTTACTAGCAGGTATAGTGCAATTGGTATACATAATTCTAACAGTTATTTGATTCCAACTCTGAACAGCAAAGTAGAGATGGAGTTAGGGGAGTTTGACCGTTTGCCCTCCCCCCCCCTCCAATGAGGGCACTGCAGGGAGCATCCTGTTTATGTCAACTGAAAATCTTCAGCTCCCCTCCCAGGATGTTCATACTACCTTGACCTTTCCAAATGTAAAGTGTTCCCTCAGACAGTGAAGATGAAAAAACAAGGATCAGCAAAAACTGCAGATGTGAGCACCAAAATCAACTCAAGCCTGCATTTTACATAATAAGGGACACTCAAAAATAATTCTATGTTCTGTTATCCAATTACCAGAGACATCACAGAGTACTTTTGCACACCTCATTAACACCTTGAGCGTAGAGAAGTGTGTTGAAACGGCATGTCTATTACTGGAACAAAAAGTCACTTAGATCCATAATGCTGAGGAGAGATATTTGTAGCTAAAATAATAGCAAATGAAGTGAGGATTTTCATAATAGCTTCTGGAGATTATATTAAGCAATGACAGATGAAGGTATCTGATGCGTCCTGTAGCACCGTGTAAGCAGAAGTGGCTCTATTATAAGGGAAACTGAGGCAGAATGAAAGAATCACCTTGCTGCGTCACAGGGGACACTTAGTCTTGTTTTACATGTTTTTTAATATGTTGTGAGCCACCCAGAGTAGCTGGGGAAACCCAGCCAGATGGGCACGGTGTAAATAATAAAATTATTATTAGTACCGCGTTTCTCATAAAATAAGATGCACCTACAAAATAAGACATGGCAGGCTTTTCACGAGTTGATTAAATATAAGACATACCCCAAAAATAAGCCATAGTGGGGGGGGGGCAGGTCTGGCAAGGCAAGGAAGGTGTTTAAGCGCCTTCGGAAGAGCCGGCAAGAGGCAACAGCGTGCTTGCTGGCAGCCTTCTTTTCATGCCACTCGCAGTGGCCGCCTCCGCCGCCGCCGTACTTTGGCGCTGGGTGCGTGCCCGCCGTTTCTCTCACAGCCGCCTCTGCGGCTGCTTCCTGCTCCGCCAACATGGCCGTGCTCCTTGGATCACGGCGTTTCTTCTGCTCCTCAGCAGCACGCAAATGGGGAGGGCAAATGGGAGGGCAGCCTTGCCGTTTTTATTTTCTGCTCCCCGGCTCTCCCCGGGTCCCGCGCGGCACGTGCTGCAGGCTCTCGCTGGGTTGGGGCTCGGCGCAGCGCGCTGTTGCCAGCTCCCGCTTGAAAAAATAAGACATCCCTTAAAATAAGCCACCGTGGGGGTTTTTGAGGAAAAATAAATAAAAGACGGTGTCTTATTTTATGAGAAACACGGTAGTACCCCATCTGCAACATGGTCCAGGCACTTTGCTTTTAAAAAAGGTGCAGCCTCTCTGGGCTCAACAAAAGCAGAGGCCGTTACAGAATTTGGGCTGGTGTTCAATATGATGAAGGAACTGTGAATGCCAGCAAGACAACTGCCTTAGGAGACAGGTTTCAGTTAGTGATGGATATTTTTGATCTATGGGGCACCAATATGTTTTCTGGAGCAGCTCTCACTTGAAACGAATGGTGGCTCTTTTCAGTGAGGCCTGTGCATTAGAGATTCCAGATGGACTGTGCTCCAGCTTATTAGCCTCCCCCTAATAACAACAGAGAGACAAACCCCTCGGAGTGCTGATAATGTTATATCACATGCAGATGAATAAATGTGTATAGAAATGGTGTGCATGCTCTGGGCAACTGTGATGAACTGGAACTTCACAGCCACGTGTATTTGCAGCAAAACTGTCGCTTGCTATGATCAACATGTGGATGTCATTCTTTTTTGTATGTGAAAAGACTCCCCATGCTGGAAAAAGTGGTCAGAGTGCAGCAGGTTTAAAAAAGATAAGCACACATATTTCAATAGGTGCCGCTGGAAATTGGATAGTCGCAGGTCTCCAGACTGCTGTTATTTTGTTATTTGGCTAGATATGGCTTTGAAGCTGGATTAAATACACGTTATAGCGGTCACAAGGAAGTTGCTGAAAATGATAACCACACAGTGAGTTAGTTCTCCACCCACCACTAGCAAGTGACTTGCAGTGCAGTTGGCCACCATCCCCTGGGAAGACAGCCACACCCCTTTTGCAACCTGAAGCTTAGGTTTTAGGAGGAAATATCTTGCCACAGAGACACTTTTCCTTGTGGCATCCTTGCAGCAACTTTAACATGTATTCCAGATCTCAGTCCAGATCTTCTGAACATGCTTAACAGTAGAGAGTAAGTTACGGCAAGGCAAGGCACACCTGGCCATTGTATAATTTAGGCTGCAGCATCCTTTGACAGACTACAGTTTTGTTTTCACAGTGGAAAAAAGTAATATTTATGTTCACACGTTTAAGGATCTAGCCTACAAATCAAGGGAAAGCTTTAAGAAGTAAATAAGAGAGGCTTATAAATGCTTCTTTTAAACGGTTCAGTGGATTATTTGATTTTATTTGGATTTACATGGCACTTTAGGTTATTTATGAAAGGGGTTTATACTAAAGTTATCATTGGGGTCATTAGTCTGCTCTGACTTTTATTATTACTGGAGACAGCAGCAGTTTGTAACTGCTGTTTTGGCAATTAATGTTTCACAGCCTCCTTGAAATGTTTAGAATTAAAACCAGTTGTTACACAACAGCTTCAGAATTAAACAGCAGCAATCATGAGGATTTAATTCCTACTCACCATATGGAGAAAGCATATCAGAAACTTCAGAACAGCATAATTTTGCTCAGGAAGCCCGTGTACAATTTCTCTGCAGTTCATCACCCGTAAGCTACTTTCTACACCTGCAAGAACACAGAATTTATTATATCTAATGTTGATAAAGAGTCAAAGAGGTGCGTTGCCAGAGAGGAACAGTATGTCTTCGTTTGATCCCAAATGATTTTGTCTGTCAAGGCTTTTGTCTGGTACAGGCTAATAAAGGAGGACAAAATGCACTTGCGGTTCCAGTTTACACCCTCTAATGAAACTGCCTGGGAACCCTTTGCCCAAAGCCAACTCTCTTCCATATCCAAATTCAATCAAAACAAGACTGCACCGCTTATCCATTAGCTAGTGGGAACCTGAGTTCTAATGTGATCTTGCCCAAAACACACACAAACACAAGCTGCAACCCAACACACCCCTCGTCCTCCTTCTCCACACAATGCAGAAGAGCCACAGGTTCACTTCATGCCAAGCAAGAGTGACAAACAACATTCTTTCCCCTGATCATTTGGCAGATGCAGAGCACTTGGCACCAAGGAGGGATCAGCTTCTAATTTTGTACCACCTTTTGTAGACACTTGGAAACAGCAGGGATAGAGTCTGGTAATCTTTTGTAATATGGCACCCTTTGTGAGGCCAAAATTTGGTGTCCCCCAAATGTCTCTTCTCAATTTTGTGCCTCCTTGGCTTGGTGCCCTGTGCAGGGAAAGCATTTCACTGCTCTAAATCCAGCACTGGAAACAGCAAAATATTCTTGCTTCTTCTCAGTGTTGACTCCTTGCCTGTATCAAGTTCCACAACACTTGAGGGACATGGGTGTACCCAGGATCAAAACTAGGGGGGGGGGCAAGGGGAGGGGCCAAGGCACGGAAGGGGAGGGGCCACAAAGTGGGCGGGAACGGCGAACTCGCGCTCCGCCGGGCTGTGCCCCTCCCTAGAAGCAGGGCTGGTGGGCGGAGGCGGAGCCCAGCCCAGCGGAGCGCGAGTTCGGCGTTCCCGCCCACCGCGCCGCGCTCCCTGGTTCCCCGCCGTGCTTGGCCTTGCCTGAGGGCGCGCCGGGGAGCTGGAGGGAGGGTGCAGCGCGGCGGGAATGGCGAACTCTCGCTCCGCCGGGCTGTGCTCCGCCTCTGCCCACCAGCCCTGCTTCTAGAGTAGGGCAGCTGCCCTAACTTGCCCTGTGGTGGGTACGCCCTTGTTGAGGGAGGATCAGGGCTGACTTATAAAGCCCAACCAAAATATGTGAATCCCTGCAATGGGAACTTCGGTTTCACTTGTAGGCCTGCAAAGTCCTGAAAATTCTAGGTGTCTTTAAAAGAAAAGCATGTGTCTAACTCTCATGGTTCACGTAGACAGATCTGAATACTGCATTGCATGTCAACTCTTCCACAGAAATGCATGAGACTTGCAAGTGCTCAGTTCTGGCAGTGTTTTTTGGATGGCAGAAATCACAGATAAATGAGAAGCACATTCTCATCATCATCATCATCATTTACTCACTGGTAATTCCAATGATTTGATCATAGGGTTCAAAGGTTAGTAAAGGCTCCGGGAGTTCCCTGAGTAAAGTCTTAAGGATGACAGCAGGAATATGGATATCTCCATAATCATCAAAATTAACAGACTTTCCTACGTTAAAAAAAGAGAGAGGCAAATTAGCAATATAGTTTTACAACCTATTTACAGCCTGTAGGCAGACCAACTTTTCATTATGAAGATGTCTGCAAACATAACATGAAGGCTATATGTGCAGAGTTGGGCCAGCACCTTCTTGAAACAAGGGGTTGGATTATCACTTTTAAATATTGGCTGAAAATTCATTTTAACACAGTCAGAAAGCTTACTATCCTTTTTATTAAAAGACAAACATAATTTTATTTGGTTTTCTGATATTTTTCTTAAACTTAGGCAAATAGGCTTTAATGTGGATTCCCTCTTGCCATTCGAGGAATCGCACATTTTTGCACTTATTAAGCAGAGGCTGCTAGATAATGAATTTCAAAAATTCTATCCTTCTCAGCCCTCTGTATGTTCCCCTGACTATCTGGGGCTGCAACCCCATCATGGAATGATGCCTAACTACTTTTATGATTTGACCACGCCATCTCATCGTAGAGCATTTATGTTGGCCCGCTTAAGCGCCTTTCCGTCTTCTGTGTTATTTGGAAGGCTTACGGGCATCCCCTATCAGAACAGACTCTGCCCCTGTGGCCAGAATGTGCCAGACTCTATGGACCACATGATTCTGGAATGCCCTCTTTCTAACATCTTCCATGTTGGCCCTTCAATGCCCTTTTTGTGGCTCAGGGCCCCATCCAATAAACAACACATGGTCCAGTTCCTGTTGAGGGACGACTCCCCTGTACTCACTAGAGTTATGGTGCAATACCTGAGCAGGATTTTTGAAATCAAATCCAGTACATCTGGCCTACCCAATAGTGACTGCTGAGGATTCCCTATCCTTCACCCTTTTCCCTTATTCATTGTGTGTTTTAGAATCATCACGGGTGGTGTGTCACTTCAAGAAAAAACCCATAATTTTGCGATCTTTATAGTTTAAATAACAAAAAATGTATAATTGTAATATATAACTGTATTTAATAAACCAAAAACTAATTATTTAACCAAACCAAACCAAAAACCGCTTATTTATCACAAAGTGCCCAGAGTTGTTGAGCTTTTTGGGGGGAGCTGCTAACCAAAGTTTTGGAGGTTTTTTTGGGGGGTGCAAAAGTTGCTTTGCTTTTTTGGGGGGTGCCCCAAAGCTGCTGCGCTTTTGGGGGGTGAAAGAGAAGAGATATAAATGACGAATAATACCTTCGCTGGAACTAACACACAGCACCGACATAGTTTGCCAAAGTGCCAAAAAACCCAGCACAGAGCGGGTTAAAAAACGAACACTGTTACACCCAATCATAGTCTGCCAAAGCGCCAGGAAAAAGCAGCACAGAAAGCGTTAAAAAAACCAATCTCTGGCTACCAGCAACAGCTAAGTAAAGCTGTAGGAGACGAGTTGGAGGATGGGCCGATGGGTTGTGTGCCAGCAGTGAGGGCTCTGCGTGTCACGTCTGACACGCGTGTCATAGGTTCGCCATCACTGACCTAAAGGCAGCCCTGTTTAGGGAAGTTTTTAATCTGTGATATTTTAATGTATTTTAGTATTTGTTGGAAGCCGCCCAGAGTGGTGGGGGAAACCCAGCCAGATGGGCGGGGTATAAATAATAAAAAATAAAATAATAATAATAATAATAATTTCAAATACCTACTGTTATTTCACAGGTTGTTGCAGCCTGTCTCAATGTTAGGGTCACATCTTGCCCTTACTTCAACCAGTAATTTGTCAGCTATAGCCTGGACCCACAGAGCAGCTCTTCCCAAGTGCCCAAAGAGTCTTTTGATTTGTGTTTATGCAAAAGCAGCCCTCATGCCCTTCAGAAACATAGAGGACCCTCAAATGGGTTTGTGATATGGAATGTAACTTTGCTGTTCAAAGGTGGAGGGAGTCAGCATATAGAACTGCCTTATAGTCAGACAACTGATTCATCCAAACAGTACAGTGGTACCTCTACTTACAAATAACTCTACTTACAAATGTTTCTACTTACGAATGGAGCTCCGTCCGCCATCTTGGATGCAGTTTAGATAGGATTTTTTCTACTTACGAATTTTTAGATAGGGTTGCTTCTACTTACGATTTTTTTCTCCCAATGCATTCCTATGGGATTTGACTTACAATTTTTTTCGACTTACGAATGTGCATTCGGAACGCATTAAATTCGTAAGTAGAGGTACCACTGTACTGTCTACTCCAGGGCTAGCCAGCATCTTGTTGGTGTACAACTGCCACCACCCCTGACCATTGGCCATGCTGGCTGTGGCAGTCAAACCCTCCACATTAGCTAGTCTGTGAAGTAAGGGGTCCTCTTAAGTGGCGCTTCTAGGGACTGAGCCTGGGACTTCATGGATGCAAACCCTGTGCCCTAGCAAGAGGCTGCCTCAATCCAACTGAGTACACCCATTGTAGTTCTTTTGATCCTGGCTAAAAGTTTCAGTTGATTAACTAGCATGGACCAATTTCAATTGGTAGGGCTAAAAATTAAGATCCTGCTAGTTTATCTATTAATTGTTTATTATTATAGTTCTGGTAGGTTAGCGGAAGAGCAAATGGGGAAACAAATTAAGGGTAGCCTTTACTCATAACAATGAGCTATAATTTATCATCATTTACTATACAAACACAAGCTCAAATTTCTTTCAATTTCCCCAAAGGAATCCATATTTGGTAATATGCACATCTATTTAATTGTCATCAATTAAAAGGCAGATGATTAATCAACTACTCACTGAAGACAGCCTTACACAACATGACATTTCAGGTTACAAATCAGCTTATCATTAACCAATAGAGTGATAAGGAATCCATGCTCACCAACATAAACAGTATTTTAAAAATCATTATTATATTTTGATTATAGCAGATGAAAACTTACCCTGATTATAAAGTTTCTGAATCTCCTTAATACTTTGTATGCTGGCTGACCGTCTAAACAGTCCTTCTGCTTTGAGTCCTGTAAGGAGGTGGGGTGGAGGTGGGAAAGCATGAATAAGATTCCTCATAAAATTGCTGTTCACAAACATCTTTGTGCTGGTTCAGCTCCCTAAGTCTCCAGTGCAAAGAGAAACTGATGTCTGACTAAGTACAGTATGCTCACAAACACAGGAGCTGCACCCTGGTGGTGGTTCACATGAGTACAGGAGTGTGTTTTTCAGTTGCTCTGCTTATATACACACTGCTGACAGGAAGGGTCAGGTTTATTTATTATGACCTGGTTTTGGGGATATGTACCCCCACAAGAAAGTTTGCAGCATAATCACATAGCAATGATACTGTTATGTACTAAGCTTGGATTCTAGAACAATAGGCAAGTAGGATCCTAGAATGCAACAACTGATTGGCCTGCAGGAAAAGACCAATCAGGCTCCAGGAGGGAAGCAGAATCAGCCAATCAGACGGGACTCATTGTGTAAATAATGTATATAAAAGCCTGAGGTTTCATTCACTGTTTTACAAGCTGCGATAAAGAGCATGAAGTCACTACAGGACTCCTGAGTATATTTCAGATACCCTAAAATTCTGAATTCTAACAGTAAAATTGATGTTAAAAGAAGGCAGCAAGAGATAAAACAATTGTTAAAACACAGCATCATAAAATTACTCAACTGGATGAAAAAACTCTTATAAAGCTTTCCTAAAGGCCAAAAATACAAGATCAAACCTATTTCCGGTGAGGTGGCGGCTGTGTTCTGCAAATGTGGGGTTGTCACGGAAAAGGCACCGTCCCTGCTACTCACTTATATGACAGCTCTCAATTGGTGGACTACGAAGCAACGTCTCAGATGCTAATATTAAGGCAGGGTCATAAGGGTGAAGATGGTCCTTCAGATAGGTGAAGTGCACATGCTGCCCACCAAAGCCTTACAACTGCAACTTCTAGGTTCCAGCGAAATCCACTGGCACCATCTCTGTGGGGCCGTGGGTGCCAAGGCACCCACAAAATTTTCAATGAGGGGGCCAGGCCCCCTCAATATGTCTCAGCTACGTGGGCTCCAGTGGACCCAGCCCTGGCTACACCAGGCTCCCTCTGCTGGGGGGAAGGCCCTATGGAGCCCACCACAGCTGTAGTAAGCCCCTCTGGGCCTTTTGGAGGGTGCACCGGGGCTCCTCCCAGTGTGTGACATCATGTGCAGTGTGCATGACTTTGCGTGCACAATGTTGGGTGGAACCTGGCACTCCTGGCAAGATCGCACAAGAGCCCCACGAGATCACATGGAGGCTTCAGTTTGATTGTGTGGGGCTGAAGTCTTGCCACAACCCAGAAGCTGCCACAGCTGTTTCTCCTCACTTCTCTGGTAGTGGCAGCAGTGGAAATGCCTGAGGAGGCACCCCTTCAATGATACAGCTGCCTCAGTCTGCTTCATGGATGGGACGGCCCTGACTGGGAGTTGTCTCCACATAGTTGGCTCATTGGGCTACTCTAAATAGGCATCTGAGTTGACCCATAAATATAAGAGGTTTCCATCGGTCCTTAAAAGATTGTGAGCTGAGTCTGATGATCATAAGAAGGTTCAGTTGCATGAAGAAGCCACTCACACAATTCATCTATTCATGTGAGCAGTTTAGCAACATCGCGGCTCCACCATGCATCTTTTAAAAAGTAGAAATGGGAAGTGACTTTGTCACCAACGCACAGCTTGTGTTGTTGTTGTTGTTGTAAAGGGTAAAGGGACCCCCGACCATTAGGTCCAGTCGTGACCGACTCTGGGGTTGCAGCGCTCATCTCGCATTATTGGCCGAGGGAGCCAGCGTACAGCTTCCAGGTCATGTGACCAGCATGACAAAGCCACTTCTGGTGAACCAGAGCAGCCCACGGAAACGCCGTTTACCTTCCCGCTGTAGCGGTACCTATTGTGTTTGGAGGCGGTTGGAGGATGGATCGCGGCTAACAGATTGAGATTGAATCCTGACAAGACAGAGGTACTGTTTGTGGGGGACTGGAGACGGGCGGGTGTGGAGGACTCCCTGGTCCTGAATGGGGTAACTGTGCCCCTGAAGGACCAGGTGCGCAGCCTGGGAGTCATTTTGGACTCACAGCTGTCCATGGAGGCACAGGTCAATTCTGTGTCCAGGGCAGCTGTTTATCAGCTCCATCTGGTACGCAGGCTGAGACCCTACCTGGCCGCAGACTGTCTTGCCAGAGTGGTGCATGCTCTAGTTATCTCCCGCTTGGACTACTGCAATGCGCTCTATGTGGGACTACCTTTGAAGGTGACCCGGAAACTACAACTAACCCAGAATGCGGCAGCTAGACTGGTGACTGACAGCGGCCGCCGAGACCATATAACACCGGTCCTGAAAGACCTACATTGGCTCCCAGTACGTTTCCGAGCACAATTCAAAGTGTTGGTGTTGACCTTTAAAGCCCTAAACGGCCTCGGTCCAGTATACCTGAAGGAGCGTCTCCACCCCCATCGTTCTGCCCAGACACTGAGATCCAGCGCTGAGGGTCTTCTGGCGGTTCCCTCGCTATGAGAAGCCAAGTTACAGGGGACTAGGCAGAGGGCCTTCTCGGTAGTGGCACCCACCCTGTGGAATGCCCTCCCACCAGAGGTCAAAGAGAACAACAATTACCAGACCTTTAGAAGGCATCTCAAGGCAGCCCTGTTTAGGGAAGCTTTTAATGTTTGATTTCTGTATTTTAATGTTTTGTTGGAAGCCGCCCAGAGTGGCTGGGGGAACCCAGCCAGATGGGCGGGGTATAAATAATAATAATAATAATAAATAATAATAATAATTATTATTATTTATCTACTTGCACTTTGACGCGCTTTCGAACTGCTAGGTTGGCAGGAGCTGGGACTGAGCAACGGGAGCTCACCCCGTCGCAGGGATTCGAACCGCTGACCTTCTGATCGGCAAGCCTTAGGCTCTGTGGTTTAACCCACAGCGCCACCTGCGTCCCAGTTGTAGTTGTATAATGTATACAAATGAGTTCTCTTTCAGATTTCCTTGCTCGGGGGTCCAAGCTTTCTTCTTTCCCAAATATCTGGAAAATGTGGCCTTATTCTTTTTCCTGTCCCAAAAGACAACTTTCATTCTCAATCTCATTCTCCCAATTTTGTTGTGGGCATAATAGTTTGCCCTTATTTTCTACAGCCTAGACAAGTTTCACTTGGGATAGATTTTAGAGCAGCCAGTCCTTTGGTTCACGAGAGTTTATTTAACAGTTAATGCTCTTGTCTGTTGAAGATCTCCTTGTGTAAAGTGCTGCATAATAAATGTTTCCTTTTAGCAGGCTGGGTTTTTGTTTTGTTTTCCCCGGTATGCTTTAGTTTAAAGTGACTTGCAGCAAGCCTTAATTGAAGACATTAATCTGAATTACAGGCAGCAGCTGTGCTTGTCTGGAATGGTTGTTTGAGACTCACATCTTTCTTACTTTAGAAGTGCCATAGCATCAAACCTTTGCCGGGTAGCCTTCCTGCCAGTCTTGAGGACAGAGCAACATTGAACTACAGCATAGAAATATGAAATAATGGTCTGACCTATTATTCATACCAGAGATCACATTAATCAGGCAGCCTGAGATGTGAGTGGATATCCCTTGGTCTTTTTGGAAGATAAATACAGTGGTACCTCGGGTTACAGGCGTTTCAGGTTACAGACTCCGCTAACCCAGAAATAGTACCTTGGGTTCAGAACTTTGCTTCAGAATGAGAGCAGAAATCGTGCTCCGGCGGCGCGGCAGCAGCAGGAGGCCCCGTTAGCTAAAGTGGTGCTTCAGGTTAAGAACAGTTTCAGGTTAAGAACAGACCTCCGGAACGAATTAAGTTCTTAACCCAAGGTACTACTTTTCTGGGGGTGGATTTTAGAGGTCTGTGTTCAAATTCCTGGCTAGACATACAGAATAGCCTTGGGCAGTTCACCCTTCTGCCTTAGCATTATACGTATTCCAACAAACCCAAGGTAGCTGAAACTATAAACAGAACTGTATGGAACAACCTTACATTTACAGATCAAAATATCCTCTTGAATTATATACCCAGGGAATTATATACCCTACAAAAGGGGAATTATATACCCTACAAAGGGACAATACGAGTGGACTCTCTGTGCCCTGACCACAGCAAAAAGACTGATAGTGATGAATTGGAAAAATAAAAATGCAGCTCCCTTCTACGATTGGATTGAAGACTTATACAAACTCACAACACTTGAAAAACTTGCATATAAACGCAGACTTGCCATGGACAAATTCAATGATATTTTGAATCCATTCTTACAAATACTGTACAGTAATAGCTTAAGATCTGGTGAGGCACAATAACAACTCTGTAAAGTATACAGTTTTGGATTCCCCCTTCCCCCTTTATTTTCCCCTGTTGTTGTTTAGTCGTTTAGTCGTGTCCGACTCTTTGTGACCCCATGGACCGTAGCACGCCAGGCACTCCTGTCTTCCACTGCCTCCCGCAGTTTGGTCAAACTCATGTTCGTAGCTTCGAGAACACTGTCGACACGGGTGCTATTTCTCTTTTTCTTTTTGTCTCATCATGTTTAGTGCACACATAATTATGTACTTTTTGAACTTTCAATAAAGAAGTCTGGGGGGAACCAAAACAAAAAAGCCCTACAAACACACCCAAACATTGAAATCCTTTTGAGCTCAGTGCGATTTACTCTCAACTGCATGTGCATAGCACAGCAGTTCTAGTTCCAACTCTGGATATGGACAGAATACTGGCATTAGTTCTCACACATTCAAAGATAATAAGGAACTTTCAAAACGTACATTTAAGAATGTAATTTCAAATGCTTACCTCCCCCCCCCCCAGTCATTGACACCGGAAAGGAAAAAAAATATTTATGTATATGCAATTCAAATCCAGACAGCCTTAAGACTGGACTTGGACAAGAGTGGATGAGGCTTGAATCTCCCCCTCTGGACGAAAGCTCACTGGGTGACCTCTCTGGTTAGCTTCTCTCTCTCTCTCTCTCTCTCTCTCTCTCTCTCTCTCTCTCTCTCTCTCTCTCTCTCTCTCTCTCTCTCTGCCTAGCCTACTTAAAATGAGTGATGTGAGAATAAAATAAGCCCATGTTTACCACTATGGTTAAGTATCTGAAACATAATGGGAGCAATCTAATACCTGCTTCATATTTGCTGCTTTTCTGTATGTCAGTTTAACCCACATTCAAAGGTAAAATAAAAATACACAGTATACACTGCGTATACACAGCAGTTCTGAGTTGTATCTATAACAGGACTTTGCTGGCTGAGCAGCTAACAAATGCACCAAATAAAGAAGTAAATCACCACTGTGGGTGTCTGAAAACAAGCAAATGACATTTGCATGTTGACAACCCCAGATGAAATTTGTGACGGTCCAAATACTTAAAAGATGCACCAGTGAACACTGACAGTCACATAAGCTGTTGAGATCTGTCCCAACAAATGAAGACAAACACCAGGGAATGCTAACGTTCACAAAATTTGCCTGAGATTGCCAATTTTCAGGTATGATTGTTTATATTTGCCACATTTTGGATACTCAAAGCACTGAGTGGTAAAGCAGCTTCCCGCTACACCCTTGGGGAGGGAGGGTACTGCTGAGCTGAGTGATGCCCTGGGATTTCACCTTGATAGCAAAGGGGTGGAAGTATTCCGTGAGATTGGCAGGCGGTTGACTGAAGCTGCTGGTATGCTGGAGGAAGGGTTTTCAGAAGTATAAAAGGGTAGCAGAGAAAGAATGACAGTGTTGGGTCTGAGAAGGAAGGCTCAAGGAGGATACAAGCACCTTTCTAAATAACCAGCGGTGGTCAGTGGGTGTGGTAGTAGTCCCTGCTCCTTTCTAAGACAAATTTCATGGCTTGGATGCAAGGGCCAAGAGAAGAATGAAAGCAAGGGTGTGCTACTTAATAGCACAATGACTCGGGAATGGCTCTTGTGTTTAATCAGCAATATGCACATCAAAAATACTTATACTGTACCTATTTTACAATATTGCATTAACCGAGTACCCAGGAACTACGGTCCTTCCTAAGTCCAAATGACAGGTATGGGCATGTAACTCTTTTATTTAAAAGCAAAGGGAAGGGAGAGTTGGCTACAGACATTTTTATTTTGGAAGCCGAGTTCCTCATTGATTCTTACGGGAAGTTCTACTTAATAATCAATGGAACAATTTAGCCCAGGATGTGAAGAGAGCTTCACTTGCCATTTCCTGACCTTATAAGCAAAAAGTCACTAGTGCATGGTGTGTGGGTAACTGTGTTGTATAAATACTCAGACCATTGTAAATATGGGGCCGTTATTCAAGGAAACAGTGAAGCTAGATGCTTAGAACAGAATGCATTTTTGGTTCTTTCATTTCACCCATGTGGCTCTGTGGTCTGATCCACTCCATCCCCACAGCTGCTTTTCACTGTGGAAACTGACTGCTGGAATCCCCCCCCCCCAAATCCCAGATATTTTTCATCTAAAACCAAAGTAAATCCTTACCTTTCCTTTTTAGATAAGACACTGTGTGCTTCATTACTGGTGGGATTAATTCACCTTTGTTTTTAGCTTTGAGACTGTTGGAGGAAAGAAAAACAAATCTGAACAAGTTTTCTCACAGGGTTTCCATACCGTTTTCTTACAGGGACAGCTCATATTTGAATCAACAAATAAATTACAAATGAATGAAAATTCAGAGCATTTCCAAGCACCATGCTGCTCAATGGAGTCTGTTCACACGCTCAGCTGTGACTCAGCAAGTGATGAGTAATCAAGCTATAACCCAGCTCATCTCTGAAATGTTCCTGATCCGTTCTGTAGTATTTAGATACCAGGAACATTTCTGTAGTTAACTAATCTTGTATTCCACAGGGGCCCATAATGGTCTTTCCAAGAAAGCAAATCTTTACTACCATCTTGCGGTAAAAAAGAATAGGAAGGAAAAGGGGTTTTTATCCAATGTGGCATATGAATTGCGGCAGTCCTAGATAAAGACAGAGGCAAGCCCTCTCATCAGTGATGGATTTCTGTGGCTGATCCAAACCTGCAAGAAGGCATCTGTTTCCTGGTTCTTTTCAATAAAAAGAAATTTGGTTCTGTATAAGGAATGCAGGGGCAGATCTACCTTGAAACTAATGCAGCTTAAGTTTCAGAGCCGCTAATTCCGGATGGGCCCCAGAAGTGACTTTATTCCACGTTGCTTACAAATTTGGGGTCTAGTAGATCCAGTTAGAGTTTCATGGCTCAATTTGATAGGTTCCTCAGCAGATAAGTCCATGTGGAAAGGATGCTTTCAGGATATGGCAATGTGGCATCAAAGCCAGGAACCCAATCCAAACACAGTCTGAAATCCACTTAGGCAAGACCAGTTCCAAAGTCAGTTGGGGTTGGTCCACACATAATTAACAAAATATTCTAGTGAAAATATGTTTTTGCCTCACATACAAATGTGTGGGATTTCTCATTCCTATAGATTGTATTCTGCAGATTTCTGAATGATGTAGTCATTTCACAATCATTAATAACAGGCCTCCTTATCCTTCCTTTCTTTAACAACTCAAAAATAAATGTGTTTCTGGGTTCATGAATGTTCTGGGTTCTCTGTTGCAATGTAGGCACTCATAACTGAAGGAGTTTTAAGCATTGTGAGAAAGAGAACAAAGAAAGACATGGCAACTCATCCAGATTGAGTAAAAAGAAAACTTACAGTGAAAGAGTCCTTTTTCCAACAACATACTGTATGAAAGAAATTGTGTGGCTTACTATTGGAGGCTGACACCAAACTGCTGGGTTGGAAGAGGGGGTCTTGGTGGAGGGATCTTCACTGCAGTAAGTGGTTTTTTCTTTTGTTTAGTGTGAAGATTTTCATCATGTCTAGTGGAGAAAAGTACACTTAATATTCTAGAATGGTGTTTGAATCATTCATGTTTCTCAAGAAAAACTTACAAAGACGTATAACAAGTTCTAGGAGTTCAATCACATTGAAATCTTAATTTCAGACTGTAATCTCTTCACATAATATTAAAATATAAAATATCAACAAAATGTACCACTTGCTATTCTCAATTCCCCACTTGCTGGAGTACACTTCATCTTATCCAGGCACCCCCAAACTTTGGCCCTCCAGATGTTTTGGACTACAATTCCCATCTTCCCTGACCACTGGTCCTGTTAGCTAGGGATCATGGGAGTTGTAGGCCAAAATATCTGGAGGGCCGCAGTTTGGGGATGCCTGATCTTATCCGATAGCTAACATCACTTGGTATTCTTTTGTATTGCACCAATATGGAATACCTTAACATTACTGTTTATCTTCAGGTTAGGGTTTTTGTTTTTTGTTTATAGAAATTATTTTAAGGAATATGTGTGTGACGCACCTTAGATTAGGGCTGCCATATTTCAAAAGTGAAAATCTGGACACAAAAGTTGTTGAGCTTTTTTTTTTTTGATTTCCTGGACATTAAAATGATTCCTGCCCAGACACTATTTCTGATGGCCGAATCCCGGTTATGTCTAGGAAATTCCCTACGTATGGCAACCATACCTTAGATGAGATTAACCACTTAAAGCATGCAAAAGTGCAGCCATATTGGGTCTATATGGATTCACGGCCTAGGTGAACTCTGCTAGAACACTTTTCTCATGGGCACTTCAGGTCTAAATAATGGTTTTGTTTTAGTTTGAAAGTTGCAGCACTAATGCTGGGATCTTGGTTCTCGCAATGACCTTGAGGAGGGGGAGTGTTGTATTTTGCCTGTTTGTTTTGACATCCATTGCCCTGAGCTCTTTTAAAGGGGGATGATCTAGAAATATTCTGAGTCAATCAATCAAAATAAATAAAATTAAAATAAGGCCTTTAGTCCTTTAAGATCATGAGAAAAAGAGCACCAGGAATGCAACAGTGTCCTGCTTCTCTGGTTGTATAGCAACTGTGTGTGTCCTGCCCTCCCTCTTTTCTGTCATTAAAGCTACACAAGAGTAAGATGAGAAAGAATTTAAGCAGAGCCCTGCTAGATCAGACCAAAGCTGCATCTCCTCCATCATCCTGTACTCATGGTGACTCACCAGCTGCCCACAAGCAAGATATGAACACAACAGCCCTCTCCCCGCTGGTGCTCTTCAGGTACTGATATTCAGAAGCATACTGCCATTGATCCCGGAGGTAAGGATTAGAAGCCACTGATAACCCCCATCCTTTAAAAGCCATGCAAGTTGTCCACCATAACCACATCTTGCAGGAGCAAATTCTTTTGTTTAACTAGTCTTAACTACCCAGCTTGTGCATCTTGGTTCAGAGGCTTCCAGTGCTGGATTAAACCCTGTGGAGGCCCCAAGGCAGTCAAAATCTCGGGGGGGGGGGCTGCCAAATTATCCCGATATATTTTTGTAATTTTCTGTCAAGATCAAATCAGTATTATTTGGCTCTTTTGTCACAGGGCCCCTAAAATAGGGTTACCAGATGTCCCTGTTTCCTGGGGACAGTCCCCAGATTTGCAAATAAGTCCCCGGACAAATTCCATCCCTGGAATGTCCCCAGATTTCATCTAATGTCCCCGGGAAACACAGCAGCGGCAGCCTCAGCAGCTCGGAGCAGTTGGCTCTGGCTGGCTTCAGGAACTTCTCAGAAGTCCCCATATGATGGTTGTGCAGGGGCTCTAAGATTCAGCTTCCGGGCTGCCTCCACCTTCCCTGACCCCAGTAACTAAGCTGTAAAGGGAGGCTTCACGCTGCCTATCAGAGCTTGCATGCAATCAGGGGGAGGCAAGGATCTCTCAGTTAGGCAAGGAAGCCTCCCTTCCCAGCTGAGGGATCCCCACCCCTTCCTGCTTGCACACAAGTAGGAGTTGGGATTGGGCTGCTCCGATGGGAAGGGAGGAATCGCGCTGCCCGAGCCTCACCGCCACCGCTTCTCTCGGCCCTCCTTCTCCGCCTTCCATGCCTGACCCACCGCGCACCGCTTCCCCACCACCACCACCACCACCACCGAAGAACCAACAACTACGGGGCTGCCCAGGCTCATGGAGAAAGGAGATAGAAGCCTTGGAGGAAGGGGAAACGTGATGGTTGAGGTCAAGGTGGCAGCTGCCCCTCTGCCACAGCCATCGCTGCAGCATCAATGTCCCGAATGTGTAGTAAGTAATTAATTAATGAATTAATTAAAGTGTCCCCGGGTTCATTGAAAAAAATCTGGTAACCTTACCCTAAAACACTGGTGCCTACTCTGGCAACCCGGCACTGGAGGCTTCTAACAACAATACATCCCGTCTCTCCTCCAAATGCTTCTGGAGCAAAAGAAAACGCAGTACCATGGCAGCTGCAACTGCAATTCTTTGACTCTATTCCTCTGACTTTATGCCCTTCATACACCTCACACTTTTGAACCTCAAGAAGAGTGAACCTCAAGACTGCACACGGCTCTCTCATTTCCTCAGTTGTGGGAGATCAGCTTCTGGGCAGAAAACCCGGGAAGGTGATCACTGCGCAAGGCTGGACCAAAGGGCCAAATCACACACCGCCATTGCTTAAGTGAACAGCTAAGATACTGTACACATACATTTGAATATTTAAAGTCGTAACAACAAGCATGCATGGGCATACAGTGGAACCTCGGTTTACGAACACCTCGGATTACGAATTTTCGGTTTACGAACGCCGCGGACCCATCTGGAACGGATTAATTCACTTTCCATTACTTTCAATGGGGAAGTTTGCTTCAGTTTATGAACGCTTCAGTTTATGAACAGACTTCCGGAACCAATTACACCCATGCTTCGGGTTAAGTACACTTCAGGTTGAGTACTCCGCGGACCCGTCTGGAACGGATTAATCCACTTTCCATTACTTTCAATGGGAAAGTTCGCTTCAGTTTATGAACGCTTCAGTTTAAGTACTCCGCGGACCGTCTGGAACAGATTAATCCACTTTCCATTACTTTCAATGGGAAAGTTCGCTTCAGTTTATGAACGCTTCAGTTTATGAACAGACTTCCGGAACCAATTGTGTTCATAAACCGAGGTACCACTGTACTTGTTTTTACAAATACACTTCGCATACACAGACACAACACTTGCTAGGGAAGCAGGTTGGCAGCCTCTGTTTGCAAAACAGCTCTGAGTTAAAATCATAATTCTGTCACTTTTACAAGATGGAAGTATAACTCCTCTTGTACATTAACTGCATGGTTATTTATTAAGCAGGGAGGCATGGATGAATGTTAAATTATTATATATTTACGTACTGGTGTACAAAAAACCATTTATATAACAGTGATACAGCACCTGTACATTTTGTTTTCTTTTATTGCTATCGCTAGTGGCTGATGCAAATAAAGATTCTTCTGATCTGATCTGCAACACCAGCTTCTGTCAGTCAACCAAAGCATGTAAAATACTGTCACGAAGCATTTTATAGGTACTTCCCTCATCTGGAGATTCAAAGAACTTTAAGGAAAATAACAATGGCTGCAACTGGGAGTTCTGGTAACATGAGAATTGCTGGAACACTCCACGGCTAATCTATTGAGGCTTCTGGCCTTTATGGCTGGATAGGCTTGAAAGTGTGAGTAACTCCAGCTGAAAAACCAGAAGTCCGAGAAGAAGCTGGTTGCCAGTGGTTTAATGCAGGGGGTTAGTGTGCTCTGCAACTCCCCTACAAGGAAACGTTGCTGCATTTTGGACTTTTTAGTTTAGAGAGAAGACAAGTCAGAGGTGATGGGATAGAAGTTTATAAAGCTATGTATGGCATAGAGGGAGTGGTTAAGGGTAAAGGGACCCCTGACTATTAGGTCCAGTTGTGACCTACTCTGGGGTTGCGCACTCATCTCGCATTATTGGCCGAGGGAGCCGGCGTACAGCTTCCAGGTCATGTGGCCAGCATGACAAAGCCGCTTCTGGCAAACCAGAGCAGCACATGGAAACACCGTTTACCTTCCCGCTGTAGCGGTCCCTATTTATCTACTTGCATTTTGACGTGCTTTCGAACTGCTAGGTTGGCAGGAGCTGGGATCGAGCAACGGGAGCTCACCCCGTTGCAGGGATTTGAACCGCCAACCTTCTGATCAGCAAGCCCTAGGCTCAGTGGTTTAACCCACAGCGCCACCTGGGTCCCTGGTTAGAGAGTGGTTAGAGGAAAGCATTAGAACTCGTGAAGCTGATGGCTAGAAGATTCAGGACAGATAAAATAAAGTGCAGTGCTGAACTCATGGAAGATAAGGCTGCAACAGCTACTAGCCACGATGGCTATGTTCTGCCTCCAGGGTCAGAAGCATTATACGTCTGAGCACCAGTTGCTAGCTGTTGCAGGTGTGCAGAGCGCAGTCATGCTCATGCCCTGCTTGTGGGCACCCCACAGACATCCATCTGGCCAGGCATTGCAAGAACAGGATGCTGGACTAAATGGGCCATTGGTCTGATCCAGCAGGCTCGTCTTACATTCATAATGAGGTCAAATAAGTAAAGTAGGAACACATTTCCTCAGTTCGCATAATTTGAACAAGTTGCAAAAACCAGCTTTTCTTGGCGCACAGTTTGTATTACTGGAGGCAGAATTTCCTTTTCCTTTTCAACACAGAATAAATACAGCCCAAATGATATTCTGGTGCATAACGTACAAGGCTGGTCCCATGTGTAACCGTTTCTTAAACAGATATTCTAACCCCTGCAGAGACCTATTTACTTTCTCTGTGGTGAACCATTCAACATTTCTTAGAGGTTATTACTGGTGACAATGGACTTTGTACGATAACATGTAGCCAAGAATAGATCAGGTATAGCAAACATTTAATCAGACAGAAAAAGGAAAACAATTTAATATAAGACCTCTTTCTTTTTTTAAAAAAAGAACCTTAAGGACTGTTTTGAATGTGTTACATACCGAATAACTTCTTGAGGGATCTTAAGTTGGTCGTATTTAAGATGGTCTCTCAGGTCACTCAGGTAATTCAGGTAGATTACCTTTTTTCCAAACTTGTGACTAAAAATATAAGAAAATTTATACAAACGCAGGAATTAGGAATATTTCCTGAAAGTGTTACTTTAATATTATGAAACCTGAGTGTCAAAAGTGGACTATGATTAAAGCAGCCGTGGCACAAGATGCATTGGTTTTCATTTGATCAAACATAAACATACCACGCTTGAGTCCAATTTGAATAAAAATGTCTGTCTTCCATCCTAATGTAACTGCTATTTGCATAGATATAGAAACCATTGTTTTGAGAGGGAAACAAAAACCTTTATTTTAATGCGGCATTAAAAATGTATGGAAAGTGTGTTCTGTTAAGCTTTCTATGTCAATAGTTAAGTGGAAAAAATAGACCTTATTGCTGGCAAAGCAATTTGTGCCTTGTTTTATATGGAGAGAATAAATCGCATGGCAGCAGTTTTCATAGGTCCAATTCTTCACTACCTTGACAGAATGGAAACTGCCTTCCTGCTGCCTAGTCCCTTTCTGCTCCTGCTAATATCTGGATGTAGGTGTCAGTGTTGGTTGTACAGTTTCCATTCTGCTGCAGCTCGGATTCCAATGAAAACCAAGTTATTCATCTCATTGTCTGCTATGGTGGAATATTAAATTGAAATTACTGTTGCTGTTATTAGGATATTCCACACTATTCTTTTCAATGCAAAGGAAATCCAATGCAGATTAGGAGGGGAGGGGAATTACCAATTATAAATCTTTTGTAGTAGTAGCCATGTTGGTCTGACGCAGTCAAATATATATATAAAAAAATTGTCCAGTAGCACCTTAGAGACCAACTAAGTTTGTTCTGGGTATAAGCTTTCGTGTTCATGCACACCTCAGATATACTGAAACAGAAGTCACCAGACTCTTATACAGGCGTCGGCAAGCTTATGCGGCCATGAGCCGGATCCGTCCCACGGAGCTCGTCCTTGGGCTGGACATGCACTGCACGATGCCAGAAATTACGTCTGCGCATGCCAGGGCATGCCCAGACGCGGTTTCTGGCACCTGTGCACAAAAATCGCTTCTGCGCATGCCCAGATGCTGAAAATTTCGCTTGCGCAGAAGCGATTTCCGGCGCCAGGGACATGCCTAGACACGGTTTCTGGCATCTGCGCACGTGCAGATGCCATTTCCAGTGCCACTTAGCGAGTCCCTGTGCCGCGCCGTGCTGATTTAGCGCAGCACGTGGGGGACTTGCCGAGTGGGTGGCTCGGTGACCGGGCGGGTCGTGGGCCGGATAAACGGCCTCCGTGGGCCATATCCAGCCCATGGGCTGGAGGTTGCTGATGCCTGCCCTTATATATAGTGGGAGGGTGGGGTGGGGTTTTTCTCAGGAGGGTAGTAGGAGATGGCTCAATGGGTATGGTAAACCTGTTGAGGACTGTTAATGACTGCAATTAGTCCTACAGGAAAAAGCAAGGGATAGTATGCAGATGACCAAAAATAGCTTTAGCATATGTAATGAGACAAGAGTCCAATATCTCTATTCAGACCATGTCTCTCCATAATACTCAGTTTAGTAATAAGTTGTAATTCAGTAACTTCTCTTTCAAGGCTATTCCTGAAATTCTTTTGTAATAAGACAGCTGCTTTGAGATCCTGTACTGAATGTCCTGGGAGACTGAAGTATTCTCCTACTGGCTTCTCTGTCTTGTGATTCCTGATGTCAGATTTATGTCCGTTTATCCTTTGGCGTAGGGTTTGGCCTGTTTGCCCAATATAGAGAGCTGAAGGGCACAAGGGATGAAAACAGCAATGAATACCAACTGTATTCACTGGATTGATTTCTGTTCCAGATGCAGGATGAGTAAGAAAACACTCAGAATTTCCACTCCCATTTCCATTGGAATTCTCTGACGACCCCACATGTGTTGCAGAAATAATTTGTTGTTGTTGTTTTTCTGGTGAGAACTTTGATCCCTACAAAGGGCTACACTTCCCAAGCAGAAATGATCTTATCTGCCCCTTCCACATGGTTCCTGCAGTCAGAGGGGCATGGGAAAGAAGCCTGTAAGCTGTGATAACATACGCTACAGAGGAACTTGATGCAGCACAACACAGTCTTCTCTCTCTTTTAAAGATAGTGTCAGAAGCAGTTTGTCCAATATTCAATGGGACTGAGCTGAAATTGTTCCAAGAACAGTGTCAAAGATGATTAAGGGTCGGGAATCCAAGCCTTATGAAGAACAGTTGAGAGAGTTGGGTGTGTTTAGTTTGGGAAAGACAAGACTGACAGGAGATATGACAGCCATCTTCAACTATCTCAAGGAATGTCGCATGGAAGATGGAATAAGCTTGTTTTCTCCTGCTGTAGAGGGTAGGAGCTGAACCAAAGGTTTCAAGCTACAAGAAAGGAGATTCTGACTAAACATCAGGAAGAACTTCCTGACTGCAAGAGCTGTTCAACAGTGGAAGGTCTCCCCCGGGAGGTGCTGGACTCTCCTTCCTTGGAGGTTTTTAAGCAGAGGTTGGATGGCTATCTGTCGTGGATCCTTTAGCAGACATTCCTGCATTGCAGGGGGTTGGACCAAATATATAATCAAGCATTATCTAGAACTTAATAGTAATGGGTAATGGTCTCAGATCTCTGGGCCCCAGAGAGAGTAAGTGCCCTTTCATGTATCCCTTTCTTAGACCCTGAAAATAAGACACAAATTGGGCTAACATAGTTAATATTACTGTATTCCCATTTCCGTAAATTATTCTGCAGAATAACATCGAAAGCCCAGCTCTGCATGCACCAGCACCCCTAGTGGAAGACGACAGACATTTTAATTAGATGGATTTAATTAACCCCAAGAGTTGGCTTCTGCTGTCAAGGAAGCACTTTTACAGAATTAACACACTTGATCCTCAGGGTGTACAAACCTAGTTAGGCCTTCCAGGATGCTCTTCTGTGATAAAATGAAGCATTTATGCCAGCCTATTAGCGAATTCCAAAAGAAAAACACACACGCACACCAAAAACAGATTGTGTTACCCATTGAAGCAGTGCCTTAAATAACTTAACACTATTAATACAGTTTTTATAATACAGATAATTTGCTCTTTACCTCAGGAGGGCTTCCCGTTCTGCAGGATCTGCTACCTTGACATTAATGTTTTATGGTTTTGCTGCTTTTTAATGGCATGGAACCCAGCCCTTTCACTCTCTCCCTGACTGGAAAAAGCCAACTCCAAGGCTGGGATGGAGGTAAACATGAGTGTTTCCAATCGCTACGTCTGGAAAAGGCACCCAACACCCACTCCTACCCCCCTGAACCTCTAAATTATTCTTCCCCTCAGCTTGAAACAAAAGAAAGCAAGCAGTTCTTTTCAGATGCCTTGTAAGTTCTTGGACTTGGAAACTTCTTGAACATTAAGCACACACACATACACACAAATGTTCTCTGAGTCTCAGCCCACCAGCTGCAATCTAAGGGAGGGGACTTTTAGCAAAAGACGAAAAGAACTCCACTAGATCCCATATGTACCTAAGCACCACACTAACAGAGAGGATCTAGACCAGAATGGTCCATGTTTCCATACCAAGTGTGGGCTGCCAGAGTACTTCGACATGGGACCTGCGGGCCACACACTGCCTTGTTGTGTGGGAGGAGAAATCAGTATTTGACACCCCAGGGCTTTGGGAAGGAGGCGGGAGTACTCTAGGATGCTGGGAAGTCAAGTCTTATGAACTCACGGAGATTTAGTTCCATCAGCACGTTTAGTGCAAGTAACAGAGACATCAACATAGTGAGCACAATGGGACAGAGTGGGAAGAGTGAGAACTCTGAACACAGTAGACAGTTAGGAGGAAACGTAAAATAAAATAATTTCACGTACTCATGCCAAGTCCTCATCACCCATAATGTATTTCATTGGCAGGCTCCCCAAGTATTTTTTACCTTGTGTTTTCTATAACACAGATGTTTCTAGAAATCCACTTAAGAGTGAGAAAAAAAGCAAACTACCCTTCAGCTAAGTACAAAATTGTCTCCAGCAAACCAATATGTACCTGATTAGAGGTTTAAAAATGTTCCAAATTATTTTTATGAAATTGGTTGGATGTACAATGTAGAGCGCTTTCAGATTTTTCTTATACCTGCAGAAAAGAAAATTAAATTGTTAGGAGACTTCTGAACGTTACATGCTGTAGTGGAGTGGAGCTGCAATTGAATGTGGGGGGAATTTTTTATTACTGGAACATTATACAGTATTCATTTCAAGTACATCTAATTCAGAGGAATTGAATGTAAAATGAAAAGAAGAAATGGTCAGTCCTGATGGAACTGAAGTAGGTGAAGATTATACAGCGATTACATTACAAACCAGTATCTGAATTGTTTTGTGGGTATAATAATGGTGGGGAAAATCTCTCTAAATGGAAAAAAGTGTGTGGGAAATGGAGAAAGAAAAACGGTAGCAAGAAAGGAGAAGATCTTTAGAAATTCAAGAGACGGACACCATTATTTGATTCCAATTTCTGTTATTCATTCATTAAAAAAGAAAGTTCCACACTGAAATGAATTTCCAACTTAATCATTTTTCTTTAAGTATTTTACTTCACATTCTTAAAGATACCTGGAATTGACCAAAATGATATATGATCAGCACAGTCCCTGGTAGAAGCAGTTCAGTCTCCCAAGATCTTCCTTTATAAACCAAGGGTAACATTTTGGAGGCAGCCAGAGCAGCTCATTAGGCTATGCACAAATCCGTATGAGGCGCACCAAGGCAAAAGCAAGTTTAACAAGTGCCCTTCCCTGCGCTGCCCAGTGCCGCTACTATCTCCCAAAGTATTTTAAAACCAAGTTCATAGTAGTCACAGGGGTTGCTGGGTGGGCTAGGTGCACCCCCAACCCGAATATCCTGTTTTACCCCTCTTCTGTGTAGACCAGGCACTTCTGAGCTATGCAAGAAGTACTGACAGTTGAGCTGTGGGTGGTTGGAGGCAGGAAAAATTAGGTTAAATCTGTTATTGAAGTGGTGCTATACCAGTGCAAACTATTTCCAGGACTTCGTAGCACTGCAGGGCAAATCGAAAGGAGTGAATACTCCTTTGTGCATTCTAAGTTCATGGTGGTCGGGATTCTAATAACAGGTGCAGGTTGCCTTAGTGTTGGACCGATTTCCCAGGCATATGGAGCTTCCTGCTTGTTCACTACTTTTCTGCATGAGGACAGGGACAAACAGGTGAATTTCTTGCAGAAGGGAAAACATCACTATGGGATCCAGCACCCCGCACTCCATCAACCCATGGAGACTAAAGACAGCAATTCTCCCTCTCCTCGCAATGCTATTTCTATCCTGTGCAACAATGGTAAAGTTAGAATGCTTCCGATATGCCAAAAGCCTGGTAAATATTGTTAATTCGTTTTAAATCATGCCCCCCTCAATCATATAGGACAAAGCTCATCTAGATCTCCTCCCTTCTGTGAGTGAGTGCCACAGGCCTTTCTGCAAAGGCAGCTTAAGCTCCCCACAAGGTTATTGTGGAAACAAAAATAGGAAGACCAAATATGTGCTATGACGTGCCCTAGGAAGGGGTAATTAAAAATGGGGAAAACCTGGCCAAACTATGCTTTTAGAATGGTGATTTTTTATTTTTATTTTTAAAAAGCGCAATTTAGAAAACATACTTCCTGTCAAATTCTTTGTAGGCGCTTTGTAACCAACTCAGGGAGGGTTTATTCTTACTGTTCAGTCCATAGTGAAAGTAGACCACTGTGTAATCATTTTCCACATACTGGTCCAGTGCATACTTTAAGTATCTGGAATAAAAGCAGCATAGAACACACCAATAAATACACTGTATTTTCACTGTGGTTCTTTAGATCTAAAGAGGAGAAGGCATACAGGCGCCCAATGGCCTGATACATACTATTTTCATGGTATGCTCAAGCCCAAACATTGAACATCCCCACATAGGACTTGCTAGTATTAAAAGCTTATTCGGAGATCATTCAAATACAGTCAAAGAAAGAAAGAGCACAATTCAATGATGAAGTGAACAATTGATTTTATGGCTGACAATTGGAAAGCTATAATGGATGTGGCCCACACTTCACTGGTGAGCCCCTGCCCTCCCTGTTGACACATGAGTGAAAAGAAGAAAAGACTTACTCTAATAACCGTCTGTGATTAAGTTGATAGGAAGGAGGCAAACGGCAGCAACTGAAAGCAATCACTTTTCTCCCCAAATTATCATCACCTGGTAAACCAACAAGAGTTTAGTTATCAGGGTGATAATTTCACTCTAAATGCACATGTTTTAAATGCAAAGCTTTACATGCTGGAAGACAAAGGTTTTATAGGAGGGTGTAAGATAAATTGAGAGAAGATCAGCAATTATTAAAAACAAGCTGTTGTGGGGAGCTACTTCTCCCCCACCAAATATCCCAAATATCATGCAGATAACCATGTTCACAAATGGGGCTTCTGGGCTGCACTGACACAAAACCACTTGTTTCTAGAGCGTCTGAATCTATTGATCTCTGAGAGATGGGCCCCTGCACTCCCAGGCTGGTTTGCTCCTCCTTTGGGGTAGGATGTGGAGAGGGAGAGAGGAGAAAAAAGGAAATGAAAGACGTGAGAGGAGGTTTCTCCCAATGCCTGCCCTATAGGAGCAAGGGCGGGCATTTGGAGAGGATCCCTAACTTTGGGGAGGGGGGGAGAGGCAAGCAGGACAAACTGGAAGATGTAGGATGAGTGGCAACCCTACATCTGAATATCTGAGCAAGGGTTGATGAGCCAGTAAGACTGCTGATTTACACACACGTTAGCTGAGAAACCTGCAGTCAGATCTTTAGCCCACTCCTCTCTGTGTGAACAGGCCCGTCCTAGCCATAGAGCACGGGTGTCAAACACAAGGCCCGGGGGCCAAATCCGGCCCGCCAGACCTCGTCATGTGGCCCGCCGAGCGCCCCAGCCAGCGGGACCCAGCAGCGGGACCTTGCTGCTGAAGCGCCGCGCCGACAAAGCGCCAACAAACAGCTGGGGCCGGGGGGTGGGGGTTAGAAAGCCGGCCAGAGCAGCACTGCGTGGAGCGCCCCGAGCTCAGCAGCGGCTCAGCCTCACGAATGTGCAACTCTGAGGCTTTACGCACTTCTCCTAAAACGGACACCCGCTGCCTCACGCTGCACGGGAAATACTTTTTGCCCCTGGGTCACTTCGCGCTCTTTTCTGGCGCTGAATCAAGGCAGCGACCCCCCCCTTCCCTTTCTTTCTTCCTCTCTCTCGTTCTTATTCTTTCTTTCCCTCTCCTTCCTTCCTTCTTTATCTCTGTCTTCTCTCCCTCTTTCTTTATCTTTCCTTCCTTATTCCTTCTTTCCTACTCTTCTTTCTCTCACCTCTTTCCTTCCTCTCTCCCTCCTGCTCCCTCTTTTCTTTCTTTCCCTCTACTTCCTTCCTTCTTTCTCCCTTTCCGTCTTCTCTCCCTCTTTCTTTTTCTTTCCTTCTTTATTCCCTTCCTTATTTCCTACTCTTCTTTCTCTCCCCTCTTTCCTTCCTTCCTCTCTCCTTCCAACTCCCTCCTTCCTTCCTTCCTTCCTTCCTTCCTTCCTTCCTTCCTTCCTCCCTCCCCTCCCCTCCCCTCCCCTCCCTCTCCTCAGAAACATAGGATGCTGCTTTATACTTCTGGCCCTTAAACCCTGGAACCAGGAGAGCAGCTCCAGCAAGTCAACCTCAGCCAGTCCCTTTGGTGAAGGGTGGTGGCTCACTGGCAGAACATCTGTCCTGCATGCAGAAGGACCCCAGCATCTCCAGGTACTAGTAGCTCTGCAAAGGTCCTGCATGAAACCCTAGGGAGCCTCCACCACCCAGTGCAGTTACCAAAAATCATTTTTCAATAAATTGTACAATAATTGTACATTTGAATATCTACTTGCCATTATTCTGACTATGTTTCTGCTTTCAGAGCTAGTTATTACTTACATTATTACAAAAACAGTAATAATTGAATGCAGTGACAATAATTTATGATAATAAAGAGTGGACACATAGTCCTACAGATACAACCGGCCCTTTGAGGGTCACCAAACTGCTGATGCGGCCCCCGATGAATTTGAGTTTGACACCCCTGCCATAGAGGCTAGTGGCGCGGAGAACCACGGCGCCGGGCACTGGAAGGGCGCCAAGTGAGCGCAGGGTTCCGGCGATCTGGCCAGGACTGCACTCCTTCTCAGAGGACTCTGCGCTGCACCTCCTTCTCGTTTCCCCAGCGCTGGGTTCCGCTCAGTCGAGCTTCGCCACCAGTGCACGCACAGCGCCCAAGCAGCTCTTGCTGGTTCCGCGGTGCACGCTAGTGGTGAAGCTTGACTGAGCGGAACCCAGCGCTGGGGAAACGAGAAGGAGGTGCAGCGTGGAGTCCTCGGAGGTGGCCTCCCGCTGCTGCTGCAGTCCGCTTGGCACTCCCGGGCCATTGGAGAGGCTCTGGAGGGGGCCGCTGGAGGGACCTAGCGCCAGGGCGCTGGGTGGGCTTAAGACGGCCCTGTGTGTGAACAACTTGAGATGCTCTCCTCTGTTCACACACTTGCATAGCTGTCAAGTTCTCCCTTTTTTAAGGGAAATTCCCTTATGCTGAATGGGCTTCCTCACAAGAAAAGGGAAAACTTGACAGCTATGCACTTGCATAACCCAAAATATATACATATATACACAAACACATGAGTGTTAGTTACAGGTAGGTAGCCGTGTTGGTCTGCCGTAGTCGAAACAAAATTTAAAAATTCCTACCAGTAGCACCTTAGAGACCAACTAAGTTTGTCATTGGTATGAGCTTTCGTGTGCTGAAGAAGTGTGCATGCACACGAAAGCTCATACCAATGACAAACTTAGTTGGTCTCTAAGGTAGCTACTGGAAGGAATTTTTTTATTTTGTTTAAACACACGAGTCAACAGCCGAACATTAAAATAAGGGACTGGTTCTGCCAAAGCTTCTCTCAGTACTTACAGCGTGGGCGGGGGCAGAGGAAGGGGGTACGGGCCGCCCTGGGTGTCACCACTGAGGGGGATGACAAAATGCCGGGCGGCACTCAGCACGGGGCTGCAGCGTGCCCGAGCCACGTGTCTCTCCTGGGAGAGACGCAGTGGTTTGGGTGCGTGCAGGCTCCTCGCTGCCCAAATGGTCCGCCTGCTGCCTGCCCCCCCCCCCAGCTGTAGGGCGGCTGAGTGGCAGGACTCTGGCAGACTCTGGAGGCCCCGCGGTGCGCCCCGCCCCATGGCAGCTTCCTCTGCCGCTGACTGTGGGAAAGATGAGCCCATTGTCTGTGCCTTATCATCACACCTGAGAAAAAGCTACACAAAGTGGGAAGATCCTTGGATATTGTTGTTGTTTTGTTGTTGTTAATTTGTATCCCACCTTTTCTCCAAAGTGTTCAGGGTTTGTTTTTCACACATTTCTCCCTTTCTCATGACAACATCCCTGCAGTAGGTAGGCAAACAGACAGTGATGTGCCCAAGGCTACTCGGTGCGCTTCATGGCTGAGGGATTTGAACCCTGGTCTTCCGAGTCCCACTCTCACACTTGGATTGGAAGCAAGATACCAGAGATCAGTTTTGGAAGAGTCCGAGTGAGAGGCTGATCTGGTCACCCATTTGCTTTCCCTTCTAAATGCAGGCTTCTACTTTTGCTCTAATCCTCCAAGTATTACTTCATTACAGGTTAAATAACTTGAAGCAGAAAAATTAAGTGATTTGCAAATACAAAGAAGATGCCAAATAGGTTTTCAGCAAACATACCTACAAGGTGAAGTATATTGTGTCTGGCCACATCATAATATGGGTGTGTTGGGCTTATTTCAGCATCACCATTTGACACAGCTGCAAATGATACCTGGCTCCCTTCAAGATCTGCATTTTCTGCCTCATCTTTCCTTAATTCTGAAGCAAAAAACATATTCAGGTACATTTAGAAAAAAACAAACCAGTAACTCAGGACCAAATAATTAAAACAAGAATACTGTTCTTTATTAATATATTCCAGTTATTCAGATGCCAAGTATTTCTAGTCCAGATTCCTGTTTCCTGGCAAGCAAATCCACCTGGGCAGCTCACAACTGGGGCCACTCTCCCTCGCCCTGTTCCTGGGGTTTCCAGTATTGATAAGTCTGTGACCACTGCTAGATGGTGAAATTGCCCACTCCCCCTTTAAAGCCACATACCGTGTTTCCCCCTTTTTAAGGCGTAGTCATAAAATAAGCCATAGCAGCATTTCTTAGCATTTGAGAAATATAAACCGTACCCCGAAAATAAGCCATAGTGATAGGTGCTGTGTGGAAGAGAGCACTGAGCTCCCCGAGTCAGCAGCAGCAACGCCGGCCGCAGCAGTGTTTGCTGAGTCCTTTCTTGCTTTTGGGACTTGGTTACTGTGCTGGCTTGGGATTGTGTGTGTGCAATTGCTGTTGCTGCTTCGTGTTTTTCAGCTGGATTCTCTGGGTTCTAAGCACTTTCCCCCGTTTGTTTGCGAAGCAGCACTCGGCTGCAGCCCCTGCCTCTCCCGGCGGCTGCATCGATCCCCAGGAGGCTGCATTTGATCGCTATCTCCTTTTCTATTTCTTTTGTCTTTGAGCACCCGGCCCCGCCCCCTCTCCCCTTCGTGGAATGAAGAACGGAGTTTTAGCAGCATTTCCTCATTATAAAAAAAAAGGTCAGGAACTTTTACTTTAACCTCAAAAATGGGATATTTCCTCTCTCTAAAAACAACTCTGACCTGAACACCAATAAAACGGGGGTAGATCACCTCCAGTTTATAAATCCGCAAGTAGATCGCAGTCTCCTGGAAGTTGGGCTCTATACTTTGGCTGATTGCAAGCCTTTGCATCTTTAAAAAACAAAAACCATGCGCTTCTCAGTCTTAATTTTCCTTTAATTCATCCCCCTATACCCTCCTCCAACCATTGCCTCCTTCCTTTCCTTACCCCCCCTCCCTCTCTCCCCACTTCCCTCACTCCTGTGCGATCTCATTTAGTCATATACTTGCTTTTTCTGTTGTGTTGTCTATTTTATATTTAATATTATTACCCTTTATGATGTTATTTTTTCCCTTGCGATAATTATTTATTTTTTATCTTTAACTAACTTTCCTTTCCATATTTTTCCATATATAACTCAACACTTTCCCATTCCTTATTAACTCTTTGGATAGAGTGCCCCCCCATTATTGTTGTTAATTTTACAATTCCTGGATTTTTTATGGAACCGAACAGTTCGGGTGCTTCAGAATGTGCCTTCTGTTGCTACAGGGCTATGGGGCTTCACTATTTGACCCCCCCCCCAGGTTGGGATTTTTAAAGTAGTTCTGTGGGTCCCAGGGCGCAGAATCACCCCCGATCCTTTCCTTTGTCTAAACAGACCTCTTCCCCCCTGACTTTGGAAGGCTGTGCTTCAAGGGTGATACCAGGGGTTTTTTAAGACCTGCGCCTCTTAAGGATTGTTACGGTCCATAACTTCCATTGCTTTCTACAGGGTTGGGGGTTTAAAGCACTGCCACCTCCACCCCACCCTGCAGGCGCTCAGAACTGGCAGCGCCAACAACGCGCCCAGCAGCACGCAGAAGAGAGCACTGAGCGTCCTGAGCCAGTGGGTCCCAGTTGTACCAGCACTTTTTTAAAAAAAAGACACCCCCTGAAAATAAGCCACTGTGTGTTTTTTTGAGGGAAAAAAGTTATAAGACGGTGTCTTAAAAAAGGGGAAACACGGTAAGCCAATGACAATCACTGTGTCTTTACGGCAGTGACTTTCCACTGATGGGTTTTTAATTTTGTCTACTGTGTTTTCCTTTTTTTATTCATAAAATTTCTATACTGCCTTCATTTGAAGATCAAAGGGTGGTTTAAGAATAACAAACAAAACCAATAACCCTCCCACACACAGTTATTTGTTTTCATTGAATCAGTGTTCATGCAACGTTATCCAAAATGCCTATGTATTTGTTATAAAACACTACTGTTTGATGTTGCGATAGCTCAGTCTATACTGCATGAGACTCTTAATATCAGGGTTGTGGGTTTGAGCCCCATGTTGGACAAATGATTCCTGCATTGCAGGGGGGTTGATTGACAACCCTTGACGTCTCTTCCCACCCTGCAATTCTAAATCTATGATGCATAGCAATGAATATGGCACTAATGAACCCATGCTGAAATCAACAGCTGAAGGGGGTGAAGCTGTGAGATGTATCAGGAGTGGGGCAGGGGACAACCTCACTCTAGTAATGGGAACACATTCTTATCGAGATTTTCAAAATGTGTTCCTGGAGTTCCCTAGAAACTCATTAAGGATTTCTTGCGGCCACAGAAGAGAAATGGTGAACCCAAGAGTTCAGTCCATGGCCCTACAAACTGGCTACAGCTGATGTAGGAATCAACAATGTGAGTAGAGTGGACTGGATATATTTTCTGAAGACGACAGCTTCCAATATATTTTCCCACAATGAGGGAAAGCCTTCCTGGAGAGAAAAACCATTGGAAACCTGCTCTTTTAACATAGCATTATAATAGGAATGTGTACAAATTAATGGAAAACATTGATGTTACAGTTGTTACTGTGGAGATTTTCTGCATATCTGGTGAACAGACCTTCTAAAAAATTTTGGAAGGAGATTGTTAGCATTAACAGCACTAATGTTGTTGGCACATCACATTTATTAGAAAGTTTAAAGAGCAGTGTAAAGATCTTGGATAACAAATTAATCATTAACTTTTAATTAATAATTTATATAATCCATATATACCGCGTTTCTCCAAAAATAAGACACGTCTTATATTTATTTTTCCTCAAAAAAACAACAACACGGTGGCTTATTTTCAGGGGATGTCTTTTATTTTATTTTATTAAGTATGGTACAGTTTAACCTACAATGTTAAACTGCCTATCACTATGGCTTATTTTCGGGGTATGGCTTATTTTTTAGGAGAAACACGGTACAGTGGTACCTCGACTTACGAACGACTTGACAACCAAATTTTTCGACTTACGAATGGGGCAAATGGCTGCACGCTTACGAATTTATCGACATCCGAACGGAAACCGCGGTGGTTTTAGACAGGGTTTTTTCGACTTACGAATTTTTCCGTTTCCAATGCATTCCTATAGAAAATCACGTTTCCAATGGCGTTTTTACGAAGGTGCCTTTGGAATGGATTAAATTCGTAAGTCGAGGCACCACTGTATATAAATGTAAACTGGGCATGTGGGTGTGTCTCCACTTTTCTCCAAAACCGCTTGACCGATTGCGTTCAAATTTGGACACAACATCCCATGTGAATATGAGAGTGACCCCATACCATTTGCATAGACAGATGTTGCACCTGGGCCAGGTAAAACCCCCAAAACCCACATGGTCCAGAACTCACAACTCGGATGAAAGTGCATGTTGGGAGCACAGGAGAGGTTGCAAAAACAGCGTCCTCTAGTGACGGCTACACTGGTACTGCACCTAGGAAAGCTTCCCTCTCCATAGCATCTCGGCTTGGCTTTCCAGACTGGGCCGAGTGGAGGTGGGGGCTCGCCTGGGTGGGGGATGGGGGGGAGGAGGGGGTGGGATAGGTCATGAGTCGGGACAGGGTGGGGCCAATCACAGGGATGAGCTGGGGGTGGGGGGAGGAGGGGGTGGGATAGGTCATTGGTCAGGACAGGGTATGCCCAGCCACAGGGCTAAGCCGGGGGGGGGGAGCGGATGGGATAGCTCATGGGTTGGGACAGGGTGGGGGGGAGTCACAGGGATGAGCCTGTGTAAAAAGAACATGTGTAAAACATTTCAACAAAATGAAGGGGGGAGCAGAAGGTGAGGGGAGTCTGAAGGGGGACTCCTGAGGGTCCATTTAACAGACTCAGCCACAGCAACGCGTGGCCGGGCCAGCTAGTTATTAATACAATAGTTAACTATAGCAATGCCAATTTTCACATTGCATAAAGCATAAGGCATTGCACTTATGTTAAAAGTGACATATTTTAATAGCAAGGAAGAAACACGGACACTATTTTGTAAAGTTAAAATGTAAAAATGATCAGGCATTAACTCTAATGAAAATCTGTTCATATTAAATATTAGCTTATGTCATCATTTTTCAAAGGGAATAGGCAATGCTTACTTAATGGACTGGTAAACACTGTTAGTATGTTTAAAAAGTAAGAATTATATTATTTCCGCATCACATTAAGGATCCCTCTAGTCCAGCAGCCAACCAGATGCTTCTGGAAGTTCCTGAGCAGGGCAAGGTGGTGATGGCAACCCGCTGTTATTTGTTCCAGGCATCCTAGCACTCAAAGGTATACTGCTTCCAACTACAGAGAGGATTGTTCTTACACGAAATGATTTGTGTGCGATTTCCTTCCTTTTATGTATAAGTGGTGAAGTACAATTTATGTTTTCTGAATAAACAGGGTTTGCAAAACTCAAATTTCTATATTATTATATGTTAGAATTGATTCCCCCCCCCAAAAAATGATGGTCCCCCTAATGAGTTGGCCATATGGTTATGTTCATTGGAACATCTTCAAAAGATAACACACAATCAGGAGGTCTCTAGCCTCATTCAATACTTGTCTGTTTAGAGTAATGACTCCCATTTGTGCCACAATATGTGATGACAGCATTATTCCAATAGCCTAGAATTTCACTGGGAGCACATGCCAATAATTCATTTAAACTGTGTGTATTAAACTAACCTTCAACCTTAATAGCTTTTGATAATAAGGTACATGCCAGTGCAGCGGTTGTAACTCAAAAATATTACACTACCCTGGCAAAAGTTTTTCACTTAGGGAAGAATGTCTTCTAAATCATCTGGAAATATATAGGAGATACCACTTGATGGGCAGTAATAGATCTATCTATAATTTACCTATTTCAGCTAACTTTTCAAAATCGATTTCTGACATGCCTTCCATAGACAAAGCTATCCAGCGCAGACAATGTTGTCTTCTGGTTCTTCAGTCCTTGGTCAACCCTAAAAAACAAAACGAAAATTATTAGAATCAGATAGAGGGAGAAAAGCTTCACCAGATAATATTTTTAGGGCTCAGTTCCAGACCCATCTTGTTGCAGCTGTGGTAGGCACTCAGCATTGCATGACCTTTCTGCGAGTTTCTCTTGGAGGAAAAAGAAGGCACCTATCTGCTTATTTCTTGTTAAATTCATCAAACACCTTTCCAAGAGTGGGCAGATCAGTATGGATCTTCAGGAAATTGTCTGAGTGATCTGCAGTGGATAAGCAACTGTTTCCAGCTCACAATGCTTTTAGCAGTGGTGATGGGAAAAAGCATTATTCTCTCTCTCTCTCTCTCTGCTAAATTAGGCTGCCGGAAACTGGGGCAGGAGAAGAGAAGAGGAAAGTTCTGGTGTTGCAAGGAAACTCCTGGGCTGACAACGGGCTCTGAAGCAACTTGTTCTTCCATTCTAGGTCCCCCTTCCTGATCCACTTGGTGTAACTCAGAATTCTAGTGGGAAAACAAAATAGATTCTACACTCCTAAAGTCTGCCCAGTCCTGATGTACGTAAAAATACCATTAAAACCCTAAGCTGCAGCAAAAAGAGAGCAGGTATGGGAACAGCAGAAAAAAAATCAAATATCTAGATCACAGCCCAAAGTGGACTTAAAACAGAAATGTTCTTGCTTGCCTCCTTGTAGTGGGATGACCACTATGCACTATGTAGTGGGATGACCACTATGCAAAAGCCTTTGACTGTGTCGACCACAGCAAACTATGGCAAGTTCTTAAAGAAATGGGAGTGCCTGATCACCTCATCTGTCTCCTGAGAAATCTCTATGTGGGACAAGAAGCTACAGTTAGAACTGGATATGGAACAACTGATTGGTTCAAAATTGGGAAAGGAGTACGACAAGGTTGTATATTGTCTCCCTGCTTATTTAACTTATATGCAGAATTCATCATGCGAAAGGCCGGACTAGATGAATCCCAAGCCGGAATTAAGATTGCCGGAAGAAATATCAACAACCTCAGATATGCAGATGACACAACCTTGATGGCAGAAAGCGAGGAGGAATTAAAGAACCTTTTAATGAGGGTGAAAGAGGAGAGCGCAAAATATGGTCTGAAGCTCAACATCAAAAAAACCAAGATCATGGCCACTGGTCCCATCACCTCCTGGCAAATAGAAGGGGAAGAAATGGAGGCAGTGAGAGATTTTACTTTCTTGGGCTCCTTGATCACTGCAGATGGTGACAGCAGTCACGAAATTAAAAGACGCCTGCTTCTTGGGAGAAAAGCAATGACAAACCTAGACAGCATCTTAAAAAGCAGAGACATCACCTTGCCGACAAAGGTCCGTATAGTTAAAGCTATGGTTTTCCCAGTAGTGATGTATGGAAGTGAGAGCTGGACCATCAAGAAGGCTGATCGCCGAAGAATTGATGCTTTTGAATTATGGTGCTGGAGGAGACTCTTGAGAGTCCCATGGACTGCAAGAAGATCAAACCTATCCATTCTTAAGGAAATCAGCCCTGAGTGCTCCCTGGAAGGACAGATCGTGAAGCTGAGGCTCCAATACTTTGGCCACCTCATGAGAAGAGAAGAATCCTTGGAAAAGACCCTGATGTTGGGAAAGATTGAGGGCACTAGGAGAAGGGGACGACAGAGGACAAGATGGTTGGACAGTATTCTCGAAGCTACGAACATGAGTTTGACCAAATTGCGGGAGGCAGTGCAAGACAGGAGTGCCTGGCGTGCTATGGTCCATGGGGTCACGAAGAGTCGGACACGACTAAACGACTAAACAACAACAACAACAAAGTGGGATGACCAAGGCTAGGCAAATGGGAGGTTAGTTTTGCCTACCCACAAGGGAATGGACTCCGGAAGAGTCAGGACAGTGGGTCCTTTCCTCAGCACCAAATTGACCCTGTGTGAGTAATAAGCAACAGGCAGATAGGCAGGCAGAAGTTCTCGAGAGGCAGCGCCACCTTTCTGAATAACTGCCCCCACCCACTCTGCCCCACCAAAGGTCTAGAGGTAAGCAAATCCTGCAGCTTAGGTTTATATCCCAGATTTTCTAAACAGTGCCAGAATGCCCCTGCAAAAAAAATCAGAAACAAGTTAACACACGAAGGGAGATGGGATCATGAAAAGAGAACATCTGCCCAGTTTTCAGCAAATTGTTGCTGAGGGGCTCCAATTAGAAAGTTTCCATTTACAAGAAAAAATTACTGTAGCACCCTAGGAAATTAATTTACCCCTGACCATAAGCATTCTCTGTTCCTAAGAGATAACATAATCTCCTTAATAGCATTTGATGCCAAGTATGACTGTTTATAGTGAACTGCCAGAATTAACTCTTCCTCGGTGCCTAACGAAGGAAAATGTTCCACAACAAAAAATTGGAAACCTTCTACAATAAAGCCCAATTTGTATCATTCATGAGTTCTACCTTTTGACAGCCTAGAAAGATTGTTGCCATGTATGCATTTAAAAAAGAAAAAAGAAACTGCAAGCACAACAGTTAAAAAATATATAAAAGAACCTGCATCAATGGATAGATGAAACAAAGCCAAAGGATTCCTTGCAATGTTTGTTAACTCTTTGATGCTTTCCCTTTGTTCCTCTGGCTGTCAGCTACACCTCTTATTTAAATGTAAAGCAGAAAGCTATTGATCTGAATCTTTAAAAGGGAGGGAGATCCCTATCTCCACATGCATCTGCCCTCCACCAATAACTCTTTGTTTCTTCTGAGATGCAACATGAAATATCAGGCTACTTTAATAAGCAAAGTACATTTTGCATTCTTTAACATCTTGAGAGAAGCTAAAGCACAAGTTTCAGAGAACTTTTTTTAAAAGATAAAAAAAATCAATATTAAATTAAACCTGCATGCCTACTACTGTACAGGGTACCAAGAAAAGTAAAATGCAGCCAGTAACAGTTGGGAGAGAGCAAAAGAGCTTGCATATCATTTTAATGAATTATCTAATTAATGTCTAGGTTTCCTGGGCTGCGATCCTCTGGCCCCCGTGGGTCATAACATGCTCTAGATCAGACATGTCCAAAGCCCGCTGGTTGGTTTAATCCGGCCCCTGTGGCAGTTTATTTCCTGGGGTAAAGTCCTAAAAATACCTTTAAAAAAGCTCAACAACTTCAATCCTAAAAAAAGATTAACAACTTTGGTCGGCCCCTTACTTCATCAAATCTGGCCCTCTTTGAAAAAAGTTTGGACACCACTGCTCTAGATCTCCCACTCAAAGGTTAGGCAGAGAAAAGAGAGAGGCAGCCCTGGAGGTCTCTCCCTGCCCCATGGAGACCTCTGTGACACTTGCCCCACTGGCACTGGAGCGCTGGCATCAGTCGTCCCTGTAACCTCACTTCTCACACTGAGGGAACCCCCAGAAGGCCCTCGGAGCTGGACCTCAGTGTCTGGGCTCAATGACAGGGGCTCAACGACACGCTCCTTTAGGTATGCAGGGCCAAAGCCGTTTGGGGAGTTAAAGGTCAGCACCAGCAATTTGAATTGTGCTTGGAAACATACTGGGAGCCAGTGAAGAACCTTTATATGTTATATGGTCCCAGTGGTGCTCAGTCACCAGTTTCTGGCTTAGTTGTAGTTTCCGGCTCACCTTCAAAGGCAGCCCCATGTAGAGCGCATTGCACTAGTCCAAGCGGGAGATAACTAGAGCACGCACCACTCTGGTGAGACAGTCTGCAGGCAGGTAGGGTCTCAGCGTGCATACCAGATGGAGCTGATGAACAGCTGCCCTGGACACCCTGTGCCTCCATGGACTGCTGTGAGTCCAAAATGACTCACAGGCTGAGCACCTGGTCCTTCAGGGGCAAAGTTACCCCATTTAGGGCCAGGGAGTCCTCCATACCTGCCCACCTGCTGTCCCCTCAGGTTTCTGAGGTGTGCAACCAGGTGCCCCCATGACAGGTTTCCTCATCGAGGCTGGAGCTGCGGGGAACCAAGCCACGCCTGGGCCTTTGAGGCTGGCGCTGTGCTTCTTTCTCCTTGTGGTCAGCAAAGGGACGCCCGCCCCTGGGCCAGCTGAGAGAGAGGGAGGGACCACCATTTCACGCAGACTCCTGCCATCTTCTCAGGACACGCTGAGGGAGCAGAGAAGGGGCAGCTCCGCACCCCTGCACCATCCCCCCGCTCAAAAGCCCTTTTGCGCATCATTCATCATCCCTCCCCTGGCGCCACCAGCCCCTGCCACCCTCTACACAGGTCAGCAGGCACCGGGGCTCCCCAGGCTGTGTGGGGAAGGGAGGAGAGAGGGAAAGGGGGAGTCAGTCAGGGGGGCAAAGAAGGGACCCTAAGAGAAGGTTCTCCTGAGTAGGAGGTAGCAGGGAGCAAGAAATAGGGGGAGAGTGGGAGGCCGCTTGGTGCCCAGCTGGTTCTTGCAGGGTGGGAGCTTGGATCAACAAAAGAGGCAGGTGGCAGCGGGCAGCGAGGGGTGCTTCTCCTGGCAGTTGCAGCCAGCAACCCACACTATGACCCTGATGCATAGGCGTAGTCAGGGGGGCAGGGGCAACTCCCCTCCCCAGGATAAAGTAAAATAGAAATAACTGACCAAACACGTTGGTTCTGCCCCCCCCAAAGTCCTTCCCCCCCCCATGTCCATGCCCTGATGCCAGGCATGGGTTGTTGGAGGGCATGGATCCCAGGGGACAGAGCAAGGTGTAGCCACATTCCCCTTGGAGGGTGGTTATTTTCCCTCTGGGTGGAGCTGTGGCAGCTATAGTTCAACATCTGGAGGACACCAGGTTTTGAAGGCATATGTACCAATTACTTCAAGGTCCTATTGATTTAAATGCTTACATTTCTTCTGTTGAAATCAGTGGGATTTAAGTGCTTACCTTTGACTTTTGAGGGCCCTTTATTATTATTTTAATTTTTTAATGTTTTTTTAAAGCATCATGCTAGATGTTTTGTGGATTCTAAGCTTTGGCTTTTGGTGATAAGATACAGGACAGAGAGGGGCACAGAGAAAGGTTAATTTCTGAGATGGACTGAGATGCAGCCTTGGGAAAGTCAGGATGAAAGCAAGACAGACGAGCTTTTGTGTGCTATCATTCCAGGTTACACACTGATCAGACAGAGCACATATTTTGGGAACCAATTTTCTCCCAGTCTCATTCATTCAACATTTGAGTTTAAAGAGCGTTCGATGCGTGAGAATGTTGTTTTATTTTCAAGAAATATATACTATCCAGAGGCAAGGAAGAAATCTAGCTTGGGCACTGATATTTCAGAGTTTAAACACAGGCAGTTACAGACACCATCCTGAAATGCCTTCTTATTTATTTATTCTACGCTGCGACAAGGGCTTCTTAAAGTTACATTAATATCTCTCCTGGATGGTGTGTACACCTAGAGACACATTTTCCTTAATGCTTGGGGTAGAGGACACACATTGTAAGAGTGTGAAGCTAATGTACCACAGTGTCCCAACACAAGCACACCCTAAGTCATATCATATTATTTTTGTTGTTATTACTATTATTATAAAGTTTAAAATGGAAAGATTGGGGGACGGCATCATGGTATCACAACAAATTACCAATTAAAATTTATTTTTAAAAATTAGTCACTGCTCACAGGCTATATACGTTTTACTTATTTGTTCTTATTCCACTTTTCTGTTGACATAAAGTCTTTTATGCTACAAACTGTGATTTTATAATATAAGTTTATGTGGGCCACCCAGAAAACAATACTATTGAGCAGTCTTATATAAACATGGTAAATAAAAAATAAAATAAATAATGTATTGTATTAAAAATGGAATATGTAAAGTGGTCTTCATAGAGAAAAACAACAGTTCAAAGATATTCACAAGGGCTCCTCAAAGCATCCTAATAATTGGGGAGGGGGGGTGAGAGAGAGAAAGGAGTTGGGGAAAGTGTTAGGCTACTCATTTTATCAACTGTTTTACTCCATGGTTCAGAGTGGGAAACTCCTCATACTTTACCCTCTGATGCACTTTGAGAAGTAGAGAGCTGCAGGCTACTATTTCAGCCGTGCTTCCATGTGTCTCCTAGTGGTGCAGCAATAAAACTGCTAGCACCTTTGCAAAGCTAAGCAGGGTCCAGAATCGTTTCAAATTGGATGGGATTCCTGCACTGCAGAGGATTAGATTAGATGTCCCTTGAGGTCCTTTCCAACTCTATGAGTCTAGTACAGCTCACAAAAGTTAGCAGTGTACTGGTCATTTTTGGCACACGGAAAGGGGAGGGGACAGGACACTCCAGCAACTTTCAAAAGCATCTCTTCCTTGTCATCTAGAAGCAATTTTATTTGCCACAGGCAACCAGGATAGTAGTTACTACCTAGCCTGCTCTATTCTAGTTTTGAGTCTGCAGAGCTGTGGATAAAAACAGTTGCCTCTTCACACTTCTGAAAGGTGATCCCTCCTGGACACAAGACCAAGCATCAGTGCCACTATTATTTTTATTTCATTAAGTTTTTGGGTCATGTGAATTGGCAATTAAATATGTCTAAATGGTGGCTGGATTACAGCCAGAGCTTGGCATAAAACAGACAGCAAAATCTTATATTTGCTTGAAGCAGTGCACGTATTTATTGGGTAAGTATGATTAGCTGTTAATCACAATAAACATTAATGATCAACCGTTTTATGAAATTTGCTTTCTATTAAATTAACTAACTGTAAAAGGAAGCAACAAAGAATTATGTTAGGCTAAATCTACACTCAAGCAGAGATGATATTCCAATAGTATAATGCTTTGAATCTTAGACTGAAATATATTTTAAGATGGCAGCTTTAATTGAATTAAGCTGGCAAGCTAGTGGACAACAGTCTGGTACGTAGTAACTACATATTTTTAACTGCAAGAATGATCCACAGGGAATCATTCAGCTCAAATAAGTTAGTTCTTCATAAAGAATATTAATATATTAAACAACATAGGCTTGAGTTTCTTAAGCATAGCACACAATAGCAGCAAAGAAACACACAGCAAATGAGACATCAATGGCAATTCACACTGAAACAATGCGGATTCCCACATCAACAAGGACATGGAAAGGTTCACCCAGTTCCCAGTGCACCCGATGAGATGAATTACATGTGGGTGGGAACAGGCACCTTGGTCCAGGGCTATGAATTATCCACAACAAAGTGTGACTAGAGCTAGATCAAGACCCTTACCTTTATTTCAATCAAGTGCTGTTTAAAATGGTAAAATGATTCTAAAATTGTGTAAAGACCCTTATGCAGCTTGCCTGCTCAGGAAAGGAACCAAAGAGAGACAGCGTGCAAAGTCACAGTGTTTCCTCCGGGTTTCTTATGACCTTCCCCAAGCTATGCGGATATAAAATGTAAGTGCCAAAATGGAAGAAGTGAACTGAAGCAGAAACACACAACCCAACCCTAACCAAGAAGAATTTGGCACCGATCTTAACAGGACTTCAAGTATGTGTAGGAATCTAGTTTTGATGAGATAACAAAAACAATAAAACTTCAACCAGCTCCTTCAGGCAAAAAGCAGGAAATGTTTGTCAGCACCACACAGGCACCATGTAAAGCTGTTGCGTTGCAGAGAACAGGGAAGAAAATGCAAACACAGTGGAGTCATTCTTTTAGTAAAACTGAAGTAAAAGGTACAAAATAAGGTATAAAATAAGGGTCTCCCGCTTGCTCGTCAGAATGAGGAGAGAGCAGGAGGGTACTTGCCCTCCAAATCTCCTCTGGGGTGTCAGCTACCCAAGGACATTTTTAATCTGCTTTCTTTCCAAGTCCTTGGGGAAAATCCTGCTTGACAGGTAGAGAGGGGTGTGTGTGTGGCATGTGTGTGTGTGTGTGTGTGTGTGTGTGTGTGTGTGTGTGTGTGTGGAATCAGCATACATGGTTAAAGGTTAAGCACCTCCCTTCACAGCTGCCAAGTCTCCCGTATTCCCCAGGAAACCCCCGTTTTTCAAGCTGTTCCCAGCTGAAAAAACGGATTTATTCTGGCGCGGCGGCCATTTTGGAACTGGGCGGAGCATGCTCAGAAACGACTTTTGATGCTGCTTTGCCCAGTTCCAAAATGGCTGCAGCGCGACTTCCGGTCTGCTACTTCCGGCCCAGTCCCTTATGTCTCAGGCCGGAACTTGGCAGGTATGCCTCCCTTGCACACACCCCTTGCACTTCCTATGCAAACAGCCACCCCACCCTTGGCAGTTGTCTGATGTTCACACACCTCCCACTGTCAATTCTTTCCTCTCCTTCTTACACAGTACAGGAGATGAAGGTTTGAGAATACCTTATTTGCTCAGGTAACATATAATTATTTTTTCAGTGCCAAGTTAAATGATAAATATGTGTATGCATTCAGCATGTCTTCCTTTTGCTTTGAAAACAATAGCTCGGGGATAACCCAGACTGAGACTATGGCAAGCAAGAAGGAAGGGTTTAACCCTTCTCTACCTATACTGTCATTATAAACTGCAACTGTTCTGGAATGTGATACATGAAGAATTAAAGAAGATATTGAAAATTTCATTAGACAAACACCCAGAAGCATATCTTTTGGGATTGTTAGATAAGAAAATGCCACAAGAAAAAAGGAAAATCTTTTTATATGCGAGTACAGCTGTGAGAATGGTGATGGAGGCAAAATGGAAACAAGAAAAATTACCAACAAAAGAGGAGTGGATTTGTAAAGTAAACAAATACCTATTTTTGGCAAAATTAACCGCAATAATAAGAAACCAATCTAATCAAAAATTGAAAAACGAATGGAAATTGTTATGTATTAGTGTATATAGTTTTTCCTCAGGTCCGTGACAGTTGTTTTAGGAGGGAACTTTAGGAGGAAACTTTGAATTATGTTTGATACATTGTTTGAGCCAGCCTCTATAAAAGCAGGCCAGCTCGGCAATGCAGTTCAGTTCTGTTCCAGCTTCCAAATAAAGAGCTGCTTTTGAAGAATCACTGTGTCGTCTACCCACTATTTTACAGAAATGTTTTGATGCTTATATGGTAAAGCATTGCTCAGAGAAAAACACGCTGATATGTCTAGATTAAAATGTGGAGTGTGAGGTAGATTACAAAATAGAAGGTTAAAAATTCAAATTCAAATTTAAGAGTAAGAATTGAGAATACGGAATGCAAGGAATGAAAAATGTTCAGTTAAATATAAGGAAATCTAGCAGGGGTGGAGGGAAGGGTGGTGTAAAGGGTGGAGGGGAGGTGGTGGGATTAACAATGCCATATAATTTTGTTCGGATATATCTTTCATTTTGGAAATTTATGATTTGTACTGATTTGTAATTCAAATTTAATTTTAATAACAGGTAGGTAGCCGTGTTGGTCTGAGTCGAAACAAAATTAAAAATTCCTTCAGTAGCACCTTAAAGACCAACTAAGTTTTTATTTTGGTATGAGCTTTCATGTGCATGCACTCCTATCAGCCCACTCCTATCAGCCCATCACCCATTCCCATCACCCACCCTCTGAATATACATAAGGGTCTGGTTACTTCTGTTTCAGTGTATCTGAAGAAGTGTGCATGCATACGAAAGCTCATACCAAAATAAAAACTTAGTTGGTCTTTAAGGTGCTACTGAAGGAATTTTTAATTTAATTTTAATAAATAAAGATAAAAATTATATTAAAAAACTGCAACTGTTCTTTGACTGAATGGTTAAAAAGAACTCTAAGTTTTGGAAAATAAGGTCTATGGAATCTTTTTTTAGCCAACTTGGATATAACTTTGCCTATGAGACTGAAACCCCATTATTCCCTGTTCTCTAATCTCAACTCTGCCCTTGAAGCTGGAAAGAATGTCAACATCCGGAGCTGTACCTGGTTTTCAACAGTCAGTACTAAAATTGTTGTGGGAACTTATAATTGGGCAGCACCAGATCAGTTTGTACTTAGAAAGGAATAATAAATCATTGGCGGAAGAGGAAGGATTGGAAATTAAAGAAAGTATAGTGGATGAGAGAGAAAAATGAAGAACCAGTCCCTGAGGACAAAGGGATAGAATCCAAAGAAGAGGAAGAAGAAAAAGTTAGACAAGGAGAGAAAACCTATTGATATGTTTCATGGAACTATGCTGTCTCAGAGATGGAAGAACAAGAACTATTTTGGGGATTGATCATATGGGAAAAACTTGGGTCTGGCAATGGGCAGAGGGAGGGGAGGACAAAAAGTTGGGTTTTAAACCATGTGAGATTGGGAGTGGGGTGAAAAAGGAAATTGGATTTTATAGGATTGGATAAAAATGGTATTTGAACTCGGGCTATATTATGGAACTTTCTGTATTGATTGGGGGAAAGAGACTGGGGGGAGGAAGTGGCAGAAAAGAGATGGAAAAAATAAAAAGGTAATACAGTCGAACACCTCGGTTTATGAATTTTCGGTTTATGAACACTGTGGACCCATCTGGAACGGATTAATTCATTTTCCATTACTTTCAATGGGAAAGTTCGCTTCAGTTTATGAACAGACTTCCAGAACCAATTACACCCATGCTTCAGTTTATGAACGCTTCAGTTTAAGTACTCCGCGGACTCATCTGGAACGGATTAACCCACTTTCCATTACTTTCAATGGGAAAGTTCGCTTCAGTTTATGAACGCTTCAGTTTAAGTACCCCGCGGACCGTCTGGAACAGATTAATCCACTTTCCATTACTTTCAATGGGAAAGTTCGCTTCAGTTTATGAACAGACTTCCGGAACCAATTGTGTTCATAAACCGAGGTACCACTGTAGTTATTTGTGAAATTAAAGGTATGAGTAATCGTATGATTTTTTTCTTGGCGGAAATACTAGGCTAGGGTAGGAAAAGTATGATATATATGTGATAAATAGGTTTAGAAATATGAGAAATTGAGAAAAAAGAGAAGAATGTTTTAGAAATATGAATATGAGCTTAAAATAAGAATTGATGTAGATGATAATGGATGAAATTTGGAAATATGAAACTGCTAAGGATAAAAACAATTTTAAATGAAAATCAGAAGGGTGGGATCTGAGGAAGTCCTCAAGACAATGTTAAGTAAAATATGAAGTTAATGAAATATTGATATGTTTGTTTGTATTTTGTTTAAATGTTTTTATGTACTTGTTCTGTATTGGTTTTCTTTTTCTTGTATGTTTTATTATAAAATGAATTTTAAAAATTTGAAAAATAAAAATAACCTTCTCTACCTATAGCACAGTAAAATCACCCCCAAGCTGCTGCTTTTCCTGGGAGGGAAGCAGATACCGTACAACACTCCTATGCAATATTCAGCTATATCTCACCTAAAGCTGAATTGAGTAGGCTGTTCAGTGTTTATAGGCCTTGAGGTTGTTGCATGAGGACAAAGTCTTCCTTTTCAAGGTGTCCTTCTTCCTCTTACTGTATTCTCAACCCCTTTTTGCCTGCCTAGAATCCTCCTTAACAGGCTCTCCAGTTAGGATCACCAACTACATGGTTCTCCCAAGCAATCACAAATATGAGTTCACACTGCATGTGATTCCTCATGTGTTTTGTTTACCATACCACACAAACAGCACCTGGCCTCTTGGGACGTGTGTTTCTTGTGTGGTAAGGAAATCGTGACATCAGAGGAACCAGAAGCCTTTCAATGTACTGAACTGGTACACAGCAACCACTGAGGTAACTGTGTTCAAATATGATAGCCATGTTCAAATATATAAAAGGATGCCATATAGAGGAGGGAGAAAGGTTGTTTTCTGCTGCTCCAGAGAAGTGGACACGGAGCAATGGATTCAAACTTCAAGAAAGAAGATTCCACCTAAACATTAGGAAGAACTTCCTGACAGTAAGAGCTGTTCGGCAGTGGAATTTGCTACCAAGGAGTGTGGTGGAGTCTCCTTCTTTGGAGGTCTTTAAGCAGAGGCTTGACAGGCATATGTCAGGAATGCTTTGATGGTGTTTCCTGCTTGGCAGGGGGTTGGACTGGATGGCCCTTGTGGTCTCTTCCAACTCTATGATTCTATGAGGTAGTAACAGTGGTGGACTTGGGGCTTTAAAATTTCAGCAGTGCCCTGTGCAATGCCAAAATTTGGCGCGTGCCCTACCTCTTGCCTTCAATTACTCACCACTGTTGCAGTGTTACCTGCAGCGCCCTCTCAGCTTGGTGCGCAGTGTGGGCAATCGGGTCACACTCCCCTAAATCCGCCTCTGGTGGTAATAATCAGAGTGGTTTGGGCAAGAATGATGGGTCTTTTGCACAGATAAGAATTTCAGCAGTCATGCATCAACATGGAGGTCTGACCAACACCACCTCTGTTTAATTTTTCTCATTCACACCACCAGTAAGTGTAGAGGAAGCCCTGCCCTCCTTTCCATCCTGGCCCTCTAAAATGGACACGAATCTGATTATCAAAGGATCCAACTTCCAAGTAAGTATGTGTAGGTTTACAACCTTACAGCACAAACTGATTATATTTAGACAGAAATCTTACAGGTCAATGGGACTTATTTGCAAGTATATTTGGAAGTAAGTCATGTTAAACACAGTGGGACTTGCTTCTAAGTAAACTTGTATAACAGACAAATTCAGACACCAAGGGAAACACCACTTTGCAGTTTACCACAACCAAATAATAAATTTACAGTCTTATAGCCCTGATTGTAACCGTAGTTACCTGGAAGTTAAGGGCCATTAACTTTGATGCAACTTGCTTCTAAGTACCTTGAGGGCCGCCGCTTTGTTGTTGTTTAGTCGTTTAGTCGTGTCCGACTCTTCGTGACCCCATGGACCATAGCACGCCAGGCACTCCTGTCTTGCACTGCCTCCCGCAGTTTGGTCAAGCAGTTTTGAAGCTCACTTTATCCTGAAGAAGATTCCAGAGGGTCAGCTGTGTTTGCCAGAAGGGAGAACAGTCTGTAGCAGCCTTGGTTCACTTCTGGGCTGGACCCAGACTTGAGAAGAGACACACTGACATCAACTGGGTTTAAGTTAGTCGTGACTTATAACTCTTATTTCACAGTGGATCTACTCTAAGCAGTCAACCTCCTTGGAGGTGGGATGGCCATCTATCATGGATGATCTAGTAGAGATTCCTGCATTGAGGTGGGTTGGACTCCCAGGAGACTGCGATCTACTCACAGACAGAGTTAAAAACTGACAGTGATCTACCCCCTTTTTGGGGTTCAGGTGAAACTGTTGAGCTTTTTTTTTAGGAAGGAGGAAGTAAAATGTTGAGCCATTGGGGGGGGGGTTCAGGTCAAAGTTGTTGAGTTTTTTCAGGGAGGAGGTAAAATGTTGAGCTTTTTTTTTAGGGGAGCCACAGTTGTTCAGCTTCTTTGGGGGGAGCCAATGATCTACCAGTGATCTACATCCTGTGACCTACCGGTAGATCAGGATCTACTTGTTGGACATGCCTGGAGGACTAGTGGGTTCCAGTTCTGCGATTCTGTGATTGTATAGGAAAGTCCCTAAGGAAGAGCGGAGTTGATTCCCCTCACTCCTTGTGCACAGCAATTCCCAGGGCGCCTTCCGGGTTCAGGAAAAGGATTCCTGGCCGGCCGCCAAAGGGCTGCATTTCCAAGGATATTTGAGGACAGGCTCAACCCAAAAGCACAGATTTCTGCGAAATCGTAGCCCTGCTGCTCCCAGGACGTTGGTGGCAAAGGCGGCGACCCATATTAAAGCCGGCCGACCCCCCCCCCCCGGCAAAGAACCACCACCGACTCTCGGTGAGGAAACCCAATTCAGGTCCCGCAGCCTACGGAGCCCTACAGAGGAGAGGAGTAAGCCCCATGCCCAGTGGGACTTCCTCCCCGGCCTCCATTCCTGCCCTGGGACTTGGGGTGGGAAGGTCCTCCGTCCAGGCAGGGCGGCCGCGGTGGAAGCTCCGCTCGCCCACCTGAGGAGAATGGGGGGCGCGGCGGCCGCCGCCTCTCCCTCCCTCCCTCCCTCCCCGTTCCCGCTTTCGGGGCGCGCGGCAGAGGCGGCTCCCCCTCCTCACTCACCTGGCGTCGCCGGCTCCCCTTCCTCGGCGAGGCGCTCCTTCCTCTCCCGCTGCTCCTTCCGCCTTTTGGGCCTGGCCGGCCTCCCGGGCTGCAGGAACCAGCTGGGACGGGCCTCGTCCCTCGGGCAGGGGGAAGGAAGCAGCCTAGCCGCTCCCGGCCGGGAAAGGCCCTTCTTCCCACGCCGAGAGGAGAAAGAAAAGCTGCTCTTCTTCGCACCTCCTCAGAGAGGACTAGGCTCCTCGAGAGTCCATGGCCTCCCTCACGCGTGAACCTCTGAGGGGCCACAAGCCTCCTGGCTGCCCTCGCTGCAAAACCCTGTCCGTGCCCTGGGGAGACGGCATTGCACTCACGACGAGACGCATCTTTGCAGGATACGAATCACCCTTTTGCAGGATACTTGCTAGAAGCTGCTAGGGGCTCTTCCCTCCCCGACTACCCTCTCGAATACCCTTCATGTCCTGTGTGCTCCTCCTTGGTCATCATGGCCAGGCTCCTTGGGGGACAACAGAGTTTACAGATTGCTATAATTCTGTGTACCTAAGGATTATGTAGGAAATGCTGCCTTGTTTTTAGGTGGGGCAGTTTTGGTTTCAGGTTGTTAGGTAGGTACTCGGCCACCGCAGTTCACCATGATGCCTTTTCTAAAAGGGTCAGTTCCCCCCCCCTATCAACAGTTGTGTTTCTGGGGGGGGGAGTTGATGGGAGGGGAGCTGACATTAGGGGTCAGCAAACTTTTTCAGCAAGGGGCCGGTCCACTGTCCCTCAGACCTTGTGGGGGGGGCTGGACTATATTTTTTTTAAAAAAAATGAACGAATTTCTATGCCCCACAAATAACCTAGAGATGCGTTTTAAATAAAAGGACACATTCTACTCATGTAAAAACACCAGGCAGGCCCCACAAATAACCCAGAGATGCATTTTAATTAAAAGGACACATTCTACTCATGTAAAAACATGCTGATTCCTGGACCGTCCGTGGGCCGGATTGAGAAGGCGATTGGGCCGCATCTGGCCCCTGGGCCGTAGTTTGGGTTCCCTGTGTTACAGGATACATTGGAGATGGGTCTGATGAACTAGGATTAAGGGGGCACGGCGTATTATTGGTATGTTCTTAATATCAGAATGCAGTTTATCATGGGTGCACCAGCTGACCCCCTCACAGGAAGGGACATGTTTAGCAAAGAAAAAAGAGAGCTTCTTGCTGAATGGAAAATGGCCTCTGCCCAGCCACATGCATACCAGCTTCCCAACCTATTTGTTCACAGCATCAAAGAACCAGGCTTTGAGCAAAGTTTCAGCCTTGGGGCCTGTAAGAATTGTAGAGTGTAATTTACTCTGTTAGGGGTGGCAAAGACGGAAAGTACAACGTCTCCAGAGAGGGAGTTTTACTCCCAAAGTATCTTGAAAAGGAATAAATCGAATAAGCTGTGACATTTTTTAGAACTTATTCTGCTGTGTGTGGGTTTTTTTCCACCTGAGAAAAGTCTAGCAAAAGGGTGAATGAAATGCACAGGGGTAAGAATTTGCCTTATATAATCCACCATTTTGAAAAATCTAGCTGCATGCATGATAACAAAACACAAACATATGGTGATTCTTATGCTTTGTCACAGCCAGCTCTCCAAGTAGGTAAAGACAGGGTGCTGAGGCCCATAAAGGAGCATTCAAGCAAGTCGTCTCCACTCATGCCCACCAGCACCATCAAGTGATAAAGTTCTTGTTGGACTCTGACTATGAGTTTACGTTGGACAGCAAGGTGCAGCGAAGCCACATGTTTGTCACATTCATGCTTTAGTTTATTTAATACCATTTTATATCTTCATAATATCCCAGGGAAGTTTAATGCAATAAATACATTAAGGCAGAAACAAGTGCAGATTCATGAAGCACTAAAAACTCAGCCATATGTGACCTTCGATGACACCTCTCAGCTGAATGTGCCTCACTGGGATGGATGTCGTGAGGATAAAATGGGGAGGCCACTTAGAGCTTAGAGAGAATAAATACATAAATAAAAATGTACTTGTGAAAAGGCTTCTTTTCATTTCTATTGACTGGGTGCTGCCTTTTTGCTTCATAAACAGAAATGTTTATGAAGTTACATTTTACTAGATTTACTGAAGAAGAGAATTCTGCAGTAGCTAAACTTTAAAAAGGAAAATCAGCCCAATTATGCCCAGAGTGTGATGTCTCTTTCTTTTGTCACAAGCTTACCCCCCCCCCCCGGACTCTCATACCTATACCCTGAGGAGAATTCTGAGTTACTCCAAAACTTTGCTGCTTCATTTGCTTTAATTCCCTCAGATGAGCACACATGAGAAGATAAATCTATGTTGTGTTCTCAAAATAGGTTTTATGGGAAAGAATAGGGTAAGCAATAATAAGATAGTAACCCATCAGCAATCTATGCTGATCAATGTAGCCCAAAGCCAACCCCTGCCTGCCACAAAAAAATAAAAATAAAAAAAATTGTGCTGGCTAAGGCAGGGCCTTCAATTTATCTCATGATTTGGCCAGGCCAGCAAGTGACAACAGTTCATTGCTCTGGATCACTGCTGGGCTCAGTTCATGGGACTTGTACATGAAAGTAACAATGATGTTTAATTAATTTTGCCTCCTATCTCATTCTTTGCACACAGTTAAGCTACAGAGAGAAACTGGTCTTTCTCCTCTCTGTGATCATACAAAATCTTAAGCACATCATGTAAATGAGCAAAGGTTCCTGTCCAGCTGGTTGGGGAAATGGCAAGGATCCAAGAAGGCCTGCAAGGAGTGATAAAAGAAACTGATTGCAGCCGTCAAATGCAATGCTGTTCATCTTTCCTGCTGTCCCATCAAATAGTAAGTATTCTTTCTGAAAGAAAAGATAAACACAGACTGCTCATATTTTTCCTTTCCCTAAATAGACTTCTGCATGGGCACACAGGCAGGTGCGCATGCGCGCGCGCGCACACACACACACACACACACACACACACACATCGCAGCATCCTAGCACATGTTGTTTGAAGATCCCCAAATGCAGGGGCTTTTTTTCCTCCTTGAGCAAAGGCAGCTGGTGAACTATAGGAAAAATATTAAAACTTTTCACAGAAAGGGCTTAATCCACAATCTGAAATTCACAGAAGCATTAAGTCATTATTCAAAAGAAAAGCTGCATTTGCCCATTAACATATTTTCATCAACCAAAAAGCAAGATGCTGATACGAGGGATGATCTATGCATTCCTATTTATATGGTAATTGCCTGGTTAGGGAGTTTTCTCTGTTATTTTCCTAGGATGTGCTATGTGTCGATTAAAACAATGTTTTTAGCTACCGTTCTAATGAAACCAGACATCGTTAAGAAATCATTTCTTATGTGTAACCACTGATGGAGAAGGGGAGGACATCTAAAGTCAAGCATTTTGTGCAACCTTCATAACTACAGTATCAGCTTTTGACTTTACTATGAAGAAAAATTATTATTTTTGCCCGGTCAATGTTTTCTGCCTGTCAAATTTGCTGTAAATAAGCATAGGAACGTTGCCTCCCCTCCTGTGCATTTACATACTGAGAACATTTATTTCATTGAGGAAGCCCCCCCACCAATTCCCTCCTTCCACAAAAACAAACAAGCCCCCCTCATATCCAAGATGTAATAGTTCAGTGGCTTGAGTTCTTTTGCTGTTGTCAATCAGGCTTCATTTCAAGAGGGGAAACATCTTTTGAGAGCAGATTTGCAAGTGAAATTCCATCATGTTCAAAGCTTTGCTTCAACTCATCATCATGCAAGAGATAAAACATAGCAGCCAACATTAATTAAAATGGGCACATTTTATCAGTGTCATACTACTGAGGAATGTGGGTCAAGCATGACCAGGAGTGATGAGTGGCACAGGGCAAGGAGGAGTCCTGGATGCTTCCTCTGAGTGCCCAACTGGAGTTATTCAGAAAAGAAAGCGGTGGGGCACATATCAGGCACATATCATATTCCATAACATCTCTGCTTTTGGAAGCCACAGTCTTTTCCTCCTCCTCACTTCATATGTGGGTACATGGTTCGTGTCTCCGCTCCTCCACATGCAGCTGCTGGGTGACCTTGGGCTAGTCACACTTCTTTGAAGTCTCTCAGCCCCACTCACCTCACAGAGTGTTTGTTGTGGGCGAGGAAGGGAAAGGAGAATGTTAGCCGCTTTGAGACTCCTTCGGGTAGTGATAAAGTGGGAAACTTCTTCTTCTTCTTCTTCTTCTTCTTCTTCTTCTTCTTCTTCTTCTTCTTCTTCTTCTTCTTCTTCTTCTTCTTCTTTCCTATTCTGCATGTATTTTTTCTAAATAAATAGATGCTACAATAAAACACTACATGCTTCTAGAACACTCTTCACCTATGGAAATTAGAATTAAGGTCTTTTAACTTCACTTAAATAAATGAGACAGAATTATATTATAACTTCTTGTAATGTGGATGAGGTTTCCTATAGCTCATGCTGAAATATGTGCTTAATATTGAGCCCCAAAGCAGACTACAAACCCCACTCAATTTTATGTCTGTCACCTTGCAGCAATAAATGAAACTCCATTTCTGGGTGGAAAGGTACTGGTACAGGTTTTTAATAAAAACCACCACCATTTAAACTTTAAGTACTGATCAATTACATTTCATGCTGCATTGCCACATATCCAAAACATTATGGCCTGATTTCCATATGCATGCATATCAATTGATATGGGCAAGATGAGGCCATACGAAAGTTCTGCCTGTGATGTAATATCTATGACAGCCCATTCGTATGTGCAGATCATCATAAATGCTGCAATCATCCAAATGTGACCAGCTGTAAGCTATATAGGCCTTGCTATAATGCTACAGCGACCAATCATTTTAACAGTCACAGCATTTATCTTCCCATGCAATGCAAACAAGTCTAGTCACTTCCAGCACAGGCGGTGTGTTTTGATAGACATAGAAATTTAACCCCAAGAGTTAGGTTCAGGTTTATGCTGTCTTGATATGCATTCTGTCAAATTCCAAGGTGTAGCTGGAAACCAAAATTACTTTAAGTGCTGCTTATTGAGTTTAAACACTGTTCTGTAGACTGGTTTTTTACTATTCTCATTGCAGCGATGAATGCTGAACAGAAAAAAACTGACAAACAGATGAAAAGGCCAACAGAACCTAGGAGTCAGTGAAAGCAAGCTGGTAATTGATGGGCTGATTGATATACACTTGAGTAGTCCAGGCTGTTAATAGGAACTGCAATCACAACCAATTGGCTTTTTGACCAGCCAAGAATAATCTGCTGGTCTCAGCAAAGCAAGCTCATTGAATTTCCCTCCACATGCCTAGGAACTCATGCCAAATACAAGTATACACATACCAAGAATTGTGGGTGGCTGTTAAGGAAAGTGCAGAGCTGCAAATCTCGTACACTTATGAGGAAATTATGCCTATAGCTAAGGTTGTCATCTTTTGTTTCTGGCAGGTTTTATGCCCTAAAGTGCTGCACATCTGACAAAAATTCAATAGCTGCAGATTTCCCTGCAGAGATATGCAGGGATGGGGAAAGCTTTATTTGTTGAATTTCTGCCTGTTGGAACTGCATACACTACCCTGCCAGAGGAGAGAGGTGGTAATCCCATTCCATTGCACTAAACAGACAACTACTCACTGTGGAGCAAGAGCTACTCAGCTAGAAGAAGAAAAAAACCCTGTGGGAATAGAATGGACAGGGGTTGACAAAGGGTCTGGATGTATGCTGGAAATCTTCAAGAGGGATATACCGTAAGTGGCATTCCACGGTAGACAGGAAATGGGACTTGTTTTAGTCTGTGGAAGGTGCCATAAACCAGTCTTCTCCAACCTGGTGCTCCCAGATGTTTTGGATGTCAGCTCCCACCAGCCCCAGCTAGCCACTGATCAGGAATGATGCAAGTTGCAGTCTAAAACATCTGGAAGGCACCAGGTTGCTGTAGAAAGGGCAGTTGGAAATGCTTAGCTACACTTTGATGTACTCAGCAGCTGGATGGCATCCAAAACTTGTGGTTTGCCTAAAAACCACAAGTACCAATTATCAAATATCAAACTGGGAATGGCTGATGGCAAACATACCGTTTCCCGAGACGTCCCCTGTGGAAGGAGAAACAAGCATGAATGGTTATGACTGTAGCATTATCTTTGCTGCCAACTCTGCTTTGTGATGTCATTCAGTCTGCTTGTTGATTTAGAGCAGTTTCTTCATTTATCACCAGCAAAGTGCTGTTCACCCTGTTGAGAAGTAACTTGTGCTATTTATGCAAGAATGCAAATGTAGACAGGAACTATTTATCAAGCCAAAATATTAGCTTTGTTTGGGACCATGGGAGTTAGATATTAGCCACACAGCTGTAATTGCAAAAAACCCACTGAAGAGCCTGTCTTTTTGAAATGATTGATGCTCATCATAAACCATAAAGCAGCAGCTTGAGAAAGCTGGACCAAACTAGACACAGTCAGGAATACCACCCGGTCCCATGATTGACAATGTTATGTAGCAGCAAGAGAGGAGCACTGAGGGAGTGGTAACTGCAGCAACAGGGTGTGCCGTCCACTCAGGGCATAGGGGGGGCTGTGACTCCCCATTCTCCATTGCTTCCTGAAAATGGCTCTGCTGCTGCTGAATGCCATAAACCGGGAGGGACACAGATTAGCCCCCCGTGTCTTGTACTGAGAGTGTGCATTGGGGTAGTGAAGGTGTACTAAGCACTGTTCAAGGCAGGAGGAAGGTTGCTCTGGCTTCACATCCAGGGCTAGGCTGAGATTTGTGGACCTGCAAAGGGATAGATCTTGAGCCTGCAGTTTGAAATACAGTGTCATAAAAAACAACTATGGGCCACCTAGCACCAAGGTTCTTGCAAAAAAGGTTGGACTAAGTAGACCTTGGTTTGATTGAAGAAGGCACTCCTTGTGTTCTTGAACACATACTCAGGATCTCTTAGCACTTTGTAATTGTGTCTTTAAAAGGTAAAGGGGCCCCTGACCATCAGGTCCAGTCGTGTCCGACTCTGGGGTTGCGGCGCTCATCTCGCTCTATAGGCCGAGGGAGCCAGCGTTTGTCCGCAGACAGCTTCCGGGTGATGTGGCCAGCATGACAAAGCTGCTTCTAGCGAACCAGAGCAGCACACGGAAACGCCGTTTACCTTCCCGCCGGAGCGGTCCCTATTTATCTACTTGCACTTGAGGTGCTTTCGAACTGCTAGGTTGGCAGGAGCTGGGACCGAGCAACGGGAGTTCACCCCGTTGCAGGGATTTGAACCACCGACCTTCTAATCAGCAAGCCCTAGACTCTGTGGTTTAACCCACAGCGCCACCTGGGTCCCTAATTGTGTCTTTAGCACTGAGAAATCCTGATTATGCACTCTTGCTTTGCAAATTCAAAACACACAAGTAGACCACAGAAGAATTCTAGTAAAACCAAAAGCCAAACAAGTAGGCCACCACTAACTTTACACACCAACTGAAATATCTTACGATGGTACTGAGCATCATTGCACAAACTATTGTGTTGTCTGGCAGCTCTTTCAGCTACAGGAGAGAATGAGCTGGCTTTGAATACGAACTTCCCAGGCTGAACCACAGCATAGGAGGGACACTGGCAGTTCAGCTGCAATTACCTTGCCTGCCCTATCTTTGTGCTGTAGATAAAATAGCTCAGTCTCCAGGGAGTCTTCAATTTGTATACTTCTCCAGCATTACATTTCCTCTAAGAAAGAAAGCAAAGCACGATATACCCTTCTTTCCCATGAGATCACCTTCTGCCAGCGCACTCCTGGATGATATTTTGCTAATAAAATGCTTAGACAATCGTTCTCTCCCAGACCATTCTTGAGCCAGGGTATTCCTCAGTCATGTTTTGATATACACTCATTTCATCCAAAAGGAAGCTGTACACCAGGGATCCCGCCTGTACAATGAGACCATCACACATAGTTTGTTGACAAAGACAGAGGACACAAAAATAATGTGCAGCTTTACACACTTCATCTCACTTTTTGCATTGCTTCTCCCTGACAGCATTGCTATGCACAACCAACTTCTTCAAATGGTTCCACTTGGGTTTGGTTTCCTTTGGAAAGGGGTCACTGGAGGCTTATGGCATTTTGTAAAAATACAGTGGTACCTCGGGTTACAGATGCTTCAGGTTACAGACTCCGCTAACCCAGAAATAGTACCTCAGGTTAAGAACTTTGCTTCAGGATGAGAACAGAAATTGTGCGGTGGTGGCACAGCGGCAGCGGGAGGCCCCATTAGCTAGAGTGGGACCTCAGGTTAAGAACAGTTTCAGGTTAAGAACGGACCTCCAGAACAAATTAAGTTCTTAAACCGAAGTACTATTTCTTTATTGACAGATAGGCAACTTGAGCATAAACTTAAACAAAGCAAAAGACAGCCTAATCTACTGTTCCACTTCAGATTGCATTTGCAGGTATCCCCAAGCACCATCTTCTCTCTCCAAAACTGTGCTTTTCTTTCTGTCGCACACCCTTAAGATTGCAACATATTTAACTAGGGAACAGGAAAGGTCTGGTTTTGCCATATTCAGAAGATACAGTGAAGACCCGGCTATGAAAGCAATCATCCAATGATTAGCTTCCATGGAAACACATCATGTAAATATCCCAGGCTGTTATTTGTTAAGTGCCAGAATCTGGCCACGCTTTGTCCTAAAGCGACCCACACTGATAGCTCTATTCACAGAAATGTGATAGTAAAACCCATTACAATATAATATCACCTATTGAAGCACCCCTTAGTAAAAATGACCGAGGGATTGCTTCAGTGTGCCTCATTTAGAATACCTGCTAGACTAAATAGGCTGGATCACTCTCCTTTTGTACTCTGGAATAATTTATACAACTTGTAGAATCCAATCTTTTTCGGACAGTACTGCTTCAGGAGAGGCTGTTGAATGTACCCCCACATCAAAACCTTGTTGGTAGAAAACTTACTCGCTGGGGAGAAAGTTGAGCTTAATTTCACTCAATGAGATGCACACACAGTAGCAGCAGCAATGGATGTGGCACACTCCTTGGAGGCCAGATCTGCTGCTTCCTTGGCAGCCTCCCTCCCAATGCTGTCTCTACAGCAGGCTCTGCAGATAGGAGGCCCTGCTGGTCTCCTCCCAACCCAGGGAGGAAAAGGCAGGGAATGCCCTCTGGGGTCTCTTGGGGTCTCTGTACCCACACAGGAGGATTCAGATCCAGCCCACGATGACCTTTGATTCCTCGCCATGTTCTCGATGTTGAGCTTTATTTCCCCCCTTGTTTCCCATCTAGATCTTCACTCATCCTTTCTTCCTTGGCAGGGACAGGGAGCATTCTATGGTTCACCTCAGGTGCTAACATGTATTGAGCCAGCCCTGGTGGGAGAGCAGTCAAACATGCCCCAAACTCACTCATGCAGCCGAGAGTGGTGCAGTCCAGAAAAGAAGCCTGCCTCCTTGATCTGCTGATTCTATAAACTAGTTCTCCGAGTTGCCTTTAGGCAAGAGAATTCTACATGACTGAGGGCTCGTTTTATTGGCATGCATCTGAGTGGTTTTGCCTTTGCCTTGCCACTTTCCCCCAGGAAATTTGCTTTTTGCACTAAACTGGAATGAACGGCAATCAGTAGGAAACCCAGCTGCCGTTTGTTCCAATTCAGTGCTAAGCCATGAGTTTTCCTTGGAGAAAGTGGTGGGGAAAACAGAAGTGTGCATGAGTCCGGAGTCTTAGGGCTATGTACACACTACCATTTATTCTGGCTCCAGTGCGCTCCCACCACGGGCATTTGATCCTTCATACACATGGCGTTAGCCACAATTCATATCTATTCTGCAGTTTTTTGATAAATGCTGCTGTTTGATGTGTTTTTTCTCAAACCAGCTGCCATCCAGTTAGAAAACGCAAGTCGCAGTTAAGCTCCATTTGAGACAGTTGTTGCCTATGTGCACAGATGACATCTTCACGACAGTTTGGAGGAAGGGTTGCAAGCGTGGAGGAACCAAGCAGGTGATGTGCCCCTTTCTTTTCCTTTCTTTTTTTATGATATGCCCCTTTTTGGTGTGTATAGCAACATGCAAATGTGATTTCAAACGCAGCATGGAAAAGCGACCTTGCTGTATTTAAAGCAGCTAATGCGTACATGGCCTCAGTCATTTCTGTTGCTGCCTGCTGCTTTTGTTTGGAGCTATGGTGCATTCCAGTGGCCAATATGGTTAGCAGCAATGTGTTGCCTCTTGGAGAGGCTTAAAAACAGTTGTAGTCTCAGTATTTCTGATGAAGGTCTATGGACAAGTCCATAGATTCCAAGATCAGCTGAATTAAGGAGAAATGCAGAAGATCATTGGACATTGATAGAACAGGCAGAGACTAAGGGCAGCCGGTAATTTGAATCAATACATATTAGCATTTTAAAAGCCATAATTTCATAGCACTTCAATTAGCTGAAACTGAAACGGGAAAGAAAGCAGATTAGTTCAATCCACGGAAACATAGTGGATTGAAGGTTGATGGGTAGAAACAGGCAGGTTGTGCCACTGTTGATTCATCTGTCAAAGTAAGCAAAGAGAAATCACATATTCAAAAGAGAATACAGTATTTGCCATGGCCTTAAAGGACAGTTTGTCTGTGGTGGGAAGGTAAGTTGGATAGACCCAGAATGGCAGTTTTCAGGCCAAAGCAACTGATTAGCAGGAAGATGCAGGACAGACAAAACAACAACTACTACTACTACTACTACATATTCATGCAATGCATATTTAACTTTCAAAATTTGCATCCACAGCTTGTGTTGTTGGCAATAACCTTAATTACTTGAAAAGGAATTAGTCAGAATAATGAAGTGATAGAACCTCTATGTTTAAGTGCAGTGTACCTCTGAATATCAGGTGCTGGAGACAAACAGCATGCCTGTTACACTCACTTCTGGGAAGCCCACAAGCAAAGAATGCGGGGTTCCCAGAAGCAAGTGTGCATCTGAGTGTGTAAATTTGCTTATCCTCATTACCTAAGAGGTATAAGGACTCTGGAAGTATCAAATGCCTTATTCTGCACTTGACTCTTTGCCATATGTAGACCCCACTGTTTTTTTGGGTTTAGGTCAAACTTGTTGAGCTTCTTTTAGGAGGGAGGGAGGCCCATTTTTGTTTAGGGCTTCAGGTCATAGTTCAGCTTTTTTTAGGGAGGAGGAAAATTTTGGGTGAGCTTTTTTTAGGGGTGCCAGTGATCTAGCAGTGATCGACAACAGACATCCAGTGATCTACTGGTAGATCACAATCTACCTGTTGGACGTGCCTGCTGTAAATCAAGCAGAGAGAAAGCTGCTTACAAGGCTCCTGTACAGGCGTACCGGTATCTTCCTCTTGCTGCAGAGTTCCAGCATCACAGTGTCACCCAGAGGCACCCACAAATGTGAGTTATCCCTCTCTCTATTTCTTCCTTCCTTCCTTCCCTCCCTCTTCCATCCTTAATAAAATACTGGGGGTGGGGGGTGGGGAGAGATAAGCCCCACATAGAAAGCCCATCAACATGGGGGGGGATGACTCTTTCAAATACAGAATTTACCAGTATTTTTTTGGGGGGGGGGAGAGGCACCTAGGCCTCTAGGAGTTGGCTGCTATGCCTAGGACAATTCAAGAAAGCAGAATGATGCATATGCTATGGTAATATATCAATAGAATCATAGAATTGTAGTCGGAAGGGACCACAAGGGTCATCTAGTCCAACCCCCTGCAATGCAGGAATTTTCCCCAAGGTGGGGCTTGAACCCACAACATGGTTTGAATATTATGCTGGTATGCAGCAATGCCTCGGAGCTGTCGTGACTGCGGCCGTGCCTTGCCTCGCCCGCCCTGCCACCCCCTCTCGCCTGCCCAACCCTCCCGTTCTCTCCAGCCAAGCAGGGTAGCCGCCGACGCTGCCAGCCCCAGAAGCACAAGGTGGCCGCCGCTACTGCTGCCGCCACGATGTCGCCGGGCCCGCTGGCCCTGTAGCCCCACCCACATTCCCACTTCGTGGCCCCACCCCTCCCGTGCCTTGGCCCTGCCCCTGAACGACCATGGCTTGCCCCCCCCCCAGTTTTGATCCTGGGTACGCCCCTGGCACAAAGGCTTGCTTACCTTCCCAGAGCACTCTGGGCTCATGTTTTTTGTTTTGAAAAATGCTTCCATTGATGGCACACTAACATGCATGTTCGCGTATAACATGTGACTGTGGGTAAATTTAACACATTCCACCCCAATATACTGATAATTACCTTTGGGCATTAGCATTTATTCCTGGCTGCTGCAGCTGAAAACCTCTGGCAGAAAAGTTGCCCTCTCCCAACTCCCATTTCAAATACTAAACCTGAGGCAAGGAGGAGCCTCACAAAACACTCATTTGTGATGACAACTGCCTTCTGAGATCATCTTTGAATATATGGATGTAGGGAGCCAAGGAAGGGGGCTGGTTCGTTCCTGGTCTTTCCCAATACAGTGGTACCTCGGGTTACAGATGCTTCAGGTTACAGACTCCGCTAACCCAGAAATAGTACCTTGGGTTAAGAACTTTGCTTCAGGATGAGAACAGAAATCGCATGGCGGCGGTGTGGTGGCAGCGGGAGGCCCCATTAGCTAAAGTGGTACCTTTGGTTAAGAACAGACCTCCAGAACGAATTAAGTTCTTAACCCGAGGTACCACTGTACAAATGTTGGCAGCTTCTGTATTCCCAGGACTATTCTGTTCCCCAGATAAGAGTGGACATGTAATCAGGTTCTGTAATTAAGTTGGTGCCTTCTAGCAGCAAATGTTTCCCATTTATGAAGCACATGTGCTGAGGTGCAGCTTGAACATGGCCTACAAAATCCTAAAGAGAGACAAGAATGTTAAGTGAACAATCTTGTTTCTTTGAACAATCTTGTTTTCTTTTCCTTACAAATGAAAATTGCAGGAAGCTTTATATTTCACTCTGATGAAAATTAGATAGGACTGCAGGTGGACAAACCAAATACGGTAGTTGTTTAATGAGAGGGGGTGTGCAGATCTCACCTCTGAGAGTTCTCAGGGTCCATCCTCACTCCTTCTCTAGTATAAACCTGGTCTACTTTATTACTCTAGCAGTCAGTGGCTTTCCATGGTGTTAGACAGAGGCTTCTCGCAGCCTTGCTAGTTGAGATCCTATCTAGTTGCGATGTTGGGGCTTTAACCTGGAACAGTCTGCATACAAAGGATGCAATCTAGTATCAAGCTATGGCTCTTTTCACTGCACCCCCTTGCTCCTAAGGCCGTTTCCTAAGCTACGCACTCCTCTTCAAAATGGTAATATAGATTCCTAAAAATCTTGGTGAACTTCTTCCCTATTCAGGTTTTTAGGCTGGCCAAAACTCTTCTTCTGCCAGAAACATGAATGTTGTGCGAACTGTTTGTTTGCAATAAGTATTCAGTTCACTTTAAAATTATTCCACAAAGGTCTGTAAAGTTATGCTACATTAATTTATGTATAGAATTTCTTCTGTGTGAGTTCAGTTCCTAATGTGGAGGGGGGTTGGATAAAAGGTGGAAAGTCTGGTGAAGAGAATAAAGTCTGGGTAGTACTTGAAGGTTTATCCCACAGAACTCTGTGGGTGCATTATGTTTTCAGTGTAATTCAAATGGCATTCCTGTTATTGGTTAAATGAAGCCGAGTTAGGTCCTCAGCCATCACTGTGGAACCTGTGGCCCTTCAGATGATACTGGACTCCCGTTTCCATCAGCATGGCTAATGGTCAGGAATGATGAGAGTTGTGGTTCAACATCTAGAGGGCTACAGGTTCCCAACCACTGACCTAGACAATAAGTTGTAACCTGGTGCATTCAGTACACACAGATTATGAATGCACGGGAGTTCTCAATCACTTTGCTAAACACTTCTAAGGATGTGTGTACACTGGCTCAATTATTAAAGGGAGGAAGAGTGCAGGCTGCATGGGATTTACATATATCCAGCATCCAAATTGTGGAATAGTAGAGCAGAAAATGGGGGTCAAGGAAAAAAGGAATCTCAATCTCTCTCTCTCCTTTCTACTTATGAGCGTGATTCAGAGGAAGAAATGGAAAGAATAGCTTCAGGAGATGAGCTATATCATGCCTCTCGCTTTGTTCCCCCCTTGCTAGTGTGGAAGGGCCAAAGATCCTCAAGATGCTTGTTCGGATTTATTGAGGAACACTGTGAGAAAGGGAAGCACGTCCAGCAGAGCTCACGACAACTTCATGCAATTGCAGGTATGGCTACCCATCACTCCCACTAATGTGGGACCAAAGAGAGTTTTCCTGAAGCCCAGTTTCCCAACACACAGTATATACAAATCAGGAATGAGATGGGTTTCTATATATAGACTAGCTGGCCCAGCCACGCGTTGCTGTGGCTCATCTGTGTGATTCCCCCCCACCCTGTGTCGACCCATGACGTATCCCGCCCCCTTCTCCTCCCCACCCCCATCCCTGTGATTCCCCCCACCCTGTCCCAACCCATGACGTATCACACCCCCTCCTCCCCCCACCCCCGGCTCATCCCTGTGACTGGTCCTACTGTGTCCTGATCTATCCCGTCCCCTCCTCCCCCCAACCCCCTCTCAGGCGACTCAGTACCTCCATTCGGCCTAGTCTGTAAAGGTTTCGGCCTAGTATGTAAACTGGAGCTGAGGTGCTGTTGAGAGGGAAGGTTTTATAGGTGTAGTACCAGTGTAGTCACCGCTAGAGGGCGCTGGTTTGTAACCTGGTTCTTTTCCCAGCATGCATTTTCATCTGAGTGGTGTGTTTTGAAACATGGGGTTTGGTTTTTTTTACCTGACACAGGTGTGACCTCTGTCTTTGAAAATGGTACGGGGTCACTCTCATATTCGCATGCGGCATTGTGTCAAAATTTGAATGCAATCGGTCAAGTGGTTTTGGTGAAAAGTGGATACTAACAGACATGGCCAGTTTACATTTATATATATATATATGTATAGATTGGTAGTGGGGACTTAGTTTCCGTTAGCACAAGTAAAATGCAGTTTCTTTCAGTGCTTCATGAGACGCAACTGGCTATTATTTCAAGAATTACGCTTTTAAAATTATTGGTTTTGTAAGAAAAAACACACAGGAAGGGGTCTCTCAACAGTGCTATTCATACAGCACGCTATTTATTTAAATTTTGTTTAGAACTTTCACTCAGTGATTGGTAAAGGTAGCGCTGATGTAGTGAGAAAAACGACCAAAATGGTCATGATAAATCATAAGATTTTACTATTATCTGGCACAATCTTTTTAAAATTAAAACAAACTTTGCTGACTTCTGAATCCTAAATAAATGTTATTCTTCAAAGAACCTAGCTTTTGCTTTTATGGAAGTGTTTGTAAGTAACCCCAAAAGTATGTGGCAGGCGGTGGCGGTGGCTGTTGCCATCCAAAAGGATTTAATAGCAGGGGTGGGAAAGGAGACAAAGACAGCAAGAAGTCTAAGGGCATAGTCACATGGTGCATTCTCAGGTTTGTGTTGCAGGCCGGTTCACACATGCATGCTCAAGATGACCGCAACATTAGATGATGACTTCAGAACTATGAATGGGTCTTCACAGATCAAGGACCACAGATACCTCCACACTTTACTTCGAATTTAATGGCCCCAATCCAATTAAAATGAATGAGGCTTAAGTTAATTGTCACTAATTTGGCACAGGTTTCCAGAGGGCTGTCAGATAGGCACTATGGGGTGTGAGTAATCCAGCAATAAGCCAAGTAGTGCACATGAGCCCACAAGCCTGCCCCTGGTTTGCTTTTCCAGGGCATCAGATTCACAGTGTTTGGTCCACACTGCTTCGCTGCTTGTTCGCGCCACAGATGGGGCAGCCCTTGAGGATGCATCCCTTTCCCCCCTTTGCAATGCTGGCATGGAATTCTCCCACACCTCAAATACCTTGTTTATTCTGAAACTTCTTCCTACAGCTTTATGTTAAAGCATAAAATTGGAAAACATGGAGATTCTCATGCACTCAAATCCTCCAGCCCAATTCATATGCTTCCCGTTTGTTGCAAGGACCACTTCCATCTACTTAAGACCCCAAATCACATTGATAAGCTCCATCAACAGGAATCACATAGGCTAGAGCAGGCATCCCCAAACTGCGGCCCTCCAGATGTTTTGGCCTACAGCTCCCATGATCCCTAGCTAAGAGGACCAGTGGTCGGGGAAGATGGGAATTGTAGTCCAAAACTTCTGGAGGGCTGAAGTTTGGGGATGCCTGGGCTAGAGGAATGACATGATTACTTTCCAAACGAGTAATCGCACCTGCGATTTTTTACTTTTTACTGATGCTGTCGCTGCACTGTGGAACACAACCATGCGGGAGGAGCGTTGATGGCAGGGAGGCAATGTACACACTCCAGGCCTAAGTGGGGGAAGAAGGCAGGATTCCTCTAAGGAAAGTGTGCCACAAGTCCAGTCCAGAGAACGAGAGACTACTAGTTGTGTGTGCACTATAGCACATGGACACAGCTACCCAGCCCACTATTCCACCAGGTCCTTCACTGTAGGTTTTCCTCTGGCCTCTTGATCCAGGGAGTAGGCAGCAGTAGCAACATGGCAGAGGCAGACTGCAGACCCCCAGGTTCGTGCTCCCTTGCCTGTCCCCCATGTAGCACCTTCCCCCCAGATTGGCCTTTGCTGGAATGGTGTTGCTTTCGCGGGTTTGGCCGGCAGCTGGTGCAACCTGCCCAAGCTCCACTGAAGTCTGTGGAATAGACAGAGACACTTTCCCACAACTGAGGTTCAGTGGTATTACCATTATCTAAATCACAATGATCCACCCCCCCCCCCGTGTGTCCCTCCTATGTCATTCTGGTCTGAGGGGCATTGTCTTTATCTGAATTTCTTGCTGCTCAAGAATTTCATATGACCCCCTCGCACCCTTCAGTTATCCTGTGTTCCTAAGCACAAACTAGGATTCTTATCAGAGTGCTTCAGACAAGGCTCTGCCTGCTCACATCCACATTGTACCCTGATGAACTTGAGCAGCTATGGCTGAAATCAATGAAAATCCCATCAGAATCTGACTCAATAGACTCCAAAATTTGGTCCACTATATTTTCAGGACTGGCTGTAGGGGCTATGGCAATCAAGTCTGAGTCTCTGGCCAGCTCAAATGCTCTCTTTTGGTCATCTCTTGGGTAAAAGAGTCCCTTGTGTTGCTCAGGCGCATTGATGTTGCTGGGGCACTGCGCTGAGCTGGCAGAAAGCCTCTCTGACTCTCCCGACTGTGAATTCTTCATGGTGATCATGGAGGTCTTGGAGCCATTGTCTGTGATGGTTGTGAGGTTGGAGTAGCCCTGCATCTCTGTGCAGGAAGTCATTTCAGAAACAGAGTGCCTTCGGATGCCAGTGCCATTGGGGGCCACACCCTCCGTTTCGTACTCAGCTACTGGAGTCAGCAAAGGATTGTTGTAACTTTTGGATCTCACCACAGGGTTCTTGGTCAGGATGTCGCCCGATTTGGATCGCCGGAAGAAACGTTTTTCTGTTAACAAACAAAAAGACCCGTTAAAACCTGCACACAACCCTACACTTTTCTTGTGAGCATCATTACCATCACTGCTACTACTGTACCACCGTGAGAGGCCTGTGGTCAAGTATTTGGACAGTTGCTTCAAATCAATATGTAAACATCAGGCTTAGCCTCACCTCTGTCATGAGCACCTCTTCTCCCACCCCAATTACCCCCTACATATTTGGACTCTTCCCCTTTTCTTCCTCACTCTTCAAACCCATTCTTTCCTAAACTTGCCTGGTCAGGTTCAGACACTTGGCTTTATGTGCTTGATGAGTTGCCATTTCAGGTCTCTGCCTCCTTCCCTTCTTGGCCTCAGCATCTTCTGCTTCTCCTCAGGCTCTTCCACTTACCTCCCTAGGGCATGTGCAGCAGTAGCAACAAAAACCTTTCTGCCCCCCCCTGCCATTATGGCAGATCAGCCTAGAGACTCTCAGCTTGGAGACGGCCACAACATCTCACAGTGCCTTACAGTATAGATTATTTGGACACAGAGATCCCAAATTGGATGGGAGGACTGCGTGTTGAGATTCCTGCAATGAGGGGGGTGGATTAGATGACCCCAGGGGTTCCTTCCAACTCTACAATTCCATGACTCCAAGCCTTCTCAGACTAAGGTCAAGTGATCTCTCCATCAGTTTCAGAGAATTTTCTAACGCCTATTAACAATTTCCTCTTTGGGGGAGAAAAGTATATTCAGTCCTGTTCTTCCTTGAAGAGCTTAGGTGAGTGAGATGACAGTGGTCACAACTTTCAGGCAGCTGAGGCTGTTCAGCTGAGTGCTGTTTCATCAAAATAGCCACAAGGAGGCAGCAGTTCAAAGCTGTCACATGCAAAGGAGCAAATAGCAGCTCCTTCTCTTGCAGGTGAAATTATTTTCAAAAAGGGTATAGACTGAGCATCTTTTCCACAAGCAGAATCTGCCTTTAAATAGAGGAGCTGACATAGGAGCCCTTTTCTTTTTAAGCGTTTTTTACTTCCTTCTACATCCTGTCTAGCTAGGATGTTTGTAGGTTTATTTCTGGAAATTACTTTGGAATCTGTCTTAACAAATGATGGCAAATAAGAAAAAAGCTGGTGATGTTGTAGATTCACCTTTCTGACTCTTTTGCTATGTATCCCTAACATTTACCTGACAATCAGTGGCAGAAAAGGGGGAAAGGAAACGCAGCAGCACTACTGGTTTGCCATGTCAGAGGTCACAGCCCCTAAATTAAAGGCAACTGGGGGGTAAAATTATTATGGAAACTTTGTCCAACAGACAGCTTCCCAAACTCACCCCAGTCTGAGAGCAGGGGAAGTGTCTTGTGGAAAAGAAGGTTCATTTCCTCTCAGGAATAGTCAACCGCGTAGACAGAACAGTCCATTGCTCTTCATGAGTTGGAAGCACTCTGCATTTCTGAACCACGGAGGCACCGCAGTGCCATTCCCACATCCTTGTACCAGTGTCAGAAAATATCCGAGGCTCTTTTCCAGCACACACGGAATGTTAGCCCTAGTTTGGCATGACGTTATCTAGCCTAGCCTACCGTACCAACTTGGAGTTGGGAAACCTCCTGGGCCAAGTTCATGGAGGGAGATTTTACAGTGCATATTTTGCTTACCTCAGACAACCCCTGCTGTCTTCCAGCAAAGAAGTCACATTGACACAAAGGTCCTGCCTCTAGTTTATTATCCAAGAGAAATCTCCTAGGTATCCTGGTTACGGAGGACATTTTACACAGATGCCTAACTTTGGTATAGTTGTGCAGTCCCAGCCAGAGAATGACACCATGTTTTGTGGACAAAAAAGCACTTCAATGGACATACTGTGTTTTAGAAGATGGTGTGAACGTTACCTAAAATGCAGGATGAGTGTGGGATAGGCCCATCGCTGGAATACAAGCCATAGGTGCCCAAGTAAGGAGAAACAACCTTCTGCAGCAGGGTTTCCAGTTTCAAATAGTCTTCGGTCACCCCTTTGGATTCATGAACACCCTGAGAAATATATTGGGGGGGGGGCACAAACATCAACATTTCAGACTTAAGCTATCCATCATTGCAAAGTGAGGCTGGTGTCCTTAATTGCTGTCAGGGACGTGCATTGTTTAATTACAGCTTGTGTGTCACATTCTGCAGGATTTGAATGAGAAACCTTGTGGATTCTGTTCTGGTTCCTTGTGATCCTCGAATTAAAGGCGGGATAGAAGTTAAATGAATGAATGAATGAATGAATGAATGAATACTGGTGCAGGAAATGAATGGAGGGAGGAAATGCAAACAGTTCCAGCCTGGTCTGTGGATAGCAGTGAGCCAATCCCTTGTTTCTGCTTGATCTAAATATGCACTTCCTGGTCTTGACACGATAGCTCAGTCAGTAGAGCATGAGACTCTTCATCTCAGCATTGTGGGTTTGAGCCCCATTTTGGGCAAAAAGATTCCTGCATTGCAGGGGGTTGGACTAGATGACCCTCGTGGTACCGTCCTACTCTACAACCCTGTGATTCCATGACATTCGTAGCCAAGATAGTGCAGCGGCACTGGAGTCCTGGACAAGGGCAAGGGAGACCCAGGTCTGAATCCCCACTCAGCCACGATGCTCATGGGGTGATTTGGGAGCAGTCATTTCTCTCGGCCTACTTTACCTCCTAAGGCTGTGCAAGGGTAAAAAGGGGGAGGGGGAGTGCCATATCTGCCACCCAGAGCTCCTTGGAGGGAACACATGTTCACAAACTCACTCACACAAAAGGCCACCATGTTGTAGATAAAGCCATGCCGTAGTCCAATAGTCTCATTGTGTAGGAGATAACCCTATATTCCAAACACTTCCCACATTTTGTACAGGATGCAATGCCCCATCGTGGTTCTCAGGATGTTGCACTATTGCCATAGACCACTAGGTGTCAGTGCAATGCAAGGGTTTGGGTTTGTGCTAATTTGGATAAAGTTATAACCATAGACATCCCCCCTCCCAGTTATTAGCTAGAGAAAAGTTTTTTTTTTAACTTGTGGCAACCATATTAAGGATGTCAATTTTACATTTTCAGGGATGCCCTGAAACACTTCCAATAAACTAAACAATTATTTTGTCTTATTCCTTTTTGTGAAGATCAGTAGTAAAGTGAGATAATCATAGAATCGCAGAGTTGGAAGGTACTCTGAGGACCACCTAATCCAAACCCCTGCAATGCAGGAATATGCGGGGCTTGAACCTGCAACCTTGGGGTTATCAGCAGCACACTCTAACCATAGCTGCCAAGTTTTCCCTTTTCTCACGAGGAAGCCTATTCAGCATAAGGGAATTTCCCTTAAAAAAAGGGAGAACTTGGCAGCTATGACTCTAACCAGCTGAGCTATCCTGTGCCTTTAACAGCAGCCTCACTTTTTTAAAAAAAAATTTTTAATTTATACCCCGCCCATCTGGCCGGGTTCCCCCAGCCACTCTGGGCGGCTTCCAAAAAAACAGAAATTCTAAAATACAGAAATCTACATGCAGAAATGAAGCTGGCAAACCTTTTCCCGGCCCAGAGACAAAAGGATAGGAAAAGCTTTCAAAAAGAGTCACAGCCTTTCTTGTCTCGGCACAATCTACAGCCACAACCACCTGCACAATTCCTTTCTGGCCAACTATTGCCATAGATCTTCCAGAATTTCCTGGGAATGGATTGTTCCTCTAAAATTTTAAATGTGGAAAATTTGTAGCCATTTGTATATACATGCATAAGCACCCCTTGCAAGTTGTTTAATGATGCCACTGCATGTTGTCCTGTGATCACTATTTCAGGTCCAATTGCTGCACGGGAGTAGGCAGACTCTAAATGAATAATGTGGACTTTTAAATCCAGAAACTGAGCGATTACCTCAGGTTTGTAAATACTGTAGCCACTTGCCTGGTTGTTTGTAACAAGGAAGAATCACTAAAGTCGCCTGCAGAGATTGTTTTCAAAGTGAGAGTTGGTTCTACTTTACTTAGGGAAATCTAAGCAAACGTTTTCCCTCTTTAATGTTTTATTGATTCTTTCATGCAATGTGGCAACAGACTTGCAGGTGATAAGGAGCTGTAACAAGTGCTTTAAATGTGCAATGAAAACACACACATGCTGTTTACAGCTATTCAGAATGATAGCTCTGTTAAAAACAAAGCACACATGCAACATTGTTGTGGCATACAGGGATGATAAAAAAACACCTGTAATCTGCTACATATAGTTTGATGTTTCGTCAGAATTAGAACTTGCTGGGTGTCTCATAGTTTAACTGGAAGCCCCTTAACTGGAAGTCAGGGGGCCCAGCAGGAAGGAGTTAAATTACTCTACCCAAATGCAAAGGGCTGCCTCCCCAAGTCCTTTGCTAGACACAGTTCTATGATATGACCTGAACTCAGGTAGGATGCTTGGAAGTTTTGCAGAAGGCAGGGCTCACCTGCTTATTCTCTGCCATGTGCTTTATTTAGTGGGGGAAGTCAACAGCTTTCTGGTGCCTGAGGCGGAAAATCTCAAAGACATACCAAATCAGTCCAAGACAGCTTTTTCTAACCAGCATTAGCTCTTTATTTATTCAAGATCATTTTTATTCTTCCTTAACATGTGCATGCACACAGAAGGCAGCGTATCTCAAAGTATAAAAGCATGAGAGACTATGCCAGATTTAAAAACCACGGAGTCAAAAACTTATAGCAGCTAATGGAAAGCTCACCTAAAGCAAAATGGCCCAGGCTGAGGTTTTTGCCAATCTTGTGATACAAGACCTTAAACTGGGAAGCCAGGGGCTGAGACTTTCTGCATTCAAACCAGGTGCTCTGCCCCTGGTGTTTCCCCTAAAACTTGCCTTATACTGAGTCAGACCACTGGGCCAGCAAACTCAGGAAGATGCACTTTATACCTGAGCTAAGCCCCTCCCCTGGTTAATTTAGAGATGGCAGTGACCCTGAGGTCATCTAGTCTGACCCCCTGCAATGCTGGAGTCTCAGCTATAGCATCCCTGGCAGATAGGGCACAATGTAACAGGAAGTTCTCCTCTGCAAGTTCCACTGAAATGTAGCTACACAAAAGAAACGTTTAAAGAAAAAACCACCAACCTACATATTTCTGCATACCTAGGGAGTCCCCTGAGTATGGGCACACCCTTATTTTTGGGTGGCCCTGTTTCACTTTCAAAGGGGTATGTGCTTAGCTACCTGAGTTTAATGTGTGTATATCTCCAAGCAGGAAGTGGAGCGATTGGCAAGAAGTCTATTTTAAACGGCTAAGTTTGGCTTCCTTAAGTTTCTTTGAAGAGATATCCTATGCAGTGCTTTGAAGAAGTATGAATGCTGGCTTGACTGCTGTCAAGCGCTTATGAGGATAACACCCACCCACCCTTTCACACCTATGTTCCCTGGCTAAAACATTCATGAGTTTTTCATTTTGATGGATTTCAGCTTTCAAAGGCATTTCCACAGCCTTATCCTCTGTGAATAACTAAATCAGTTTGGCTGGGTTTTTTTTCTTGCTTTTGAAGTATGAATAAAGCAGTGTTTCTCAACCTTTTTTGGGCCACGGCACACTTGTTCCGTGAAAAAAATCACGAGGCACACCACCATTAAAAAAGTTAAAAAAATTAACTCTGTGCCGCCCTATATTATAATTATGACTGTAAGAAACACTTGCCAAATATTGCTTTCCGGTGGGTCAGTGTTGTGTATTGGCGGCCGCCAGGCTCGTTTGCACTGAGCTTTGGGAAAGAGGAGGAGAAATATTGCTTTCCGGCGGGTCAGTGGTGTCTATGGACTAAAGAAGCAGATAGGAAATCTCTGTAAGGTTGTAAAGAGCAACTTTTTCTGGCATTTTAATAATTAGGCTACTGCCTTTTAAGCTAACACCATCAATTATTTTTTATTAAGAATACAGTGATACTTGCTAAGGGCAAATTCTGTCACATAGAACCCTTTGTGTTTTTAAAATATGCAGTACATGCTACTATTCACAGAAGTGTACATTTAAAGGCACAATTTCCCTGCAGCTGATTCTCCATGGTGTGTTCAACCCATGCGACTTCCACAATCACTTGGGAAGTGCATGTTTAAAATTACATTAATGTCCCTTTAAACACTCAGGGCCAAACCACACAAGACACCACACATGAAAATAAATGCTTAACATTGATTTCAGCAAGGCCTTTGACAAGGTGCCCCATGATATTCTTGTAAAGAAGCTGGTAAAATGTGGGCTAGACAATGCTACCATTCAGTGGATTTGTAACTGGCTGGCTGACCGAACCCAAAGGGTGCTCATCAATGGCTCCTCCTCATCCTGGAGAGTAGTGACTAGTGGGGTGCCACAGGGTTCTGTCTTGGGCCCAGTCTTATTCAACATCTTTATCAATGACTTGGATGATGGGCTTGAGGGCATCCTGAGCAAGTTTGCAGATGACACCAAATTGGGAGGGGTGGCTAATACCCCAGAGGACAGGATCACACTTCAAAATGACCATAACAGATTAGACAACTAGGCCAAAACAAACAAGATGAATTTTAACAGGGAGAAATGTAAAGTACTACACTTGGGCAAAAAATAAATAAATGGCACAAATACAGGATGGGAGACACCTGGCTTCAGAGCAGTACATGTGAAAAGGATCTAGGAGTCTTGGTAGACCACAAACTTGACATGAGTCAACAGTGAGATGCAGCAGCTAAAAAAGCTAATGCAATTCTGGGCTGCATCAATAGGAGAATAGCATCTAGATCAAGGGAAGTAATAGTACCACTGTATCCCGCTCTGGTCAGACCTCACCTGGAATACTGTGTCCAGTTCTGGGCACCACAGTTCAAGAAGGATACTGACAAACTGGAACATGTCCAGAGGAGGGCAACCAAAATGGTCAAAGGCCTGGAAATGATGCCTTATGAGGAACGGCTTAGGGAGCTGGGCATGTTTAGGCTGGAGAAGAGAAGGTTAAGGGGTGATATGATAGCCATGTTCAAATATATTAAAGGATGCCATATAGAGGAGGGAGAAAGGTTGTTTTCTGCTGCTCCAGAGAAGCGGACATGGAGCAATGGATTCAAACTACAAGAAAGAGGATTCCACCTAAACATTAGGAAGAACTTCCTGACAGTAAGAGCTGTTAGACAGTGGAACTTGCTGCCAAGGAGTGTGGTGGAGTTTCCTTCTTTGGAGGTCTTTAAGCGGAGGCTTGACAGCCATCTGTCAGGAATGCTTTGATGGTGTTTCCTGCTTGGCAGGGGGTTGGACTGGATGGCCTTGTGGTCTCTTCCAACTCTATGATTCTATGATTCATTGAGGCACCAATAGCAGATTTTTTAACAAAGATGCATAGGGTACCGTGGGACCACAGTGCATCCAGGAGGCCTAACCTTTCTTCCTGATGTCATGATCCTGATGAAAACTGCCACCTACACCCTACTGTTGGTGACAATGGGACTTCCCCCTGCCCAAGGCTAACAGCAGCAAGGAAAGGGCTGGGATCACTGGGACAAGAACTTATAAGAGTTAAACTTCCCCTGCCCGTGCACTGGTGGTTCCAGGGAAAACCGCTTGTCCCTCATGCCTATTCATTTTTTTCAAACCTTGATGAACTTCCAAGTGACACATTTAGCATCATGTCTTGTTTGATCCTCAGAAGAGACAACTAGGAAAGTCTTTGGCCGTTGCTTCTAAGTATTTCATAATAGCAGGCAAATGCACAAAAAAGTCGACCTGAGTCCTACCCATGCACCTTTGATTGAAAGTAGGCCCTGCTTACATTTGTCTTGGGGGAAAGGCAGATAGACAGATGGCCTATCTATGTACAGTGGTACCTCTACTTACGAATTTAATGTGTTCCAAACGCACATTTGTAAGTAGAAAAAAATTGTAAGTCGAATCCCATAGGAATGCATTGGGAGAAAAAATTCGTAAGTAGAAAAAAATCCTATCAATCCAAGATGGCGGACGGAGCTCCATTCGTAAGTAGAAACATTCGTAAGTAGAGTTATTCGTAAGTAGAGGTACCACTGTATTAGGTGCAACATCTGCACACACAGACTGAAATTGCTATCTAAGGAGCAAGCGCCGCTCAATGCCAGTCCCTGCAAAGGTTGGGGCTAGTAAATTCATATGACAAAAGCTTATTATATGATGACCTCTCCATTAAGAAGTTTCTTGCAAAAGTACCTTGACGTGTGCTTTTTTATATTGTAATTTTATGTTGTGAACTGCCCTAAGATCTACGGATGAAGGGTGGTGTTCAAATTTTATAAATAAATAAATAAATAAATAAATAAATACATTTCCAGTTTATGGCTTCGTGGGATAGCCTCTGAAGGGGAAAACAATGCCTTGAGGTGTCATTAGCTTGGTATGAGTGACTCCAAACTCAACCATTCCTCCTAGCAATGAGCTCCGGATTGGAGTGAGATTTCCTTATTGTACAACTACGGTATCACTTTCCATCCACTTGAACTTTCAGTGTCAGGGGACTTCTGTGGCTGACCATGGAGCTGGAAATTGCCCTTGGAAGTGGAATCCGTTCCAGCTTGACCTCGTCCTCTCCTGAGCTGTTCCTGGCCCACTTCCAGGCATTCACAAGGCAGGATTCTTGCATTCTCCTACACTGTGAACAGAGCTTCCAGTGTTCTCCAAGCATGTTATCTATAATCAGGGTTTCCTGTGATTAGCTGATGCCACCGGTGACAGGCATCTTCATTGGCCTAATGGGAAAGAACTCTAGCTTCGTGCTCTGCCTTCTTTCATGCCCAGTTGCACAAACAGCCCTTGCTATTTAATACAAGGCTCAGTTGGCAGAGGAGAGCATTCAAAATTAGGAACTCCCATGTGCAGTCCGAAACAGTAGAGAACAACCTACCACTTCAGGAGTGAATCCCACCTCCTCCTGTTGCAGGGGGCCCCATCCAAAAAGGATGCTGTTGCTATAGTAAGGAACAGGAAACTTTGACAGAAATTGAGGTGTGAAACTAAAAAATGAAACTTTTATTGACTCCTCCATTACGGAAGAGTCACCACCATAGTTTTGTCCATATTCACACCTACACGGCACTGAACACAATAGTGATAGCTGCTGACATGACATTTCTCCCTGATAATCTTATAAAGCAGAGGCGAATACATGCAAAGGGCCCCCAAATGCTTTTGATATGGTCTCCTCTCTATTACAGGCCACACAAAGCTGTTTTTAAAGTACAAGCCTACAACAATGACAGAGCCCAATGTTGGCTGCAATAAAGTTCTCCTCCTGCCACCAAGCAAGATAAGAGCAGATCATGAGCAGCTCGCTTGCCATGCCTGCCTGCCTGCCTGCCTACTCATAGCTGCCAAGTCTCCCGTATTCCCCGGGAAACCCCCGTTTTTCTAGCTGTTCTCAGCTGAAAAAACGGATTTTTTTTGTTTCCCCCCGGTTTATTCTGGCGTGACGGCCATTTTGGAACTGGGCAAAGCAGCATCAAAAGTCCCTTCTGAGCATGCTCTGCCCAGTTCCAAAATGGCGGCAGCGCTACTTCCGGTCTGCTACTTCCGATCCGGTCCCTTCTTTCTCCCACAGGAACTTGGTAGGTATGTGCCTACTACATGCCACCATATAGTAAATGGCCTCCTAGCATACCTGCCAAGTCTCCTGCTGAAAAATGTAGGATCAGCAGTGGTGCGGCACCGGAAGTTGCATAGAAGCAATTTTCGGGGCCGCTCTGACCATGTGGCCATGCCACCAAGATGGCCGTCGGGGCATGCGTAGAAGCTACTTCCTGGGCCACTCTGCCCTATTTCCGGTGCCCACACATGGGCAGAGCAGCACCCAAAATGGAGGCTCCCTGGCAGGTAGGAAATCCGGGGGATTTCCGGGATTTTTTTCCATTCGGGAGAACAGCGGGAAACGGATTAAAATCCGGGGGTTTCCCGCGAAAAACGGGATACTTGGCAGCTAAGCCTCCTAGGTCCACATTTTTTTTGTTCATGTAAAGGCAAGTAAAGCAAAGGAACAAAAGAGCATGGCCTTCCTGTAGCCATTTGGCTTCCTTTAATCTAAGGGCCAGGAATGGTCAGTTTTTGTATTCTCCACAAAGTGGTTTATAAGACAAGTGTATTTTGTGTGATAAACCAACTTTATCACTAACCAACTTTTCCTGTCTGCAAACCATAGTAATTCTTAGTAGAAACGGTAATAGTTACACCATGGGCCACCACATACATGGGTTGTGCTGTGTGGTGCAGGTGGCAATAATGGCATCTTGTCCCAAGAATCAACATACACGATGAACAGCTTCTCAATGAACGGCTTCTTGCTACATGGAGAGTCACCAAACGGAGTAAATGAAAGCATCTTCTAAGAGGTGACAATCAACACCAGTAAGTCCTTTTGAACAGTGTGTTACGCTAAAGTCATGCACAAACACAGATTTATATATTTGAGAAAAATCCGTACCTGTAGGATAAGTAACATCTGAATAATTGAAGGAGGGACCCTTGCTCGGGAACGGGACAAGGCATCTTCCAATTTAATATTGAGAGTTATAATATTCCTGAAGTGCAGCAGAGACAGCTGTCGGACAGAGGGCTCCTTTCCCTAAAGAGACAATTGAATGAAAGTTGTTTTCAACACTTGTCGTTTGCTTGCTTTAAGATTTATTTGTGGAAGCCAGTTAAGCCTACTTAAGTCCTTTTGATTTGATGGACGAGTTCCTAATTTAGTCTCAGCAGTAAGGAACACAAACTTTATGTACAATCAGGACAAAATGGAGATTCATAAGCTGAAGAACAATGAACAGATTCTGCCTTTATAATATTCCAAATAATTATGGGGAAATTACCATAGGAACCTTTGTGATGGTATTTATATCGTCCATCAAAATGGCTGATTTCTGCCATATATGTTTCATAATGTAAAAAGTAATGCAAAGATGATGTAAAATATCAAGTTACAGGTAGGTAGCCGTGTTGGTCTGACGTAGTCGAAACAAAAAATAAATAAATTCAAATAGCCCATGGAAATGCAAAACAAATCACCTGATTCTCTGGATCCTAGCCAGTTATTTTGGAGGTACTGGACACCTCTAGGCTGAGAAAGTGATGGGATTATTTGAAAGTCTAAGCTATAATTTTCTAGTGAAACTGTGAACATCATGCTATGAAGAGAGACACACCTACACAGGCAATTCTCCATAATGAACCTCCCCCCCCCCAATTGTGTTTGGCAGAAGTATTTCCTCATCTCTTGTCCCGCTGTGATGCCTGGCTCTTGGCTGATCAACCTGCAGAGTAGCTTCTTCTTCTGGTTTTTCCTGATTCTAAAGTAACAGAGCAATATTTTACCTGCACAGGATAGAATATAGCCTGAAGCATGGGCAGGACATCACTGAAAAAGAAATCCCACGTTTCAGCCAAGGTATCCAGAAGTTTCTGTCCTACAAATTAGGGGGGAGGGGGGAGTTAGTCCAAGGGCTCATACTGAAGAGTTCTTTTTAAAAGAAAATTAGTACAAAGGTGGGAAAGCAAACTACCAAATATATGCATTATGTGCCACATCAGAACTGTGCATACGTTGAGCTTCTTGTTTCTTTAAAATACACGTGAAGGAGGAAGCTATTTTCCATTTCCCCTTTGCATACATTTGAAAGACTAACAGCTAAACACACAGATGAGCATTGTGCAGCACAACTGTTTAGTTCATGGGTACTGTGGATGCAAGAGAAGGGTATATGGCATACTCACTGTAGAGTGTTGTGTTCATACCACTGGGAATCCCCTTCAAACATGAGAGGAAAGTTCATGCAGAGATACGGGAGATTTACTTGTTCTGCAACCTGTGAATCAGGCTGAATAAGAGCAAACCCTGCCTCTTGAATCAGGCAGATTTTGTTCAACCTGTATTTGGTGAGGCTCAAATAATTTTGTACTAGTTCAACGAAGTGTGCATGAATTTAACAACTCTGTGTACCCTCCTTTTAAAAAAGCAATAAAACCAAGCCCCTGAAAGGCAGCTGATTAACATCCTCTCCTAAATTAATACAATTCAAACTTACTTTTTTAGCAGGTGTGTGAGGGGAGGGGAGATTTATGTGCAACCCCCGATGCAGGAGCAAGCCAGTAAACAGGGCACAACACCTCGTTTCCCTGAGACCCCCCCCCCCCCGTGCTGTAAAGTCCCAGAGAATAGCCTTAAGTCACATAATGGAGTTCCAGTGCAGAAGCTAAGCAGGCCTGGCTGGCCCTGAGCACTGCCTGGATGGGATGGGAGATTGCCAGGGAAACATATGGGAATGGCTATGAAGCTCTTTGACAGAAGAGTGGAGTCTAAGGGAAGAAACATTCTCAGTGAATTGGCTTCTGCAGTTTTTCACTGATGTTCACAGGACTATTTAATCAGAAAGAGGTTTATAATTTGAGGAGAAAGGTAAACAGCCACCCGGGAAGCTGCCGTTTCCTCAGCTGATGTGCCAGACCAACTTCATTTCAATTGAAGCCTCAATTACCTTCATAAAACCGGATCTTGTCCCTCAGGATCACCATGCCTTTTGTAAGCAGCTGGTTCTGCAAATAGAACATAAGACAACTTTCCATTTATGTTATGCTGCTACCCTTGAATCACTGATAGATTATTACTCCCATATTTTAACCACAAGGTATTTTAGTTTTTTAAAAAAATGTCAGTTCATTAGAAGAGGGTTGCTCACAGCTTCTACTGGGCTACATGAACAGTAACTGCAATGTATGGGATGCCCCATCTTAATATTTATGATGCTGTGAAAGCAGGAAAATTAAATCTGGAAACAGACAATATGCAAAGAAACTAGAATTATACAGTGCCGATCTTACTGGACTGCACAGCCTGGGTCAGATCCTGCTTTCCTTTCAACCCCTCACATTACTCACTGGGGAACCTTTAGTGTAGGATTGTTTTAAAAACCTTGTGCTAGCCCACATGACTGGACTGACTTAGAAATCATATTCTTGTATGATTTTTTAAAAATCACTTTCTAATTTTTGAGCTTGTAGAAAAACAACCACATATTCTTGCAGTTATGAGGTGCAATAGCAGAAGATGCCACCAGCCCTTGGCAGAATCTGCTGAAGCCAGCAGCTGCAGAGCTGTAGAAACAGTTGCCAAGGCAAAAGGGAGGCAACTCGCAAGCATGCAAGCTACGAATGTCTTATGAGGAAGTTGCAGTGGGATGAGATCTGTAAAGCTTGCTGGTAGGTATTTAATAGCCAGCAAACTACGGAGGACTCCTCTGCATCTTTCTCAGCTACAATCCACGGAGAGCTCAGGGAAAGTGAGGAGGAGGAGTTAGCCAAGGATAAATCCTGTTTTCTTTGACTGAGCATCAACCTACTATTTATGGGAGGAATTCACCACAGCACTAAGGAGATTGCTCCATCAGTGCAAGCCCCATTGAGCTCGTGGAAGTCCTTGCACGAGCTTCTACTCTTGGGATTAGCTAGTTGAACCCAGCCCTATGCCTACCAGCCATGTCAGGGTCCAAAACATTCCTTAACCTTAGGTGTGGGGCTCCCCTAGTTTTCACTGCAACCACAGTGTGTAGGGAGAGGAGGTTTAACTCCTCTGGCCTGAGCCAGGATCCCTACAAAAGTGCCCCCCATTAGTCTTTCAATGTTATGTTGGCCATCTTTATATCACTATTTTGAAAATGTCCTTAAAATAACCCCCCCCCCCCACATTTTAGATATGTTTAATACATGACTTGAATAAATAAAATGGAACTAATTTATAGCAGCATCTTCTACGTGTCTGTTCAGGGCCCTCGGCTGTGCCAGACTGGAGCTGGTGCACCAAGAGTCACAAAGCTCCTACCTGCACCTTCAGTCCTGCTATGGTGGTGGGTGTGCTGCTCTGCCCAGCCCTGCTGCTCCCTGACCATGGGAAATGTTCCATAAGTCCTATTAATTTCAATGGGACTGACTCCCTGCTAAGTGTATATGAGATTGCAACCTTGGTTGCTTTTGCGGCTACTCTGATATGAAGCCACATTTTTACTGGGCTGGCACTAGCGTGCCTTGTGGTAGGTCTCCTTCCCCTTAATGGAAAGGGCACACAGCCATGTAAGCTGCCAGCTGCTGCCTCGGTTGACACAGGTGTTTCCTGCTTGGCAGGGGGTTGGACTGGATGGCCCTTGTGGTCTCTTCCAACTCTATGATTCTATGATTCTAGGTTCACCACCCCTGTGAGAAATAGGTCTCGGACCCTGCTGTCTATATAAACAAACTGAGGTCCCTCGGTATTCTTTTTGAAAACACTTACAGTGGTGCCTCGCTTAACGAATGCCCTGCTTAACGAAATTCCCACTTAACGAAAGGATTTTCGAGCGGAGGTTGCCTCGCTAGACGAATTCATTTTACGAAAAATTTGTCTAGCGAATCGCGGTTTCCCATAGGAATGCATTGAAATTCAATTAATGCGTTCCTATGGGCAAAAAAAATTTCAAAAAAATTTCAATGCATTCCTATGGGATTCGCTAGACGAATTTTTCGTTATAAGAAAAGACCCGTGGAATGAACTAAATTCGTCTAGCGAGGCACCACTGTATTTTAGAAGTGAAAAGTCTTCAGGTCAGGTCCAGTGTGAACAGGCAAACAAACTCTCATGCAAAGTTTTCATACTGAAACCTCTTAGGTGGGAAGGGTCTGCTGTCAATAGTTTTGTTCAGCAGACTGCTTCAGTGAACAGGGTGAGGGAAAAGTCAAAGGCTAAAAAGCAAACTGTACCAACCTGTAAATATTCAGTAAAAAATGATCCCAACTCAGTTTTCAGCAGTTGCCTGTGCCAAAGAGAGTAATAATAATACTAAAAAATCATGTGACCATCACATTGTGCTGTACATGCACTGTACTTTATGGCCAGTGAATGTTCATGCAAGAGTAAATGTGTTCGTCTCTTAAAAGCGACACAATACCTTGTTAGATCATAGTTGAACCACACAACACTTCCTGAAATAGTGGCACTGTACAAAATGAGCAATTCCACACGGGAATGCTTGTTCTGAAGCAAAAACAAACAACACAAACCTGCAGATTGCATCACATCTAGTTGGGCCCTCAGTCTGCGAGGCTTAAAAAGTAAGCTGAGCTTAACTTTCCTGGTGCCTTCAATTTTAATTCAGAAAAACAAATGTAGCTTAGCTGTTCAAAACTGCCATATACAAAAAGGAGCTGCCTTTGTATTGGGCAACAGCCACAGCAGAGGTTAGCAAAGCAATTCTGCAATGTGCTTTGTCTGTCACCAGCATCTGGAAGCAGCTAAAAATACCTCAAAGCTTGAGTCACTGATATCCTGCTTTATCACAATTTCCTCTCTCTTCTTGTCTTCCTCAAATTTTCAGCAGGCTGCTCACTCCTACCGGTACTTGGCTTACTCTTCCAGCTCCATTTCTCAGCCCCTACAATCTAGCTTCCACCCTTTGCACTCCACGGACAATCTTCTTGTTGGCAAGTCCAAAGGTCTCTTCTCTCTCTTGTTCTGCTTCCTTTGTTGCCTTTGACGCAACTGATCCCTCTCTCATGTGTGACCCTCTATATGCCTTAGACCAGTGTTTCCCAACCTTGTGCCTCCAGCTGTTTTCGGACTACAATTCCCATCATTCCTGACCACTGGTCTTGCTAGCTAGGGATGATGGGAGTTGTAGTCTCAAAACATCTGGAGGCACAAGGTTGGGAAACACTGCCTTAGACTTCCACCATTCTGACAGCTGTCTCTCCTATCCATCAGTTCATTCATTCAACAATGTTAAAAGCACATTTGTTATCAAATTCTGTTCTTCTCATACAGTACAGTAAATATCTAAAATTCTTACCAACATAATCAGTGCAGGGGAAAAGATACGTCTGCTCCAAAAAATATAGCACAGGAAAGAACAATTATTCCAACTAGCCCTTAGGAAATGCAGCAAAGACCTTCAAAGGACAGGCTTATTTCAGCTTTACCAGCCATGAAGAGCTTTTCATGGCCTTATCTTCCTATCCTTTTACCGCAGCCATACAAAGTCAACCCTAGACTACAAATAATAAAAAATAAAATATATCAGATTTGTTTAACTCCTAAAAGTGGCCCAGTAGAGGATGAATGGAGTGTTTTTCACTTCTTTGCCAGCCTCTCTTATAAGTAGAAAACAGACTAGGAAAAATATACAGTGGTATCTCAGGTTACGTAGATTCCTTCAGGGGTGAGGTTCATAACCCGAAAAGTATGTAACCCAAACGAGCGAGGAAGCGCGCTTCTGTGCATGCGCTTCTGCGCATAACGCTTCTGCGCATGCACAGACTGCGTGCGCGGCAAAAAATACTTCCAGGTTTGCGGAGTACGCAACTCAAAAGTACGTAACCCAAAGCAAACGTAACCCGAGGTATGACTGTATAGCAAATATAGCAACCTGGTGAAGGAGACATGGAGCGACCTGCACATTTCCTGCCAGCTCTTGGCTTTTATGCTGTACACATAGGAGGGAACATAGCCCTTATCTAGAGCCAGTGTAGAAATGAAGCGGGCTGGCAGGGGAAGGACAGGGGGCATGCAGTGCTCCAGGCTTTTGCTGCAAGCCTGCTTGCTCTTCATGCTGGGCAGGGCGAAGGCACAGCATCTTTGTCCACAGCCAGCAGATAAACAAAGAAGGCTGCTGGAGGAGGGGTAGAAAATTCTAGCCTCAGTGGGCATCAAGAAAAGGATAAAAGGTATTATCGCTTACAGCAACCACATAACATATTTTAAATATGTCTCCTCTACCTACAGCTATGCTTTTGAATTATGGTGCTGGAGGAGACTCTTGAGAGTCCCATGGACTGCAAGAAGATCAAACCTATCAATTCTTAAGGAAATCAGCCCCGAGTGCTCACTGGAAGGACAAATCGTGAAGCTGAGGCTCCAATACTTTGGCCACCTCATGAGAAGAGAAGAATCCTTGGAAAAGACCCTGATGTTGGAAAAGATGGAGGGCACTAGGAGAAGGGGACGACAGAGGACGAGATGGTTGGACAGTGTTCTCGAAGCTACCAACATGAGTCTGACCAAACTGCGGGAGGCAGTGGAAGACAGGAGTGCCTGGCGTGCTATGGTCCATGGGGTCATGAAGAGTCGGACACGACTAAGCGACTAAACAACAACACCTACAGCTAGGGCCAGCCCGCCCATGAGGCAGCCTGAGGCAGCTGCCTTGGGTGGTGAATACCTCAAGGCAGCCCCCTTGTCGCTGCTCCGCCTGCTCCTGCTGCCCGAGACGTGAGGAGAAAGAGCGAGATCTTGCAACCCCAGTAAGTGAGGCTTCGGCCAAGGGGCAACAGCTCTGTGTCATTTCGCCTCAGGTGGTGAAACAGGACTGGCTGCTGCTGTCTAAAGGAGGGTTGGTGATTAGCCCTGCTGTTTTCTGGCACCTTTGAAAAGTTGCAGGGCTTGTATGAAAAGGGAAATGCACACTGAGATGAAGGAGGAAGCTGGAAAGATCCTCTCTTCAACTGTATGAACTTTTCAAGGGCAAAAATATGGTAACTACCCTCTTGCACCCCAGGGAGGTCACTTTGGTGCTGCTAACACAGCCGTTTGGCTACACCCCTGGAGGCACACTCCATTGTCTCTCAAGAAAGATGGATGCCAACAACAGCAGCAGAGCCTACGTTAATTCCTTGAGGAGCTTGCCTTTGTGCATCTCTCTGCACTGTCAATAGTGCCACTATATCAATAGCTGGAATAAAGTAAAATGGTACAGATCACTTATGAAACAATGACCCTCCGTGGTGATTTCTGTGTCTTGGGACAGGTGTACAATCTGCTGATCTGACTCACCTGACTCCTTCATTCAGATTGTAGAGTTCGTGTTCTGCAAGACCTTTTCGCTGGAACACAGCTATGACTCCATTATGGATACTGCAAGAAAAAGGCACATTTGTGACAGGCTGTACAGCCTTTAACCTAAGATTTCAGAACCTTTAGTTTTTAGGCGTTCCTAACAATTACTTCCAAAGCAAAGAAAGTGAGGGGTAAGGTAACCCACAAACGTGCTGGAAGTAGCATGGTGAAGAAGACAGAACAGATGGAAATCAGGCTGGAAGAAAAGATGGAGAAGTTCCAACTTCTAGTTCTTTTTGATAAAGCATGTAATGGACGGACTAGATCAGGGAAAACTTGGGTTCAAATCCCTGCCCAACAATGACAAAACTGAGTGACAATTTGAAAATCCCTCTGTACAGACATAACCATCAACTATGGATGGGTACACATTACGAGCTTAAAACTCAGCTAGATTATAGAATTATAATTGTAGAGTTGGAAGGGACCCTGAGGGTCTTCTAGTCCAGGCAAAGGCAAACTCGGCCCTCCAGATGTTTTGAGACTACAATTCCAATCATCCCTGACCACTGGTCCTGTTAGCTAGGGATGATGGGAGTTGTGGTCCCAAAACATCTGGAGTTTGCCTATGCCTGTTCTAGTCCAACCCCCTGCAATGCAGGAATATGCAGCTGCCCCACGTGGGGATCAAACCTGAAACCTTGGGTGTTATCAGAACCACGCTCTAACCAGTTGAGCTATTGTTCTTTTTCTCCATTCAGATTGAAGCTGCTTGTCAGAGGTTATTACGGCTACTCTTGAGTAACAACTTTCCACATCCTTGTCTTTAAAAGAGTCTTTATTGGTGCACGTTATTTACAGTGTAGTGAGCTGTCGATTTCATGTCCTCTCATTCCGCTTCAGAATCCGGCACTGCCCCTTTTCGCGACTTTGACCAACATAACAGCCTCGGGACAGTGAATCTCCTCCCCTTTCTCCTCCTCCTTAATTCCGGTGCCTGGGGAAAGGGTCTACGCTCCGTCTTTTCCCTGCCCCCCCTTTCCGTCTCTCTCTCTTCCCGCCTGTGGAGCAGGGGCTCTCCCATTCTGCCGGAGACCTGGCTCCCTCTCTCCGCTTCCTGACTAGCCCCTTCAGACCCCGCGCTTTCCTGGCTGCTTGGGGACGAACTGCTCCTGATGAGAGGGGGAGGTTCTCTGTAATCTCTCCCCCTTACACTGCTTTAAGGGAAAAATGCTGCATTTCATACACATGTTATTTTATTAATGGTAATATTGCAATATTTGATGAAATATATAAAATATGCAATCATGGCAATCATGAGCAGAAAGCAGTCTTTGGCAGAGCTTTCCCCTTGTTTGCCTCAGACAGACCCAGGGAAAAAGCAGGTGAGATGAGGATAATGGGAGGGCCCTGTTCAAGCCTCTAGCTGCTCTTCCGGGTGTTGAGGTGCCAAAGTCTTTCCCTTAATCTCTGCTGGCAGAGGAGAAAGGATCTGAGATGCATTGGAGGGGAGAGCAGGATACAGGATCAAGGGCAAGGCGGGAAGCTGGGCTGAACCCCTGGGTGGATTGCCAACCACCTTCCCTATTCTATGCTTTAAGGGGAAATAGGACCCAGGTGGCGTTGTGGTTAAACCACTGAGCCTAGGGCTTGCTGATCAGAAGGTCAGCGGTTCGAATCCCTGTGGCGGGGTGAGCTCCCGTTGCTTGGTCCCAGCTCCTGCCAACCTAGCAGTTCGAAAGCTTGGTCCCAGCTCCTGCAGTTCGAAAGCACGTCAAAATGCAAGTAGATAAATAGGAACCGCCACAGCGGGAAGGTAAACGGCGTTTCCATGTGCTGCTGCTCTGGTTTGCCAGAAGCGGCTTTGTCATGCTGGCCACATGACCTGGAAGCTATACGCCGGCTCCCTCGGCCAATAATGCGAGATGAGCGCGCAACCCCAGAGTCGGTCACGACTGGACCTAATGGTCAAGGGTCCCTTTACCTTTACCTTTAGACTGCAGAGCATTTAGTCTGTTATGCTACTGTAGGGCTATTCATATTTTGCACAGTAGAGAAAATCAGCACTTCAATCATGCTGCACACCTTAAAGGGCAAAAAAGAGTTCCTGCGTGCAGAGGAAAGTGGTGGGGTTCTTTGCTTCAATAATTGCTGTGTTTGCATGACCTTTTGCAGCGGTCACAGCAGCTCATCACCAAAACATGCTTCCAGTTTCAGGTTGAGCCTCATTGTTGAGCAGCAAGTCTGGCCTGATCATCCCATTCACAGGAAACTATAGCTGGCAGGCCAGGGCAATGAGGCCACTACCTAACCATGCAGAAAGGCATGAACAGATAAAAATAGAAGATATCGCTTGGTTTTTCTCTTCTCTCCCCATTCTTCTTTCAGCTGATAAGCGTTTCAAGCTGGTTCAGTAGCTCTTTGTCTGAACTCCTCTCTCAGAGACACACAGTCAGCAGGTTTGGGACAGCATGAAGATACACTCAAAGGACAATTCAAAAGATTTGAGGCTAGATGTCTCTGCAGACAGCAGTACAACTCAGGCGCAATTCAGATCAGAGAGAAAATGAAATACATTCAGGCTATGAAATATACTTTCTGCCACCATCTTGCAAGCACATGTCATTTTTACTGGAGGTGCTCAGATTTGTTTGGAGACAAAAGGGTTTGTTTCCACCAACAAATTATATTAGGACATCTGGGGCACACAATTAGGCCAACTAATTATGTTACTGCACTGCATTCCATCCTTTGTGCAAAGAATCCATTTTAGTCTAGGTTGAGAGAGTTCAACTTGCCCTCATCAGCTTCATGAGTAAGCAAGGATCTGAAACTGGGTCTTCAAGTCCAAAGCACTTGCTCAATTCTTTTGCTTTGGATGAATCAACAGGGCTACAGTTCTCTTTGTTGTTGTTGCTCATCCTGTCTGTCAGATTTAAATAACAACCTAGGTAACAGAATTATGCTTCTGAAGCATATAGGATTATAATTTTCTGATCTATGATGCTTTGCATTCCATATTTCTGCTTTATAAATGACCCAATGAAACACCTTCGATTCACTGGCTTTGGGAGAACAAAGTCCTCCTTCCAAGGAGGGATATAATCTGCTCTGGATATGTTACTAGTCATAGCATCATAGAATTGTGGAGGTGGAAGGTACCCCTGAGGGTCATCTAGTCCAACCCCTTGCAATGCAGGAATCTCAATTAAATCATAGTCCAGTCAAAAGCTGATCTAACTACAGTGGTACCTCGGGTTAAGAACTTAATTAGTTCTTAACCCACCCCCTCACCTGCACCCCTGGCGGGGGCCCACCACGCCACCCCCTCGCCACGGCCCTGGGTGGATCCTGAGCTAGTCCTGCTACCATCGTGTGATGGAAACAGTCCAAATCCAAGCATCTCCACTGTGAAAGCTCGTGAGCTGGTGTAGCAAATCAGCATTCCCTGCCCTCTCAAGCAGTAGGATTGTGTCCAGGGTCTTTGAAAGACCACATTTCCTCATACAAACCTATCTGAGTTGTGAGATCTTTGGGAGAGACCCTTCTCTCAGTCCCGCAACCCTCACAGGCAGGGCTGGCTCTATGATGAGGCAGCTGCCTCATGTGGCGGATGTTGAAGGTGCCACGTGGCCTGCCCTGTCCACCCTATGTGAGCCAGCTGCCCTCAGGTACAGTGGAAGATAACTGTCCATTCACCAGTACTGGAATAAGATACAACTACCTGTCCAGTTGGCTTCTGTATGTGCCTTGAGGGAAGGTGCTGTCTTGTCCTTTGCCTCAGGCAGCAAAATGTCTTGAGCTGGTCCTGCTCACAGGCCCACTTGGTGGGGACGTGGGAGAGGACCTTTTCAGTGGCTGCTCCCTGACTTTGAAACTCCCTCCCTAGAGAAGTTAGACTGACTCCCTCCATTTTGTCCTTCAAAGTGAAGACCTTCTTATTCAAACAGGCTTTTGGGAACTGACTACTTTTAATTAAAGGACTGGTTTTTATTGTAATAATAATAATAATAATAATAATAATAATAATAATAATAATAATATATTTATACCCCACCCATCTGGCTGGGTTTCCCCAGCCACTCTGGGCAGCTTCCAGCAAATATTAAAATACAATAATTCATCAAATAGTAAAAGCTTCCCTAAACAGGACTTCCTTCAGATGTCTTCTAAAAGTCAGGTACAGTGGTACCTCACAAGACGAATGCCTCGTGCCACGAAAAACTCACAAGACGAAAGCATTTTGTGTTGCGCGAGGGACTCGCAAGACGATGAGATTTTCTATGGCTGCTGCTTCGTCTTGCAAAGTGTGGCCATAGAATGTAGCGCGGGAAGGCGGCAAAGGAAGATCAGCTGTCAGCGCGGGAAGCTGGTTCCCCCAGGCTTGCCAAGCAGGATCTTTATTCTCCGCTTCTCCGCCCCCCCCCCCCGGCCGCCTCGCACACAGCCAACATCGGACGCAGGGATGCAGCTGATCGTGCTCCCGGCTGCATCCCTGCGCTCCGCCTTCTCGCCCGCCGCCGCTGGGCTCCCTGCTTCTTCCAGGCATGAGGTCTCCCTGGAAGAAGCAGGGAGCCCAGTGGTGGCAGAGAGCACGGCAGCGGCGGAAGCGCCGGTGGGCAAGAAGGCGGAGTGCAGGGGTGCAGCTGCGGCCAAGGAGAAGGCAGGCGGCAAAACAGCCCCAGCAAGCAGCGCCCGCTGCGCTTCGGCTAGGGGGACTGGCGGCGGCAGCGACGCTTGCTCTCTTGGCTCGGGGCAGGCAGGCAGGCAGGCAGGCAGCAACAGCCCCAGAGCCGATAGGAACTGCCTGCCTGCCTTCCCCGAGCCAAGAGAGCAAGTGCCGCCGCCGCCAGTCCCCGGAGCCCATAGGAACGCATTGATTTAGTTTCAATTCATTCCTATGGGAAACCGTGACTTGCAAGACGAATTTTTCGTAGGATGAATTGACTCCTGGAACGAATCAAATTTGTCTTGCGAGATACCACTGTAGTTGTTTATCACTTCCTGGTGCAACTGGACTTCTCCGTGACAAGGACAGGCCCATCTGCTTCATCCAACCAAGTCTCTGTTACACACGACAGGTCAAGTCCTCTATCCACGATCAAATCATGGATGGCAGTGTGTTGGCTGGGGACCACTCCTTAAAAACAAAATACAACTTATACAAAAAAACAATAAAACATTAGAAATTAAAAATAATAATAACAAATTACAATCATATTAAAATTAAACAAACCCCTAACCTCAACTAAACATTCATCCCCACCCCCAACGCTAAAAAAAGAATTTTAAAGGCTAAAAGAATAATTTAAAAAACATTTTTAAAAAGAACCCTCTCTGCTGTTCAGAGGCCTTGGGCCAGCTGGAAAGATAGGAATGGGGCCCTCAGGCAAGTTAGGATTCAGCAGATCACCAGAAAAGCTCAATCATCATCAGCTACATACCTTCCGCCACTGTTCGGCTAGCTTTCACTTCCTGCCAAATCTACCAAATTCAAGTGAAATACCATTACACATAGCTGCCAAGTTTTCCCTTTTCTCGCGAGGAAGCCTATTCAGCATAAGGGAAAATCCCTTTAAAAAAGGGATAACTTGGCAGCTATGCCATTACAGCACCATCGTAGATTGAGCTATCCATCTTCTCTTTGCTTTCAATTATCATTTGGAAGATTGAATGGAAACAGCTACTTCTTTCATTCATTTCTTTCATTTTGGTCTCACTATAGTGCCTGTTTTTTCCGCCTTTCTGCAACGCCAGCTCAGAACTTGCCCTGGAGAAATCACCACCTCTTCACTTAGATCTTCAACAAAGATATTCCTACTGATGTCTTCACGAACAACCAAGGGTTTGTTTTTCCGTATATTGCTGCACAGTAGGTCCTGAACTGTATCATTGTGGATTTCCATGTATGATATACGGAGTAGGAACTCCCCGTCAGGAATTCTACAGATGCTATTGAAAACATCATTGATGGCCATCGGTAAGATTCCTGGGCAATCTTTGGTGCCCGACATTGTGTATGTTTTCCCCGAAGCAGTTTGGCCATAGGCAAAAATAGTTCCATTATATCCCTGAACAGCAGACTTTATAATTAAAGCAGCCACCCCTTTGTAGACTTCTGCGGTATTGTCTGAAGAATGAAACACCGAATCAATGGTAAAAGATTTGGTCCCATCAAGCTGAGATATGGTGCATTCTTCACTTTCCCACAAAATGTTCCCTTTCTCATCAAGGTCTGCATTATCTCTTGCAATGAGCGGGTGCATTCCTCAGGCATCTCTCCAAATGCAGCCGCCTCTGCCCTCATCTGTATATTTTAAATATATATTATCTCTCTCTGTGTGTTTAATTATTGTTTTCCTTCCCCCTCCCCCTATGTTTTCAGCTGTTCCTATTTTATCTGTAAGCAGTCTTGAGTCCTTGTCAGGGGGAAAGGTAGGATATAAATATAAATAATATAAATATGATGATGATGATGCTTAAGCCCTGTGTTGTCCCCACCCTTATTTCTGCTCCCAGGGAGACCACTCTTCCCGCATGCACTGGCTCCCCCCCTTCCCTCCCTGGACAATGTTGGGCAAGTTGAACCAGGTGACTGTGGAAACTCTCATTAGCCATCAAAAAGTGAGGGTGACAAATTTGCAAAAAGAGTAAGGGAACAAGAACTCCCAAAAGTAATGGCATTCTTCAGCTTTAATAACTGCCACTTATTCATAATTGATCAGAACTACGTAAGAATAAGATACTGTGCTACACTTGGCATCTTCTCAAGAAACTATGCACTAATTATGGCAATGTGAAGATGCTAAAGTCAGAAAATTAGCCCCCAGCTCATTTATATGCACAAGACTTGTGATTAGCATACTTTGCAAATATTTTCTGCTGTGAACGCCCACAAAAACTTAAAATGGCTGCAGCTATGACATGAAGTGTTGATAAGGATTCCTTGCAGTCTCTTCTTAACAGTTTTTCATCAAGTAGGACTCAAGCCGGCTGCTATCTGCATAGTCCCCATTCTTACAGACACTAAAGTGTGAAGGAATGGAGGGATCTGCTTTTCTATGCAATATATGCACACACAAAAGATGAACATCTTACATAAAAGTAACGTTGCATAGCTGTCTTGTGCTTTGAGGGGGAAAACTGACAGAAAAAAAACTATTTTGATTTCACTTGTGCTGATCCAGGCCTGGTTTCTTTTGCCATGAGTTGTGTCCTATGGTATGTTTCTCTGCCTTTTTTGCTGTCTTCTCATTTGTTTTAACCTTGTACAGTGGATTATTCTGTTTCCCTGAACTGTAAAGAAATAACGAAGCTAAGGGTGTTTTTGTCTACAAGGACCTGGAGTTTGGATCCCATGAATATGTAGATAGCAGAGCTTTTTAAACCGAGGTACCCAGTTAAGGAATACCCATTTAAACCTGGCTTTGCAGACCTTTTAAGCAAAGGTCTGATTTTGCAAGATTATTTCATATACTTCTTTAGAATCCATGAAATGCAGGATATCATATATAAACAAATGTCCTAAGTAACACGGTCGTACTTGTGTACGTTGCTGGACAGGGCTGCCAATGGTTTTGTGGAAAGGGATGAAACTGGTTTTCTGGCACTGGGGGAAGAGGTTAGAGGTTTCAGCCATAATCCTGGTCTCCTAATGTCCAACAACAAGCCCTTATCCCAGTCAACTCACAACAGAAGCAGGGAAAGAGCAATGTGTTGTTTGTGACAGGGAAATCCAGGACTCTGTCATAGAGAACTTGGTGAAGGTTAGATGCATCACTGCAGAGTCTCAGTGGTGTGCAGGGCACGGAAGTCGAGTGGTTAGAGCAGGTACCTGTGGCAGCTACTTCCCTCAGATCCCGTTCTTCACATGCAGCTCAGCAGCAAGGCAGGATTTTGGCCTACATGATGTGTAAAATGTCTACTTACTTGCACCGCTGATCAATTTCACCATTTTAAGACACTTGTCTTTATTCAGGTTTATATTCCCCTTCTTTCTACATCATTGTCTCTCCCTTCCCCCCAACACTACCAGTTAATCCTACAAGCAGCCACTGTTTTCTAAGGGGCACAAAAAGGAAAACGAGCAAACATTATTATTTTTACCTTGTTTTAAGAAAAGAGAGGGGGGGGGCTATCCTTTTGGTCTTAGAAATTAGGCCAAAGATCAGAAAGCCTGGAATTCGTTTTTGCTAATATTACCTGTTCTGTTTTCAGCACTCTATAGAGCTTATTCCTAGGCCTGCCACACTTCAAGGAGCAGCTAAAGACTTCACAAAGAAAGTAAAGAACCGAAGTTATTTTAATCCTATGCAAATTTTGAGTGATTAAATGAAACTGGTAGGTAATTTAATTTATGCTTATGTTTGCCGTTAGGTTGGTTTACTTGTGTAGGCTGTGAAGCAGGCAAGGCAAGCTGTTTTGAGGCAAAGCTGAAGAGGCCATGAAATTCTAAAGTATAAATTTGCACAGCAGAAACTAGGCAGAAGGCTTGCTTTGATCTGACAGTTCCACATTAGCTTTGGAATCAAAGGGGAATCCCTGCAAAGAATGAAAGCATGCTAGGAATTCCAAAAGCTGAGACCAATTGTGAATCTTAGGCAGGCCTGGGGAAGGGACAGGTGTCAAAGCACCTGCCAATCACCTGATGTCAATCTTGTCACAACTTGAACTGGTTTTAAGTCAAGCCACAGCTGCAAAAGAAGGCTTGGGAGAACTCTAAGAGTGCGAAGGAAGATGTCAGGTGGGGGCCTCATTTAATGCATTTATTTTATAAAAGTTATGTGCCACTTCATTGTAAAAAAAAACCCCAAACAAACCTCCAAGTGTTCTTTGCATCAAAATCCCCTAAGTTCTGAACCAGGTCTGCCAAAAATTAACAGATTCTGGTCCTTGATCTGCCAAAGCTTGTCCTTGGCTCTGCCTACGGACCAGGAATTTTCAGTCACAAGCTCAAATCCTTAATTGCAGCAAAGAGTGCAACTTTTTTTTAAGATTACTGAAAAGAAGTGGGGAGAGGGAGCACTTGCAAAACAGTGTTGACGGTCAACAGGATTTTTTAAAATTCTAAATGATTTGGGGAACCTTTTTATTTTAATTTTGGGTCATTTGCAGTTCTGAATATTGATATATTTTAACTGGATCATCTTGTTGATGTATTGCAATTCATAATGAATTGGCCATTGGCCATAAACAATAAAAGTCTGACTGACTGAGGCAGTTGCGGCTCCTCTCCATTTTATCCTTATGTTCTTTTCTCCCCATAGGGTGGCTGGATTCAAAAGAAGACAGAAGTTGACCGGAAGATAGCAAAAGCTGTTGAAATTTGCTCTTTCATTTAACAATACAGGTGCAGGAGTCCTGTGTGATTCTACAGCTGACCACCCAATGGCTACAGGGTGATAGGACCAGTAAAATAAAAAAGTGGATGCCATAGACTATAATGCACTTTAAAGGCCTGTAACTATTTGAGAAGACTGCCCGAAAGGCGGACGTATCGAGGTCTTCTTGCTGAAAAGCTTTTAGTGTGCTTGTATTTTCTGTCAAGTAACTTTTAAAATCAAAAGTTAGTATCTGAAGTTGGTATCTGAAGAAGTGTGCATGCACACGAAAGCTTATGCCCAGAACAAATTTAGTTGGTCTCTAAGGTGCTACTGGACAATTTTTTTAAATTTATTTTAAAATCAAAGTTTGCTTTCAATTGGAAACTCGGATTGTCCAGAGAGACTATCCTATGACTTCTAGGAATACTACTGCATAGAGATGGTGAAATGAATAGTTGGCAAACTGGGACATTTCCTAGCAAAACCACTCTATTGCTTGTTAGGAAAAGTATCTCTCTCAAGTTTTGAACTGGATTTTATGGACAAATAATCTAGTCAATATAATAAATATATTTATTAGGTCTGCAACCTTGAGTTAAACAATTTAAAAGGTCCCCTGGATTAATCAGGTGACAATCTGGCGCTATTATTATTATTATTATTATTATTATTTACAAAATGACTTTTTATAGCAGATGTGCACAATTTTCAGGAGGCACTTTAAGGAGTGGCATTGCCTCTTCCCTGTTGTACAAGACAGAACGTCTCTTCTAAGACGGTGTTTGCTGTGGCCTGGGTATGCATTGGGTAAAAACAAAGTACGTTTCCCCCCTTCCTCAAAACTCATGCCCATACATTTAATTAATTTAAGCCCTTTTTTTCTGTAACAAACAGCATGCTATTATTTGCTGCAACAACAGGCTATCGTAGCACCTGGGCACATGTATGCCAAATATTTGCCTGGATGCAAATTAAGTGAGCAAAGGTCTTGCATCTCGCAAGTCAGTGTCGCTTTAGGTGGCTAATTGAAACAGCTAAAGTAGTGACATATGCCACGGAGCATTAGAGCAGCTTACTTACAAGGCAAGAGAAAAAATAGACCCCGAGTCCAAATAAGGAAAGGCTGGCCACTGAGGTCACAAGGCATCACCATGGTGTTTGTGTGTGATTAAGGAGTTTGTCAAGGTGGATTCGCAGACTAGGGAACAGCAAGCAGGAGCTCCAGGGCCAAATCAAGTCCGCTATCAGTAATGCTATTTTCTTGCCCCTTTAGTTGTCTCTGCCTACCCCTGACCTCTTATGCTCCATCTCAGCCTTAAAGTGGCCCTCCAATGAGAGGCTCAGAGAAAAAGGAAAGCAGAGCGAGTATATTGATTTGAGCCACTGGTTCTTGCTAACCTCTGCAGGGTTGAAGGACCAGTTTGGACCAGACAGCTCTGCAAGGCTCTCTAGCCGATTTGGTTGGTGCATAAACCGATGCCCTGGTTGACCTCCAGAAATCAGAGATGACCCAGACAATCAGCACAATCACTTCTTATTCTCAGATCTGCTAAGACAATGGAATTGTTGGGTTGATGACGAGGACTTAGATGGTGGCAAACTCTTAAAGTATTAACAGTGGCTGGAAACAGTTGGGCAGATTCTTCTAAAGAAGACCTTCCGTAACCCTGATGATTTCACTAGCTATCATTGAGTTGCAAATCTCTTTTTCTTGGTTCAAAGTGTGTAGATGTTAGGCTCCAGGTATCCTGAATGACGCTCATTTTCTGGAGCAATTTTTATCTGCCTTCTTCTAGGCAGATTGGGAACTGAAGTGGCTTTTGGTCAGCCACTGGTCAAATTGTAATAGGAGAGTGACAGAAGGCATGTGTCCAATTCCCTCACACCTCACATCAGCATATAATCAGCCATATTTTTCAGAAACGCCTGTCTGCTTTGGGCACACTGCTTTACATTTATTCCTACCTGATGATCATTTGCAGAATGTTGGGTTGGGTGGCTGCAGTTTGGCACTGGGGCAGCTATGCAAGAGTGCTCCACAAAATTTTCCACTGCCCCCCCCCCCGGCTACCTATCAATTTATGAAACCACTGAAAGAAGTCATCAGAGGAGCTGGAGGTAGATAGCTGGAGGTAGATTTCATTATGGAGATAACACCCTTCTCTCTCTCTTACATGTGGTCCAGATGTAATCATGGATACTCTGTGCAGATGCCTAGAGGTAGTAACAGACTAGACGAGAGCTAAGAAACTGAAGTTCAATCAGATTTGCTGCTAATGTTATCAATCTAGGAAAGTAGTATTCAGCCTATTCCTTATGGGGACACCACCCCCTCTTAAAGACTAGGCGTATTAACAACTACTGCCCTGTCACAAATCCCCCCCTCCTTTTGGGCAAGCTACTTAAAAGGTCACGGTGACAGGCTTCAAGGGGAGGGGAGGGATGGGGTAAATGTGACCCTGTGACTCTTAATAAATCTGCTTTTGATACCATCGATTATGTTATCCTTCTAGGTTGTCTATGGAAGATGGGATTTGGGTGGCACTGTTATACAGAGCTTCCTGTCTTATCTCCAGGGATGGTTACAGCACTGGGTGAGTGCTTCTCAGCCCCCTGGGTCTTGAGCTGTGGGGTACTACAAGGTGCTATGCTGTCTCCAATGCTACTGAATACTACATGAAGCTGCTCGGAGTGGTCAATAAGAGATCTGGCACGAGGTGACATCAGTACACCAATGATACCCAACACTGTTTCTCTGTAACATCTGAATTGGGATGGCTGAGAAGATGACTGGATGCAGAAGCGGGCTAGAGAAAGAATTTTTTTGATAAAAAAACTGAGTGTGGATCCTGGCAAGATGGAGGCTTTGTGGATGCTTCCTGGCTCTGAAAATTTGGTAAGTTGCTTGCCTTGGTTTGGGTCACACTCTCCCTGAAGGTAAAGGAAAAGGTAAAGGGGCCCCTGACCATCAGGTCCAGTCGTGTCCGACTCTGGGGTTGTGGCGCTCATCTTGCTCTATAGGCCGAGGGAGCTGGCGTTTGTCCGCAGACAGCTTCCGGGTCATGTGGCCAGCATGACTAAGCCGCTTCTGGCGAACCAGAGCAGCGCACGGAAACGCCGTTTACCTTCCCGCCGGAGCGGTCCCTATTTATCTACTTGCACTTTGATGTGCTTTCGAACTGCTAGGTGGGCAGGAGCTGGGACCGAGCAACGGGAGCTCACCCCGTTGCAGGGATTCGAACCGCCGACCTTCTGATCAGCAAGCCCTAGACCAGGCATGTCAAACCTGCGGCCCTCCAGATGTTTTGGACTACAATTCCCATCTTCCCCAACCACTGGTCCTGCTAGCTAGGGATCATGGGAGTTGTAGGCCAAAACATCTGGAGGGCCGCAGGTTTGACATGCCTGCCCTAGACTCTGTGGTTAAACCCACAGCGCCACCTGGGTCCAGGTGCATAATTTGAGGGCCTTTTAACAACTGTTCCTGGATTGGGACAGCTTGGCTACCGTTGTCCAGGCATTGGTAGCATCACAGTTGGACTACTGCCACGTGCTCTATGTGGGGCTGCCCTTCAGGTTGGTGAAGAGACTGCAGCTGGTGCAGAATGCAGTGGCCAGGTTGCTTGTGGGAACCCGCATATAACACAGGCATCCCCAAACTGCGGCCCTCCAGATGTTTTGGCCTACAACTCCCATGATCCCTAGCTAAAGTGGACCAGTGGTCAGGGATGGTGGGAATTGTAGTCCAAAACATCTGGAGGGCCGAAGTTTGGAGATGCCTGGTATAACATCTTGCTTCTGTGAGTTTCACTGGTTGGCAATTTAAGAATAAGAGCATGTGGCCTATCTACTAGTCAAGCAGGACCTGAGTGCAACAGCACTTTCCTCTCCTGAGGTTTCCAGCTGCTGGTATTCAGAAGCGTATCATTTCTGACCACAGAAGCTGAGTAGAGCCATCAGAGCGAGCAGTCACTAATTGTCTTATCTGCTAGCAGGCCAATACAGATAAAGGCCCAATACAGCTCAGGATCAGGTTAATTTAGAGACACTGTTATCCATTATATATCCAGCAGGTCACTGCAGTCTGCAGAAGAGCCTCTCCTAACACAGAACAGGGCTTTCGGCTTGGCTACTTGTTTTGTGGAACAACATTCCTGTCCAGATTTGACAAGTAAGTGACCACTTTCCAGAAACGGTTTAATACATTTTTCCCCCCTGGTGTGGTTTGCCACCTGGATGAATGGGTCTCTGCCATCACCGTCTACTTAAAAAAAAAATCTGCTGATTTTTATTGTGTGTGGCCTTGAGACTTGCATAGAAGAGGATTACAGTGGAACCTCGGTTTATGAACACCTCGATTTATGAATTTTCGGTTTACGAACGCCGCGGACCCATCTGGAATGGATTAATTCCCTTTCCATTACTTTCAATGGGAAAGTTCGCTTCAGTTTATGAATGCTTCAGTTTATGAATGGACTTCCGGAACCAATTACACCCATGCTTCGGGTTAAGTACGCTTCAGGTTGAGTACTCCGCGGACCCGTCTGGAACGGATTAATCCACTTTCCATTACTTTCAATGGGAAAGTTCGCTTCAGTTTATGAACGCTTCAGTTTAAGTACTCCACAGACCGCCTGGAACAGATTAATCCACTTTCCATTACTTTCAATGGGAAAGTTCACTTCAGTTTATGAACGCTTCAGTTTAAGTACTCCGCGGACCGTCTGGAACAGATTAATCCACTTTCCATTACTTTCAATGGGAAAGTTCGCTTCAGTTTATGAACGCTTCAGTTTAAGTACTCCGCGGACCGTCTGGAACAGATTAATCCACTTTCCATTACTTTCAATGGGAAAGTTCGCTTCAGTTTATGAACGCTTCAGTTTATGAACAGACTTCCGGAACCAATCGTGTTAATAAACCGAGGTACCACTGTAGTAAATTCATGCTCCTCCTCCTCCTCCAGGCTCAATTAATGGTGCTATCAAAATCCTAAACATCCTGGGATTGGGGTACACAAGGGACTGCATTATTCCACACAAACCTGCCCAACCAACAACTGGAGGCCCTTCGCCCCTGCATTCAGAGTGGCTAAAAAAGAGAAGGCCTTTTCGGGGGATGGCGATAATTTAGCGTTCCTCCTTCCTTTTCCAGACCACCACTTCTCTGCTTTCAACTGAATGCCACTCCACCCCCACCACAGTGTTTCTAGTCAAAAATATTTTTTAAAGTCTTTTGAGGTTTCATTTCACACACTTGCATATAACAATTAGTAAGGCCCAGAGTGTACATTAAGATTATAGTCTAACTTGGTCTGCTTCTCTCTTTTTCCCCCTCTTCAAATGCCAACATCAATAATGGTTAAATCTTAGTGACAATATAGGGAACTCTGGCGTTTTTTATTTGTATTTTTTTTTCAAAAATGGCAGAGATTCCTTCAGCAAATCTCTCTCCCTGCGATTTCCCCCCTAGCTACAAATATATTTAATAATTCACTTCAAGTGTTTCTCTCACCAAGACACATGCAGTTTTTCCTGTTCCAAAAAAAAAAAACCACCCTCCCCTCCTATGGGAAAGGAGAAACTACACCTACTTTCTCAACAAGCAAAGCAACCAGGAGACATAATAGCCAGCAAAAGAAAAAGCGTTCCCTAGATCTTAACAGTCATCGCCAGCGAGAATGAAATGAGTATGAGAGAAAACCATGTATGTCAGCACTAACAGAAGGGTTAGAAGCATGAAAAAACCTGGAAGTTTCCTCTCATATGAAAACCAGACCAAGAATTCAAATTGTGTTGTGCCTTGTTGCTGTGTGTGTGTGTGTGTGTGCATGCACGCTTTAAAATCTGAGCCAGAAGTGATTGCACTGCGTCGGCTATTGTGGAAACAATTCCTGGTGCCTGCGTGGGGGGTATGCAAGATCGTACCTGTTCCAGGTGGCGTTGGAGCAGGCCCGTCGCTGCTGGGTCCCCCGCTCATCCAAGGATGCCGGCTCTCTCTTGCCCAGATCACTGAGGCTGGGCGAACTCATGAACTTCAACCTGCGAAGAGTCCTCATGGTCAAATGTGTTGTTTTGTGCGTGGCAGCTAGAGAAACACCATCCTTTTTACAACACACACACACGCAGCTGGAGCAGCAGCTTCTCTGTTTGCTGTTCAAAAATGAAACTTAAAAAAACAAAACAAAAAACAAAGAAGAGAGAACCAGTCTCTACAGAACAAACCTCTGCCAGCAAGAAAACAAACCTTTAATCAGATCAACTCTGACGTCATAAATTGTGGTTAATAATTTCTCCAGGCTTGCTTTTTTTCTTTTTTCTTTTATAAAAAAGCTGAACTTCTCATTGCTGTCCTTTACATATTAAACCGGAAGATTGTGCAAAACTTTTTCTCATCCCCATTGTCAAAAAAACTGAGAATCTCATTCAGCATGCATGTTCCACCTACCATAGTAAAAGCTTCACTAAATTCTCAATAGGGTTTGCCCCCTTCTCTTGTAACCAGAGCCAATAAGGGAGGGGGAAGCGACCCACTAAGTGTGACGTATGGAGATTGCATAGGGAAGTTTCATAACCACCGATCCCCTTTGCCACATTACAACACACAAACTCTCTCTCTCTCTCTCTCTCATCGCGGCAAATAACAAATCTGCTTGTCTAAGAGGTTGCTTAAGCTGAAAGCAGGAGATAAGGTCTGTTTAAGGAGAGGACTTAGAATGGGGGACATACAGTATTTGGCCTCTAAAACGCCACAACCTGGAGAAACAGACAGAGATGACTCAGCTTGAAATTTGAAAAACTGGGAGGAGCTCAGGCGCATATATGACAGAGCAAAGCCGTTTGCAGTTGAAATAGCCTAACAAGAGCCTCCGTTCTTATTCTAAGGCAGGTCGTGTATCCACCCAAAGCGGGAACTTAAGTATCCTGGCATACTGAGATTTTCCATTCTCTTGTAAAAAATATTCTTCAACTCTCTAGGTACACTGACGAGAACCTTTAGGCAGTTATCTGATCACACAATACTCCTTTAACCCCAAATCACAAAAGAAGTGCACAATATTAGGGACCCCTCTGCCCCCAAACCACTCAAGTTGAACAGATCTCTTGCAAGAACAGTTTATTTCGGTAGGCAAGTGCCAAAAACATCTGCACCTGCCTCTCAGCTCTGATTTGCATGTTACAGTTTAACAAACACATCATATGTCAACCATGTGCTTTTGCGGTAAACTCCAGTTGTCGAATCTGCAGTTGGGGGATGCTTCTATCTACTCAATTTACTATACAGTGTCTAATGCTTATAATAATGATATTAATCACTATGAGCAAACACCCCATAACATGTAAAGAAGCTACCGGGATTTATTTCAAACAAAAACAAAACCATAATTTATCATTTAGAAACAAATGCAAACAACTGAACGAACAAGCCCCCAAAGGAGAGCCCATAATAAGTGGGGTTGTTAGGAGAGGCTAACCTGTGCCTTTGGAAGAGGCAGGAGGGGGAGAAGGAAGATAACGTACAGGGATTTTAAGTTTCATGTTCAAAACTCTCCACCCCAAGATGGACTTCACTAAACATGATTCTGAGTGGGCACACTGAGCACTACCTGCCAGGCCAAGAATGTGCTCCCCAAACCCTGCGCCATTATGTGTTTTGTGAGATTCACAAAAATGGATTGAGATTCCTGCACTGCAGGGGTGGACTAGATGACCGTTTGGAGTCCCTTCTAACTATATGATTCTATGACATTCTAGGATTCCATGAAAGGAGGAGATCTGGCGGTGGCTTCGCCCATTAAGGAACATTACATGCAATGTACAGGGGTGATGGTGCTCCCAGAAACTCTTGAGTTTCTGCGTGCAATACGTTCTGCGTGCAAATGTGCAATACGTTTAGGAGGCAGGATCTGCCAAAGATGGGGCTTCCCATTTAAGCTATGGTTGGCAAATAGACAAAGGATGTATTTTCTCCTGTTTGAATTGAATTTATTAAATGCACTAATCAAAGTCACAACACCAGATCATATCTGTCTATGATCATATACGGATGAGAGAGAACAAATGACATGCAAATGTAACAAATGGGCTCAAAGACAGCATAAATACCCCTGGAGAATAACAATAAAACGCTTCAGTTAAAAAAAAAAACACCCCATTTTGCAAACTGCAGTAGGATAAAGAACAGTAACAAAGCAAACAGTGCCTGGTCTCTCATGCGTCATTATTCCAGTATTTGACTGGAAAGAAGTGGTATCCGTTGAAATCAGATTAGTGAGAATACAGCCCCTCCAATACCCAGCGTGGGTAGTTGAGAGGTGATGAACTTGCAAGAAGTATTTATGAAAGTTAGAAACGGAAACCACACCATGTCAAATATATAGCCTGGCTCCTTGCTTTCCACATATCATGTGCTAATATTTCCATGAGAGCAAGACACCAAACATGCTTAAACCAACTTGCAACTGAAAAATGAGAGGACATTTCCCAGCCTCTAGCTTTTGCTAATCTGCCTACAACCCCTAGTGGTACAGCAACAAAATTGTTTTTTTTCTGATTCAACCTGAGAAAGGAACTCTTTGGCACTGTGTACCATACAAAGCAATCTCAGCATCTCTGAAGCCTCTCTGAAACTAATTTGCTGTTGGTACCTCACTCTGGCAGAATTAAGTCATGCTAACCCATCCCTCTAAAGGGACGCGGGTGGCACTGTGGTCTAAACCACAAAGCCTAGGGCTTGCCGATCAGAAGGTGAGCGGTTCGAATCCCCACGACAGGGTGAGCTCCTGTTGCTCGGTCCCAGCTCCTGCCAACCTAGCAGTTCGAAAGCACGTCAAAGTGCAAGTAGATAAATAGGTACCGCTCCGGCGGGAACGTAAACGGCATTACTGTGCACTGCTCTGGTTCGCCAGAAGCGTCATTGTCATGCTGGCCACATGACCCAGAAGTTGTCTGCGGACAAACGCCGGCTCCCTCGGCCTATAGAGCGAGATGAGCGCCGCAACCCCAGAGTCGTCCGCGACTGGACTTAACTGTCAGGGGTCCCTTTACTTTTACCTTTACCCCATCCCTATCACCTGCATGCTGGACGGGATGCTTAGAGGAAGGCGAATAAAATGAATCTGGATCTTGGTAAGATATAATAATAATAATAATAATAATAATAATAATAATAATAATAATAATATACCCCGCCCATCTGGCTAGGTTTCCCCAGCCACTCTGGGTGGCTTCCAACAGAAAATAAAACACAGTGATCTATTAAACATTAAAAGCCTCCCTGAACAGGGCTGCCTTCAGATGTCTTCTAAAAGTCTGGTAGCTGTTTTCCTTTTTGACATTTATGGGGGGGCGTTCCACAAGGCAGGCGCCACCACCGAGAAGGCCCTCTGCCTAGTTCCCTGCAACTTGGCTTCTCACAACGAGGGAACTGCCAGAAGGCCCTCGGCGCTGGACCTCAGTGTCCGGGCAGAATGATGGAGGTATACTGGACCGAGGACATTTAGGGCTTTAAAGGTCAGCACCAACACTTTGAATTGTGCTCGGAAATGTACTGGCAGCCAATGTAGATCTTTCAAGACCGGTGTTATGTGGTCTTGGCGGCCGCTCCCAGTCACCAGTCTAGCTGCCGCATTCTGGGTTAGTTGTAGTTTCCGAGTCACCTTCAAAGGTAGCCCCACGTAGAGCGCATTGCAGTAGTCAAAGCGAGAGATAACTAGAGCATGCACCACTCTGGCTAGACAGTCTGCAGGCAGGTAGGGTCTCAGCCTGCGTACCAGATGGAGCTGATAGACAGCTGCCCTGGACACAGAACGGGTGCTGTGGGTAGATGGTCCCTGTGCCTGTTCTGGACAGAGCTATCCCTCTAAAGGAGCGGTGACATCTCTTGGGGCTACTCCTGGATTCATCTTTGTCTGCCATTGAATTCAGGCATGGCTCCAGGCCATTTCCAATGCAGATGTTATGGAGAAACAGAGCTGCAGATCATCAGCGTAACTGGGCCCTTCTGGACAGAAAGAAGAACAAGAGACATTCCAGTTCAACTTGAGGTTTGCTGGAGGACACACTTCCTGGGCTGTAAAGACATGGGGGAGGGGTGGCAGCGCTCACGTGACCTCCAGTGCCCTTCCATGACATCAAGAAGCAGTGAGGGGCTTAAGGAGGTGAATCCCCACCTTCCCCTCATTTTCTGTTTTTCTTCTCCAACTGACACAACACCCCAAGGCAGCTGAGCAGGCTCAGTTCTTCCTGGGTTCTTTGGGGGTGGGGTGGGGTGGCCCACTTTGATTTGTCAACGTTTGATGTTTCTGCATACCTCAGGCCCTAAGCAGTCATCCTTCTCCATCTTTCTCCTGCCCGCTGCGCACCTTCAAGACTCCACCTCACAGGGAGGGAAATGTGCTTGCTTGGCTCTCGTTGAGCTTTCGGTTTTTTGCATTATCGCTTTCTGCCAAGTATGCAGAAATCCCGGCCTAGTCTGGTCCCGTTTCACTGCCTTGATGGCAGGCACAGGACCACCAAGTTTGCTATTAGAAGGGATGGCGATAAGGAAGAAGATGATTTAACACTTCAGAAACTCTGCAGATACTGTACTTTGAAACTGATGTATAAGATCAGAGAAAGTTCATCAAATAACAACTGATAATGAAACAGTTGAAACTCCCTGCTCACCTCTGTGCTGTGTAAATTGTTCCTTAGGTTGCCTACCTTGCAGAATGTTAATTGGCTCTCTGAACAGGGTGACCTTGAAGGATCAGCCAGAGAATCACAGAACTCTCTCCTATGCTTATATATGGTGCGGTGCCTGCTAATGCCTGGGAAATCAGAGCTGTGGGTTGTGCAGAACTTCATTTTCCCACAGCCCTATTCTATAACTCAAGTTTCTTCCTCTTAACTGTCTAGATTTTAAAAAACCACACAAACAAGTATCCACACCGCAAAATAAAGATAGGCTATAAAGGCAGCCTGCCGGAATAAAAGGAGCCGCTTCTGAGAGAGGATTCAGAGAGGGAGATGGTTTAAGAGAGAGCAGGAGGGAGAGAAAGAAAGCTGGTCTTGGTCTCTCTGTGTAAAAATATCTACAGCTAGAGAAAGGAGTCTCTGAGCTTAGATAGGAAGACGGTGCAGAGTGTCTTAGGAGAGCATTCAGACAGGAGTTAACCGGAGGGCTGAGTTTGAGGCAGGAGGAGGAGAAGCTGTGAGGATAAAAAGTCTCCTTGGGTCTCCTTGCAGTCAGGAGGGGAGAGATCTTCCAGAAAGAGAAGACTCCCAAACCAGGCAAAAGGGGTGCGTGGGGATCCCCTGGGTCTCTTAAACAGTGGTGCCTCGCTTAACGAATGCCCTGCTTAACAAAATTTCCGCTTAACGAAAGGATTTTTCAAGCGGAGGTTACCTCGCTAGACGAATGCGTTTTACGAAAAATTTGTCTAGCGAATCGCGGTTTCCCATAGGACTGCATTGAAATTCAATTAATGCGTTCCTATGGGCAAAAAAAAAAAATTCAAAAAAAATTCAATGCATTCCTATGGGATTCGCTAGACGAATTTTTCGCTATAAGCAAAGACCCGTGGAACGAATTAATTTCGTCTAGCGAGGCACCACTGTACTGCCAGAGTATCTCAGGAGTATGACTGATCAAAGGCTGGGAAACGGACGGAAAGTACCACCTCCTTGTTTAAGAACCAAAGTATTCAGCTGTAACACCTTCACAACAACTAAGTTTAGGAACTGAAGTGAAATAAGTGGAAATAAACTGAGCATTTACCATCTAGTCTAGAAACCTGTAACATCTAACTGAGGAGTAATAACTGAATTAACGCAGCTGACATTTAAAAGAAGCTGTGCATTTATTACCTTGTTTAGAAGCCTGTATCATCCACCGGATTAAGTCTAATTATTAATAAGTTAACTATTTTCTGAAAGAACATGATTTCCCTACACATCCTTTGTTTTATCAACTTTGTTCTGTAAACTAAATCTTTCTTTATTGGTTCAGCTCCTGCCTGAGTTTTCAAGGATCTAAGTTTACCCTCACAGGAAAGCCAAGATATACCGGTACCCTGTGGTGGTTATACAGGGTCTACAGAGAGGGGATCTGCTTCCCTACCTCCCTTTGGGAGAGAGGAGGAAAGGGGAATCAGCGAGAGTTGCCTCTTCCCTCTCCACGCTTTTCTGCTGGATGGAGGGTCAGGGCATGGTCCCAATTGTGGCAGCAAACAGGACGTCAACCACTAATATTACATTTACATTTAACGTTTGCAGAATATGGGATGGTGGTAAAAAGCAGTCACACCTGAAGCTACCTTTTTATTCTTTGAGCTTCCTGTTATCTCGTTTTCAGCAACCTCCTATGCAAGACCTCAGTTGCTATGTGGTAACACTAACACCTACACACACTTGAAAAGGACATGCCATTCTTGGCACATCCTGTCCTTTTGCTTCCAGGAAAAATGTCTCCTAACTTTGTTTTCATAGAATCATAGAATCATAGAGTTGGAAGAGACCACAAGGGCCATCCAGTCCAACCCCCTGCCAAGCAGGAAACACCATCAAAGCATTCCTGACAGATGGCTGTCAAGCTTCTGCTTAAAAACCTCCAAAGAAGGAGACTCCACCACACTCCTTGGCAGCAAATTCCACTGCCGAACAGCTCTTACTGTCAGGAAGTTCTTCCTAATGTTTAGGTGGAATTTTCTTTCTCGTAGTTTGAATCCGTTGCTCCGTGTCCGCTTCTCTGGAGCAGCAGAAAACAACCTTTCTCCCTCCTTTATATGACATCCTTTTATATATTTGAACATGGTTATCATATCACCCCTTAACCTTCTCTTCTCCAGGCTAAACATACCCAGCTCCCTAAGCCGTTCCTCATAAGGCATCGTTTCCAGGCCTTTGACCATTTTGGTTGCCCTCTTCTGGACACGTTCCAGCTTATCAGTATCCTTCTTGAACTGTGGTGCCCAGAACTGGACACAATACTCCAGGTGAGGTCTGACCAGAGCAGAATACAGTGGTACTATTACTTCCCTTGATCTAGATGCTATACTCCTATTGATGCAGCCCAGAATTGCATTGGCTTTTTTAGCTGCTGCATCACACTGCTGACTCATGTCAAGTTTGTGGTCAACCAAAACTCCTAGATCCTTTTCACATGTACTGCTCTCAAGCCAGGTGTCTCCCATCCTGTATCTGTGCCTTTCATTTTTTTTGCCCAAGTGTAGTACTTTACATTTCTCCTTGTTAAAATTCATCTTGTTTGCTTTGGCCCAGTTGTCTAATCTGTTAAGGTCATTCTGAAGTGTGATCCTGTCCTCTGGGGTGTTAGCCACCCCTCCCAACTTGGTGTCATCTGCAAACTTGCTCAGGATTCCCTCAAGCCCATCATCCAAGTCATTGATAAAGATGTTGAACAAGACTGGGCCCAAGACAGAACCCTGTGGCACCCCACTAGTCACTACTCTCCAGGATGAGGAGGAGCCATTGATGAGCACCCTTTGGGTTCGGTCAGTAAGCCAGCTACAAATCCACTGAATGGTAGCATTGTCTAGCATTTTCAAGTATGAGCAATCTGGACTGCATGCACACTTATGGCTTTAAAGGAAGAGGAGACCAATTCTTAGAGGATAGGCTATGGCTGGCTACCAGCCAGAGTTTGAGGCAGCCATGCTTCTGAATCCCCATGGCTGGAAACCACAGGAGGGGGAGAGAACTGCTCTTGTGCTCAGATCCTGCTTGCTGGTCTGGTCAGCCCCCCTGAGCACAGGATGCTGGACTAGATGGGCCATGGGCCTGATCCAGCAGGCTCTTGTGTTCTTATGCTAACGATCTCCAGATATCAGGTTTAAGGTTTTCTTGTGGAAAATGCCTCCCTCTACTGGAGGGATGGCTTTGAAGCGACTGAGATCCACTGAAAAACGGACACATTTCAACATGAGAAATTATATACACATGAATTGTTATAGGCTCTCAGCACCGAGAAAATTAAGAGTACATTTTGATGTATCTCAAGTGTATACAGTGGTATTTCGGTTTATGAACACAATTGGTTCCGGAAGTCTGTTCATAAACTGAAGCGTTCATAAACTGAAGCAAACTTTCCCATTGAAAGTAATGGAAAGTGGATTAATCTGTTCCAGACGGTCCGCGGAGTACTTAAACTGAAGCATTCATAAACTGAAGCAAACTTTCCCATTGAAAGTAATGGAAAGTGGATTAATCCGTTCCAGACAGGTCCGCGGAGTACTCAGCCTGAAGCGTACTTAACCTGAAGCATGGGTGTAATTGGTTCCGGAAGTCTGTTCATAAACTGAAGCGTTCATAAACTGAAGCAAACTTTCCCATTGAAAGTAATGGAAAGTGGATTAATCCGTTCCAGATGGGTCCGCGGCGTTCGTAAACTGAAAATTCATAAACCGAGGTGTTCGTAAACCGAGGTTCCACTGTACTGAGTGTATGAGTCTTCTGGGCCAGATTCAACTAATGTGATGTGTCAGCAGAAGGCAGTGCAAGGACTCCCGCTAGGGCAGAATGAGACCCTGTCATCATATAACACCTCTTCTACTCAAGAGATCTGAACTGGATGCCCATTTGATAACAGGCCAAGCTGAAGGTGTATATAAAACAACCAGTTTACTTGAGGGATTGCCTTACCTCAGACATGACCACTTTAACAGAAACATGGAATCACAGAGTTAGGCTCCACTGGTCATGTAGTCCAACCCTCGGCAATGCAAAAACTGGCACACTTACAGGTGCCACATAATATTCATTCCATCCTTGTAGGAAGTCAATATTTTAATCTCGCGGCATCTGCACTTTGGAACTCACTGCTTATTGACATCAGGCAGGAAACTCCACTGCCTGCATAAAACAGTTTTGTTTCGGCAAGCCTATGCAGCCATATGGAGTTTACAAGTTTTATTTCTTGCTAGCTACTGTTGATTTTAATCACCTTTTGAATATTTTAAATATTTGTTTTTATCAATATTATTATTAGTTTTCATATTAAGCAGTATAAATTTTGGACACCCACCCACTTTTTATGTAAATTTATAGGTCTCTTAACTCGCCCTCAAAGAAGCTTAAAATAAAAGCAACCATAAACACAATTTTGATGCTGCAGCATCACAGGAAAAAAGCTACGGTTTAGAAAAGAAAACCCACTACTAAGAATGCAGAAAGGCCTGTTGGAACCTCTCTTGAGGAAATTCCCTAATGGGTGTGTCACCATTGACTAAGTCCTGTTTCTTGGGGCAGAAGATCTTCATCTTAGATGGCTCGTGGCATCCAATACAGATGACCTCAACTCACAATCTTCCAAGACCTGTCTGAATTAGAAGGTATTTCCTGCTGGTAGGATGATAGCAAAGAAGGAGACAATTCTATAATATGGGTGCAGCCAAAAAAAAGCCCGCCTCTCATGTCACCACCAAGTCTGCCGCTGATGTTGATGCAGCCGAGAGAAGGTGACCACCCTAAGGATCTCCATACTCATGCAGAGTATCAGTTTAGATTGGCAAAATGTAAAAAAAATGAGCTGTATAAATGTATTTTTGTCTTTATTGTGTTTTTTTTCTCTCTCTCTCTCTCTTGAACCCTGACAAGACAGAAGTACTATTTTGGGGGCACAGGAGGCGGGCAGGTGTGGAGGACTCCCTGGTCTTGAATGGGGTAACTGTGCCCCTGAAGTGCGCAGCCTAGGTGCGCAGCCTAGGAGTCATTTTGGACTCACAGCTGTCCATGGAGGCGCAGGTCAATTCTGTGTCCAGGGCAGCTGTCTATCAGCTCCATCTGGTACGCAGGCTGAGTCCCTACCTGGCCGCAGACTGTCTTGCCAGAGTGGTGCATGCTCTGGTTATCTCCCGCTTGGACTACTGCAATGCGCTCTACGTGGGGCTACCTTTGAAGGTGACCTGGAAACTGCAATTAACCCAGAATACGGCAGCTAGACTGGTGACTGGGAGTGGCCGCCGGGACCACATAACACCGGTCCTGAGAGATCTACACTGGCTCCCAGTACGTTTCCGAGCACAATTCAAAGTGTTGGTACTGACCTTTAAAGCCCTAAACGGCCTCGGTCCTGTATACCTGAAGGAGCGTCTCCACCCCCACCATTCAGCCCGGACACTGAGATCCAGCACCGAGGGCCTTCTGGCAGTTCCCTCATTGCGAGAAGTGAGGTTATAGGGAACCAGACAGAGGGCCTTCTCGGTAGTGGCACCCGTCCTGTGGAACACCCACCCAGCAGATGTCAAGGCAATAAGTAACTATTTTACCTTTAGAAGACAACTGAAGGCGGCCCTGTTCAGAGAAGTTTTTAATGTTTAATGCTGTACTGTTTTAATATTCGGTTGGAAGCCGCCCAGAGTGGCTGGGGAAACCCAGCCAGATGGGCGGGGTATAAATAATAAATTATTATTATTATTATTATTATTATTATTATTATTATATTTTATGTACTGTATGTTACTTTTCTTTTTTTCTTGATTTCCCCCCTTGTTTTTGTTTGTCTCTACACTAATGCAAAATAAAAATATATATTTTTTAAAAAGACATAGGAGCCCAACAGAGCTGCAAAGCAACTCTCACCATATTTTCTAACACTGAGCCATGTACAACCTACCTAGACCTGACCACTCACCTGCTGTTGCCGTTACTGCAACCCAGAGTTCCATACCCAACTAAGCCTGGCCTAAACCAGAGTGTGCAATACGCCAAAGACCCTTCAGGGCTGCAGGTGGGTCTCAAACCCTTAGTGAGTTAGGGGCTTCCCCTGCATGCAAAGACAGGCTCCAGCGAATTGAGCGGATGAGACAAAAGTGGGTCGAACGGTAAAGAGGGTGGTTTCTGCGTGTGCTTTAGAGAGAAGTGAGGGGCAGATGGGCCTCATCCACCTGGGAAGGTAGCCCATCTAGAAGAAGGAAAACTAATCCTAAACCTCTGCTACCTTGTGGCTATACTCATTCATGAGAGAAAGGCTTCAGGAGTAAACCCCGAGAGGAAATCCGTACCCACTACCTTGTGGGACATCTTTGGGAGAAGAAAAGGCTAAGGAGTAAACTCGACACAAATCCCAGCAACTCCTGCCACCAAGCATGGGAGACACCTGGCTTGAGAGCAGTACATGTGAAAAGGATCTAGGAGTCTTGGTAGACCACAAACTTGACATGAGTCAGCAGTGTGATACAGCAGCTAAAATAGCCAATGCAATTCTGGGCTGCATCAATAGGAGTATAGCATCTAGATCTAGGGAAGTAATAGTACCACTGTATTCTGCTCTGGTCAGACCTCACCTGGAGTACTGTGTCCAGTTCTGGGCACCACAGTTCAAGAAGGATACTGACAAGCTGGAACGTGTCCAGAGGAGGGCAACCAAAATGGTCAAAGGCCTGGAAACGATGCCTTATGAGGAACGGCTTAGGGAGCTGGGCATGTTTAGGCTGGAGAAGAGAAGGTTAAGGGGTGATATGATAGCCATGTTCAAATATATGAAAGGATGTCATATGGAGGAGGGAGAAAGATTGTTTTCTGCTGCTCCAGAGAAGCGGACACGGAGCAATGGATTCAAACTTCAAGAAAGAAGATTCCACCTAAACATTAGGAAGAACTTCCTGACAGTAAGAGCTGTTCGGCAGTGGAATTTGCTGCCAAGGAGTGTGGTGGAGTCTCCTTCTTTGGAGGTCTTTAAGCAGAGGCTTGACAGGCATATGTCAAGAATGTTTTGATGGTGTTTCCTGCTTGGCAGGGAGTTGGACTGGATGGCCCTTGTGGTCTCTTCCAACTCTAGGATTCTATTATTCTAAGCTGGTGCCAAACGCCTTGCTCTGCTTTCCTTTGAACCACATCAGCAAGGCCAAGTGTGTGTGTGTGTGCCCAGGCTTGTGCCCCGGGGAGGTCACTTTGCTGTTGCTAACACAGCCATTCAGCTTCACCCCTGGAGGCACACTCCATTGTTTTCTGAGACGGACAGGGGCTAACAACAACGTCAGGGACAGGACTTCCAGTCTGGCCTTCCACCTTATGTCTCTTCCTCCCCTCCCTCATGGCTCCCTGCCCCCGTCCTAGTGCACAGGCTTCTCCCACAAAACCCTCTTCTTTCCCCCCACCCCAGGCGGCCCACCCAATGTCTGGCTGAAATGCAGCAAGAGTGTTCGCGAGTCCTCTGGTTCCCAGAGCCACACTCCAAACATCTCCCATTTCTCTTGCTCCTGAGCCTAGTGAAACATTAACAAATGTAATGCTTCCTGTTGTGAAAGCCAGACAAGGGGGGGGGGGGAATCGGATAGGTTGGCAAGAAATCCCAGTTAACTCCCCACCCGCTCTGCAGATGGCAAAAAGGAAGCAGTGCAGAAGAGAGAGAAGTCTCACATCGCCTAGGTAACCAGGCAACTCTATCTTTCTGCACTGTGTTGCAGCAAAGTATGGGATGGAGGGGGAGAAACAAAATGGCATTGACGCGCATATCGGTTGTGGAAAGAACACAGGTGTAAATTGGTGCCCTTCTTTTTAAAACACACAAAAGAGACAAGGAACTGGGGTTCTTGCTTGTGTTTATCTAAGAAGGGAAAATAGCAATCTGCATGCATGTATTTTCTAGAGGACAACCATTTCAGTATTATCCAGAGAGCAGGGTCAAAGACGCTGCCCCTTGTGCCCTTGAAAGCCTTGTCTCCCACTGTCCATACCCTTGGGATTTAGGCTGCATCCACACCAAACATCACAGAGCTACAACTCCCAGAGGGGTTTAACAATCAATCTCTCTTCCTATGGAACTCCTAACAACTTTCAGCAGCCATAACCAACTACAATTCCCAGAGTTATTTGAGGGAAACCATGGCTGTTAAAGTGGCATAATAATCTGTGTATTTTGTCAATGCAGCCTTGGAACTCTTAGTAAGTCAAGGCCATTTATCTCTTACTGTGAGAATGCCACTTTTGCTTAGAAGTTTCCCAGCTAGGGTCTGGGCAACCGTTGGAAACTTACAGGGATTTCTTAATTAAAATATCAGTAATGGCAAGTGAAACTCTCTTATAATAATAATAGTTGTTATTATTTATACCCCGACAATCACCTGGCAAGCTAAAATGCATGCACTGATGGAACAATTGTAATAGTGTGACAATGAATTCCGCCCTTTGAGTGCCACACTTTAGAAATGGAACAGAAAATAGAGTCTAGGATCACTACACATAATTCTGTGTCACACTCTGCTCAAGGCATAGACATGCACACATACACACATTTTGGGAAGTTACATCATGAAGCAGATGAACACCAAGAAACTCTTGAAAACAACACTGTTCATGAAAACTATGAGAAATGTGGAGCTGGTTTCAGGAACCAAAGTCCCTCGGGCAACAAGAGAATATTTTTTTAAATTGTAAAGTAATGTATTTGTTATCCAAAGCATCCTCTATTCTGCTTAAAAAAAAAAAACTTAGTTGTGCTCCACTGGTTCATGCTAGAGGTGAGAGGAAAATAGTCTCCCCAAATTATCTATCCTACTATTTTTGTAGTGAAATTGAGGGTGTTACTTTGATTAATATTCTCAGGGAATTTAGGGTGAGAGGGGTGGAGAATAAATTTTCCAACAGTTTTTTTTGGGGGGGGGGAGTGAGAGTTTAGCAGCAGAAGCAGAAACCACCACGTCAGCATCCGGCCAAGATGCATGACCCACAACAGCCCAAATCATGTTGGGGTAGTGTAGTGGGGTAGCCAGCAAAAAGAAAGAAAGAAAGAAAACCACTCGGTGCAGAATTTTTAGAGAATCTGTAGAATGGGGCAGGGCAAAAAAGAAAATTATCTGACATTTTATTCTTTATTTTTTATTGTTTTGCATACCTCCATTTATAACAGTAGTAAATGATTACATCAGTGATTGTTGTTGTTGTTGTTGTAATTTGCATACTGCCCTATACCCGCGGGTATAGAGGTCAGGTCTGAGGCAGAGATGTAGGGGCAACAAACCACAGAAAAGTGTTCATTCTGCCATTCCCTAATGCAGGTCTGGCCAACTCGTGACCCATCAAGACGGATACACACATTCCGGCCCCACATAGGCAGGTCCAGGAAAGGAGCCCAAACAGATTTACTATCTGCTCAGCATGGTGAGTCACGGGCTGTGTGTGCAGGTGTGTCCTGCCAGCTCAAAAGCAGGAGCTGAGGCATTTTTGAAAGTCAAGCTACATCCTTTCAACCATGCAGGCTGGGCTCTTGATATTCTGCTGCTGGAGGCAACAATGCATTGTGCCATTCTATTTTCTCCTGGCTGCAGCTCCTCTTCCAGACTTTCCCTCTGTCGCTGGCTTTATGCTGCCCTTAAGGTTTTAGGACGATTGCTTTTATTTTATTGGGAATGAATTTGTCATTTCCTGTAAGCCACCCGGATAACATGTTGTTATTGGGTAGAATACAAAGGCAGAAAGAGCGTAAATAGATCAATTCATTCCATTTATGTGCTTGCAAGAAGCTGCTTGCTTGCACACTTCAGGCCATCCCGTCCAAAGGTTTGGGGGCAGGTGGAAAATGGTGTCCCCGAGAGGACTGTCATTTTCCTGGAGCCCCCCAAGACAGAATTCTGCTGCTTACGGAGTTGGGCTGTCCCGGCACAAATACAAAGCTCCTGTCAGGAGCATCACATCTGAATAAACTGCGTCAGAACTTTAAGAAACAGCTTACCTGCTGAAGGGTTCAGAGCAGGGGACTGAATTGAAGCGGTCAAAAAATGTAGTAGTTCACTATATCCATGTCACAGCAGGAGATTTCTGGGAGTCTAAAGACGTTGCATGAAGCAATGTAGCTCTGCAAGAGAAGATGTCACATGTTACACTGCAGAAAATTCACTTGCTAATGACATACCTTTGAGCCTTTGCCCAACTACCTTCTTTGTGAACCCTGATCTGTAACACAGCCCATAACCAAGTCTATGTACCTGCAACCAACACAATTGCCAAGCTTGCCTGTTTACCCCTACCTCTACTAAGCTCCCTTCCGCTATAGTTTCTCTTGTAATGAATTTTAGATTGCAAGCTCCTTGGGACAGAGATCTGTCCTCTTTCACTCTGTAAGGTAAAGGGACCCCTGACCATTAGGTCCAGTCGTGACCGACTCTGGGGTTGCGCGCTCATCTCGCATTATTGGCCGAAGGAGCCGGCGTACAGCTTCCAGGTCATGTGGCCAGCATGACAAAGCCGCTTCTGGCAAACCAGAGCAGCACATGGAAACGCCGTTTACCTTCCCGCTGTAGCGGTTCCTATTTATCTACTTGCATTTTGACGTGCTTTTGAACTGCTAGGTTGGCAGGAGCTGGGACCGAGCAACGGGAGCTCACCCCATCACAGGGATTCGAACCGCCGACCTTCTGATCAACAAGCCCTAGGCTCAGTGGTTTAACCACAGCGCCACCTGGGTCCCTTCTTTCACTCTGTAAGATACTGTTATTATTACTTACCGGTATATGTTGCCAAATACAAAGCATTTCTAGGCAACTTACAAGCAAAATTGAAAAGCAACCATAAAGTTAAATAATAAACAATACCTCCCTCCTCCCAAAGACACACATCCAGATCCCCGCACCCGCTCCAAGTGTTATCACAATCAGTCAAAAGGCTGGAAGAAAAGGTATGTCTTGACCTGGTGCCAAAAGCATGTAACAAGCTGGTGCCAGGTAGCCTTCCCTGGGTAAAGCATTCTGATGTTAACACCAGCAGCAGCAGCATTTGCATTACTGTATTTTTGAGCGCTCAAAGCACTTCCTATACATTATCCGAGGGATCATATAGCCATCCTGTAAGGTAGGTTTGAGTTCTTATCCACCCATTGCAGCAGTGAGGCTGAGGGTGAGAGAATGTGCCCAAGGCCACAGGAAAGACACAACAAACATTTCCAAATGTACCTGAAAACTAGGTCTACCAGCTTCAACTCACAGTTGAGGAATCTCTGGCTTGTGGCTCAAATTAGACCAGACAGCAGTTCCAGTCCCCCCCCCCCAAGGACTACCTATATGACACCAGGTGTGAGGCAGGTAAAGTAACAGCTGCAAAGGAACAACCGGGAGCATTAAATCGCATTCTTGATTCTTCCTTTGCCAGCATGGCTTACATCTGTGATGGTTAAATTTGGCACAAAATACAAGCCCTGCTAGGTTCAGCTACATTCAATTTTGATCCAACGAAGTGATATTCAAAAGTAGACCCACCAACAGACTCTCTGTCCCCAGGGCAGAAATCAGTGGTTGCATCTAGTGTTGGTCCTGCTCAAAGCAGACCTACTGAAAACAATGGGCATAAGTAACTTAGGTCCATTAACTACAATGGCTCGATCCGGAGCACAGCTCTAGAAATCCCAAGGGTTTTACTCTGGCATTAATGTGGGACAGAAACTTTCCCAGGTTAGCTGCAAAGGACACCCTCTCCTTTTCAGGAACTGCAGAGAGGAGCCACTCTCCTCCCACTATAGGCAAGGGGTCTTGAATTCAATCTAGTAGAGCATCATCTCCACAAGACTGCCATTAGCAGAACAGTGGCACACTTAGTCTATGGAGCAAATGGCGCAAAATTTCTATGATCTCTCCACCCTCCACGTCACTTGGACTTTCCCATGATTTTTCACAATAAAGAGGCAAATAAATTAAGAGCAAGCCCATAAACTAAAACACATCTAGGTAAAGGTAAAGTTACCCCTGACCGTCAGGTCCAGTCGCAAACAACTCTGGGGTTGCAGTGCTCATCTCGCTCTATAAGCCGAGGGAGCCAGCGTTTGTCCGCAGACAGCTTCCGGGTCATGTGGCCAGCATGACTAAGCCGCTTCTGGCAAACCAGAGCAGCGCACGGAAATGCCATTTACCTTCCTGCCAGAGCGGTACTTATTTATCTACTTGCACTTTGACATGCTTTCGAACTGCACGAGCTGGGATCGAACAACGGGAGCTTACCCCATCGCGGGGATTTGAACTGCCGACCTTCTGATCAGCAAGCCCTAGGCTCGGTGGTTTAGACCACAGTGCCACCTGCGTCCTTAAAATGCATCTAGGTAAAGGTAAAGGGACCCCTGACCATTAGGTCCAGTTGCGGACGACTCTGGGGTTGCGGCGCTCATCTCGCTCTATTGGCCGAGGGAGCCGGCGTATAGCTTCCAGGTCATATGGCCAGCATGACAAAGCCGCTTCTGGTGAACCAGAGCAGCACACAGAAACGGCGTTTACCTTCCCGCCAGAGCGATACCTATTTACCCACTTGCACTTTGATATGCCTTCGAACTCCTAGGTTGGCAGGAGCAGGGAGCGAGCAACGGGAGCTACCTTAATTAATGCATCTAGCTACCTTAATTAACAAGTATAAATGCTCGCATGTGAAAAACCCAGCTATGGGCATGGAAAAGATGAGCAAGCGCACTCTTATCTTTGCAGAGGATCTGTTCACCTTCCCCCGTGTTATCTTTCCATCTCTGCTGACTTTCACACAGGTGCAAACACTATGAACACTTTCATAACACATGAAAGAACCATGGAAAGTTGCCAAGTTAGTTACCACAAAGGCATATTTAAAAATAGTCACACACGCTGCAGACTTTACTGAGAAAGAAGCAACCTGCAATGTTTGCAGAGGTAAAACTGCAGCTTGCAGTGATTGAAAACCTGACGAGAGAATAAAAAATGCAATGACAATAGACCCTGGAAGAATTAGACCCTGTAGGAATGTGGTCCTGGATTTATACCCCTTTGTGGAATTTTTTTGCCATATAACTTTTGCCCTGTAACCTCATAATTTCAATCTTGCTAGCTTTGCTTGCTGAGAGGTTTGCAGGATGCTCAAAGTTCCTGTCGAGCACACAAGGTATCTTAGAATAAATTAGTCAAAACAGGTTATTGTATTGCTTCAACCCCCCACCCCACTTCACTTCCCCAAACCCTTGCCTTGGCAAAACCACTGGCTGAGAAACTGGATGGTCTGTTAGGAAACAAGCTTCTCTCAACTTTCGAACTGTGGTTTATTGTCAAGGGAGACATGTGTTTCTACTGGCTGTGCACTCGAGGAGCATACAGTGGTACCTTGGTTTAAGAACAGCTCAGTTTATGAACAACTTGGATTAAGAATGCTGCAAACCCGGAAGTAGGTGTTTTGGTTTGTGAACTTTGCATTGGAATAAGGACATGTTCCGATTCCTGTTGAGTGTGTTCCATTTGTAAACTGAGTCCCCCGATGCTATGGGAAAGAACGCTTTGGTTTAAGAACAGACTTCCGGAACGGATTAAGTTCGTAAACCAGAAGTGTGATTCACAAAGGAGGATGCCATTACAGATTAACCAGGCCATTAGCTCTCATACATAGTAAGAACAGCATTCACTACATGTAAAACACAAGAATCTGGCCAGGGGAATCTGAAGAGCTGCCCGATAGTCACATCCAGTCAGGACTGGGGGAGGTGGTTCAGGTTTCTTTAATTCTAGTTTCCTACGCTGTGGGGGTAAATCTGAAACCAAAGAAACTTTAAAGCAACAGATTACAATATGGCACTGGGGGGGTCTGCTCTTCAAGATCACAAGTCCTCCTGAGCACACCCAAGAATCTGTGTGTGCATAAAATCTTGGCCAATGGAAGTGGGGCTATGAAACAAACCACCCACAAATGACCTTTTGATTTGGAACAGAAACCCCTAGTAAAGGTCTGTATAGTTAAAGCTATGGTTTCCCCAGTAGTGATGTATGGAAGTGAGAGCTGGACCATAAAGAAGGCTGATCGCCAAAGAATTGATGCTTTTGAATTATGGTGCTGGAGGAAACTCTTAAGAGTCCCATGGACTGCAAGAAGATCAAACCTATCCATTCTTAAGGAAATCAGCCCTGAGTGCTCCCTGGAAGGACAGATCCTGAAGCTGAGGCTCCAATACTTTGGCCACCTCATGAGAAGAGAAGAATCCTTGGAAAAGACCCTGATGTTGGGAAAGATTGAGGGCACTAGGAGAAGGGGACGACAGAGGACGAGATGGTTGGGCAGTGTTCTCGAAGCTACGAACATGAGTTTGACCAAACTGCGGGAGTCAGTGCAAGACAGGAGTGCCTGGCGTGCTCTGGTCCATGGGGTCACGAAGAGTCGGACATGACTAAACGACTAAACAACAACAAAAGTAAACCTGATCTATCTGCAGCTCACCTAGCTATGTGAATGGGTACAAAAGTCCCATATGGCACTTATAGCAATCACACCAGTTCCTACGGTATCAATACTGTCTGCAGGGCAAAGCATTACCTGGCAATGAATTTTATTCTGCTACAGGGATGATGACAGGGCAGAATTCCCAGGGATAGGCTCATTTTGCGAATGTCTACAAAAAGATGCATTTAGTTTATGGTCAGACCTGGAGCCCTCTGTACACAGACAGTAGAGAACAGGTGTGTTACATTATTTCCTACCATCTGCACACAGTGTAAAGCCACTGGATTGGCCAGGCCAGATATAAATACTGGGTGCCTACCTTTCTGCCCTTGCCTATTCAACAGATCCATATCCTCCCTCGCTTTGCAGACTCTAGCTTCCAGCCGAAGCGACTGATCTTTAGCTAGAGAAATATATCCAGCTTCCAGATTCAGGTATGGCCACCCGTGGCATATTTGCAAAGAGAGAGAAACATCAGTTTTAAAACTGGGTATTTATGGCTTCCTCGAATAATGATACTTGCATTTCTGTACTGTATTGAATTTCCCATGAAATTCCAGAGTCAATGAGGGGTCCCTTCAAGGGACTGGACCTTTGGAGAGAGTGTACCTTTTACAGCTCAAACCGGTCAGGAAATGAACAGAGACCAGAGCAGGATATACGAAAGCAAAGCAGCTATAAGCCTGATCTTTATTAAAGCTGTTGTAACAGGGTGCTCCCCCCACACGCAGGAGAGAGGAGGACCCCGGACAAAGGTGTGCAAGCCCTTATATACACTTTGAAATTGCCCACCCTGTAGCTCAAGACCCCCCCCCCCAGATACATCGGAGAAGGGGCGGACTACAACAGAAATCTGAGTGTGTTGTTTTTCCTCCTGTCTGCTAGGTTACTTGCTTGGATTACCTGGGCATCCTGGCCACTCTTTTGTTATTCAATTCCTAAATCCAGGTCACAGGTTCACCCTATTCATATCTTAAATGTGCCCTTGAGACAGGATTTGTGAGCAAAGAGACAACGGGGAGATTCCCCATTTCCTTTGACCTTGCAGAGAAATATCTGAGGTCAATTTGGAATTTGGAAGAGAGAAAATGGTTTCAGGACTTTTCTGTGGGTTTCAGAAATGTGGTTTACATATTTGTATGTGTTTGCTTGGTACATTTATGAACATCTATTATGTGTGTGTATGTGTGTGACCTTAAAATTATTATAACATCAACAAGCTTAAAGGGTAAAGGTAAAGGGATCCCTGACCATTAGGTCCAGTCTAGGATGACTCTGGGGTTGCGGCACTCATCTCGCTTTATTGGCCGAGGGAGCCGGCGTTTGTCCGCAGAAAGCTTCTGTTTTTTTTAAAAATAAATTTTATTCCATTTTCCAATTTATCAAATTAAAATAAAAAAAACAATCTTTTATACAAAACATCTTATATTTTCATCTTACATCTTGCTCTGCCGAGCTGTAACTTCCCCCCCTCCCTTCTTGCGGGTTTCTTGTTAACTCCATTTTTGCAGTTCCTTTTTGACTTTTTTAGTCAATTCGTAGGATTTATTTCAATCCTGCAAGTGTTTTTAAAGATCTACAGTTTTTCTCCATATAGTCCACATATTTACTCCAGTCTTTTTGAAACCTCGTCTCACCTTGGTCGCGGATCTTGCAAGTCAACCTAGCAAGTTCAGCATAGTCCATCATTTTTGTCTGCCACTCCTCAATTGTTGGTTATTCCTGTAATTTCCATTTTTGAGCTAACAATGTCCTAGCCGCGGTTGTCGCATACATAAACAATACTTGATCTTCTTTTCTAATCTCTCCTCCTATTATTCCTAACAAAAATGCTTCCGGTTTTTTTGGAAAAGTATATCTAAACATCTTTTTCAATTCATTATAAAGCATCTCCCAAAATCTTTTTACCTTACCACCACATATAATAAAATTCACCATCTCTCTCTTTACATTTCCAGCAAGTTTTATCACTCATTCTATACATTTTAGCTAATTTAACTGGTGTTAAATACCATCTATACATCATCTTATATACATTTTCTTTCAAAGCAGTACATGCTGTAAATCTTAAAGTTTGATTCCATAATTTCAACCACGCGTCATATTCAATATTATGCCCAAAATCCTTTGCCCATTTAATCATCACTTCTTTTGTCAACTCATCTTTTGTGTACCACTCTAACAACAAATCATACATTTTTGACAGAAGCTTTGTTTTGCCTTCTAGCACTTCTATTTGGAATTTGGACCTTTTGTCCTCAAAACCTATTTTCCTATCTTCCCTAAGAACATCATTTATTTGATGGTATTGTATCCATCCTGTTAAAACTCCTTTAATTTCTTCGAAGGGTTTTAATCTCCATCCTTTTTCAGTCCTTGTCAAAAATTTCCTCGTACGTGGCCCACCTCCCCTCCATATTTACTTTCTTGACTGTTAATACCTCTACTGGTGAAACCCACCATGGTTTTTTAGTCTCTAACAGCATTTTATTTCTTTCCCACACCTCGTACAGAGATCTTCTTATCACATGGTTTGTAAACCCTGTATGAGACTTTTTTTTGTCATAACATAAATATGCATGCCATCCAAATCTATTATTAAAACCTTCCAAATCTAGCAGGTCCGTATTCTTTAGAGTTATCCACTCTTTTATCCAACACATACAAGACGCTTCGTAATAAAGTCTCAAGTCTGGTAGAGAGAATCCGCCTCTTTCTTTTCTATCTACCAAAATTTTATGTTTTATTCTAGGCTTTTTCCCCTGCCAGACAAATCTTGACAAAGTCTTCTGCCATTCTTGGAATTGTCTTGTACCCTTCACAACAGGTATAGTTTGGAATAGGAATAACATTTTAGGTAATATACTCATCTTTATTGCTGCTATTCTTCCTATGAATGACATATTCATATTAGTCCATCTTTCCAGGTCTTTCTTTATTTCTCTCCATACTGGTTTATAATTGTCACTATATAGATTAATATTCTTTGCTGTCATCCATATTCCGAGGTATTTTACTTTTTTTGCCACGTCGAAACCATATTTTAGCTGTAACTCCTGTTTTTCCTCTTTCGTCATATTCATTGCCATAACCTTTGTTTTCTGTCTATTTAATTTAAATCCTGCCAGTTGGCCAAATTTCTCAATTTCTTCTATAGCTTCTGCAACACTTTCCTTGGGATTTTCGAATGTTAGAACCAAATCATCCGCGAAGGCTTTCACTTTAAATTGTTTTGCACCGACTTTGATTCCTCTGATAGCGGAAAGGTCTCTTAATCTATTCAATAGCACTTCCAGGACCATGATGAATAATAAAGGCGATAAAGGACATCCCTGTCTAGTTCCTTTTGTGATATCAAAATATTCTGTTAATGTATTGTTGATTATCAATCTTGCTTTTTGTTCTGAATATATTGCCTCGATCCCATTCAAAAATGAATCTTTCCCAACCATCGATTCCAAATTCCTCTTCATAAACTGCCAAGATATATTATCAAATGCTTTCTCTGCATCCACAAACATTAATACTGCTGGCTTATCTATCTTGGTTTCCAGGTACTCTATTACATCTATTATATGTCTAACATTGTCCTTTAACTGTCTACCAGGAAGAAAACCAGCTTGATCCTTATGTATTATTTCATTCAAGACTTCTTTCAACCTCTTAGACATTATATCTGCAAAGAGCTTATAGTCATTATTCAATAATGAAATTGGTCTATAATTTCTGACTTCTAAGCCATCCGCACCTGGCTTTGGAATCAATGTTATATACGCTTCCTTCCATGTATTTGGGATCTTTCCTCCTGCAAGAATATCATTCATCACTTCTTCTAAAATCGGTGCCAACTGTCCATTTAAAACTTTATAGTATTTCACTGAAAGTCCATCTGGTCCTGGGGCTTTTCCTTGTTTCATTCTCATTATTGCATGTTGTACTTCTTGTGCTGTTATCCTGTTATTAAGTTTCTTTCTTTCCTCTTCAGGAATTTGTTTCAGACCAAATTTCCCAAGTAATCACTGATCTTCTTCTCCTCTTCTTTTATTTTACCATACAACTCTTTGTAAAATTTTTGAAAGGCTTTCTTAATTTCCTTTGGTTCCTCTGTCACTCTTCCCTCCATATTTATCTTGGTTATTATATTTTGATTTTGACGTTTCCTTAATTGCCAAGCCAACAGTTTTCCTGTTTTATTAGCTAATTCGAATTTTTTTTGTCTCATCTGTTTTATTTTCCACTCTATCTCCTGATTGATCAACATAGAGAATTGTGTCTGTAACATCTTTATGTTGTTTTTAATTTGTTGATTCTCTGGTTTATCTATCAGGTTTTTCTCGTTTTCCATGAGACATTTCAAAATTTCTTCCTTCTTCTTTTCTTTCGTTCGTTTCAGGAAACTGTTTTGCTGTATCAGAAAGCCTCTCATCACTGCTTTGCTTGCGTCCCATACCATGTCGAGTCCAGTGTCTTTATATAAATTCCAGTAAAAATAGTCTTTCAGGACATTCTTGGCTTTCTTCACCACCTCTTTGTCTTCAAAAAGCTCTTCATTCATTCTCCACCTAAAAGAATTTTGATCTTTGCTTTTCAGTTCCATGAATATTGAGTTGTGATCTGACAGTGTTCGTGGTATTATCTCTGTTTTGCTCACCCTGGGCACTAGTTCTTTGGAGATCCATATATAATCTATTCTTCCCGAACTTTGGTTTGGTTCTGAGAAGAATGTAAACTGTTTAGTCGTAGGGTGCTTCAACCTCCAAATGTCCACTAGGCCCAGGTTTTCTACCAGTTCAAAGAAAGATTTTGGTAATTTACCTTCATTCTTCCTTTTCTTTGTCCTATCCAATTCTGGCACTGTCACTCCGTTGAAATCACCCATAAGCACTATCTTTTGATCCATGAACTCTGTCAACCTTTCCTCCAAATTCTTGTAAAATTCCGCTTTATTCTCATTCGGTGCATAAATTCCCACCACCAACATTTTTTCTCCTTGGGTCGATATTTGGACCGCTATCACTCTTCCTTCTTCATCTTCAGATCAATTTCGGATCCAATTTGTCCTTTATATACAAAACCACTCCTCTCTTCTTATTTTCTGCCGAATTTATGAATTCTTTACCCAACCTTTTATTTCTAAGAATATAACTATGTTTTTTCGCCACATGTGTTTCCTGGAGACAAATTATATCCAAATTTTTCTTCTTCAAAATATGATCAATTTTATTCCTTTTAGCTTTATTATTCAAGCCATTCACATTCCAGGAATGTATCTTCAATGCCATTTTACTTCCTAATATCAGGAAGAAAGATTTTATCTAGTCTTGGTCGGGTTTCTTATTTAAATTGTTATCTTCTTCTTCTTCTTCACTCTCTGACTCTTTATCCTTGTCCGCAGAAAGCTTCTGGATCATGTGGCCAGCATGATTTCTGGCGAAACTAGAGCAGTGAACGGAAACGTCGTACCTATTTATCTACTTGCACTTTGATGTGCTTTTGAACTGCTAGGTGGGCAGGAGCTGAGACCGAGCAATGGTGGGGATTCGAACTGCCGACCTTCAGATCAGCAAGCCCTAGCCTCTGTGGTTCAACCCACAGCGCCACCCACATCCCTTTATTATATATATAAAGGTAAAGGTAAAGGGGCCCCTGACCATTAGGTCCAGTTGTGACCGACTCTGGGGTTGCGCGCTCATCTCGCATTATTGGCCGAGGGAGCCGGCGTATAGCTTCCAGGTCATGTGGCCAGCATGACAAAGCCGCTTCTGGCAAACCAGAGCAGCACATGGAAACGCCGTTTACCTTCCCGCTGTAGCGGTTCCTATTTATCTACTTGCATTTTGACGTGCTTTCGAACTGCTAGGTTGGCAGGAGCTGGGACCGAGCAACGGGAGCTCACCCCGTCACAGGGATTCAAACCGCCGACCTTCTGATCAGCAAGCCCTAGGCTCGGTGGTTTAACCACACCGCCACCTGAGTCCCATATTATTATATATATATAAGACCTTAAAATTCTTATAACATCAACAAGCTTATGTGGGCAGAAAAATATCACATAAGGTAGCTGACAGCATGCGAAACAGCTGACAGGGCTCTTCCACTTAACACTTAAAAGGCCATACATGTGCTGACAAAGGAAAACATCTACCTTTGCTTATTCCTCAAAGTAAGTGATAGCACTGTGCCCTCAACAGGAGGGTGGAAAGAGATGAAGCATTTGTGGTTTTGGACTATCAGCTCTAAAAGGATTAACCAGGATGCTACAAATTAAGACAGCCCAAACAGTGTTGTAGCAAACAGCATTGATTAATGTGCATGACTGAACCTCTGAGACGTAATGGGATGGCAGGCTTCAGGGCTGGTAGGATCTGAGTTCAAATCCTCCCTCACACGTGGAGATCCTTGGGGTGACTTTCACCAATTCACTTCCTCTCCACCAAACCCCTATCACAAAGTTGTTGTAAGGCTAAAATGGTAGTGGGGGCATGTATAACACCAGCAGCTTATATAATGAAGAACAGGATAAAAACACAATAAACCAAACAGCCTTAATAAAAAGCGAGTTATTATCACCATGCTCTAGCGCACAAGTCTCCAAATTGCCTAGCCCTGATTTAAGTATATTCCAGAAAGATCCTCCCTCTAGTAATACAATAAGCAATTTGCTACTGCGAAGACGACCAATGCAAACCATCTGTTTAAACTCTCTTGAATTTACAATCTTTCAAGTTATACTAACGGGCATTTTTATAAAACTGTAACACTGAGACAATTTATTTCTGTGTTTGCTTTTCCACCTAGGTGATGAATGCCCATTTAGTTGTACTGTACAAGACTTTTATACGTCCTCCCCAGCTAAGTTTGTAGAGATGCATAATTAGCAGTACAAATATGGATTTCACTGTGCATCAGCTGTCTGTTGAATTATGGAAAGGGAATGTAGGAGACAAGAAAGACTGGCTGTTATCACACTGCAGACACAAAAGAACAGTGGAAGAAGCTAACTTAACTCAATAACATAACTGTAGAGATAAATAATGCTGATCTCTTCAGTTCATGGGGATGTTGACAAATAATTCTTTATATATGCAAATCTAAACTGAGACATGATAGCTTGTATCATAGCTATTGAGCCGAATTCATTTGATGAGAATGGCTATTAAATAATATTTAAAAATTCCTTCCAGTAGCACCTTAGAGACCAACTAGGTTTGTCATCGGTATGAGCTTTTGTGTGCATGCACACTTCTTCAGATGCACATGAAAGCTCATACCAATGACAAACTTAGTTGGTCTCTAAGGTGCTACTGGAAGGAATTTTTTAATTTTGTTTCAACTACAGCAGACCAACACGGCTTCCTACCTGTAACTATTAAATAATATGTTAGTGACTAGCAGCTCAACACCATACACGTTTACTTGCAAGCAGGGTGGATAAAAATCAATGATTTTTTTAAAAAGAAAATCAGATTTTTAAAATTTTAATCTGATTTTTAAAATTTAAATCTGATTTTTGAAATTTAAATCTGATTTTTTTTTAATTTAAATTGGATTTTTAAAATAAAATGCTTTTGGAGGAAAAATCCTACTTAAGTTTTTGGAGGAAAAATTCCTACTTAAGTTACATTATAGTCCAAAGGCTATTCATCAGGAAATAAGGATTTGTTTTAAGTTTTTCATGTGTGCTAAAACTCAGTCTAGGTTTTTTTTTTTTTTTAAGTTTAACCACATCAGTTAACAAACATGGATACATATACTATAATGTTATTGTTTTAGTTACCGGTAAATAAATTGTTTAAATTGTTATTAAGGAAATGATTATTTTTCTTCTTCCAATAAAGTACAACAGAAAAGTTGTCCAAATATAAACAGTTAACTTATAACTTATAACTCCCTGGTCCTGAATGGGGTAACTGTGCCCCTGAAGGACCAGGTGCGCAGCCTGGGAGTCATTTTGGACTCAGCTGTCCATGGAGGCGCAGGTCAATTCTGTGTCCAGGGCAGCTGTTTATCAGCTCCATCTGGTACGCAGGCTGAGACCCTACCTGCCCGCGGACTGTCTCGCCAGAGTAGTGCATGCTCTGGTTATCTCCTGCTTGGACTACTGCAATGCGCTCTACGTGGGGCTACCTTTGAAGGTGACCCGGAAACTGCAATTAATCCAGAATGCGGCAGCTAGACTGGTGACTGGGAGTGGCCGCCGAGACCACATAACACCGGTCCTGAAAGACCTACATTGGCTCCCAGTACGTTTCCGAGCACAATTCAAAGTGTTGGTGCTGACCTTTAAAGCCCTAAACGGCCTCGGTCCAGTATACCTGAAGGAGCGTCTCCTCCCCCATCATTCTGCCCGGACACTGAGATCCAGCGCCAAGGGCCTTCTGGCGGTTCCCTCGCTACGAGAAGCCAAGTTACAGGGAACCAGGCAGAGGGCCTTCTCGGTAGTGGCACCCACCCTGTGGAATGCCCTCCCACCAGAGGTCAAAGAGAATAACAATTACCAGACCTTTAGAAGGCATCTTAAGGCAGCCCTGTTTAGGGAAGCTTTTAATGTTTGATGGATTTCTGTATTTTAGTATTTTGTTGGAAGCCGCCCAGAGTGGCTGGGGGAACCCGGCCAGATGGGCGGGGTATAAATAAATTATTATTATTATTATTATTATTACTATTACTATTATTAAACCTCACAATAATTTCATAATTATCTGTCTATGTATTTCTAAAGTATAGTCATACCTCTGGTTGCGTCTGCTTCAGCTTGCATATTGTCAGGTTAAGTACACGGCAGACCCGGAAGTGTTTACTTCCGGGTTCCGCCATGCGCGCATGCTCAGAAGCGTTCTGCGTGCTTCGCACGTGCGCAAAGCGCTCTATCGGCGCTTCGCGCATGCTCAAAAGCACCACTCTGGATACATACTTTTGGGAGTGAGAATGGCACCCCGGAACGGATCAGGTACGTATCCAGGGGTACCACTGTATAACCAAACCAGTAATTTTTGATATAACTGTATAAACTCTGAAAATTTATTATTCCAAAAATGAAACTTTCATATGGTTGTAAATGTCAAGATTATATCAGCAAGAATGAGTCTTTCTGTAAAATAATAATTTAAATCAAGCCTTGCGGACTAGTGATTTAAACCAAGTCTTACTGACTAGTGATGTAAATTTGATTTAAATCAATTTGATTTAAATCAAATCCACCCTGTCTCCTGGGCACTTTTTCTTACTCAAGAACACCCACAAACTCTTTTTGGCAGTGTGAAAATCTGCCATCATATAAAAATGGATGTGCATCACAGGAGTTCCTAAGATGGCAGTATTGCCTAACATTTCTCTACATGTCTCTACACACCTGTAGATGACCATATCTGATCATAGGCAAAAGCCAGGCAACTTAGATAACTGGTCAGCTTGTATCCCTTCTGCAATATAGTACCCAAACACAGCATATTATTCCCCCCCCCCCCATAGGACATCCGTGGGAGAAAGTAAAGGGAACCAACTCATGGAATCAATGGATAGAACTTAAACGCACCTCGGTGTTGCAGTGACAGAGCGCCATGTCAAAATGTCCTCTTTTTAATCGAGACCCAGTCTGTAGTTTCTTTACTTTGTCCCACAGAATTAGACTGCAGCCACTGAGATCTGATCCTGCCCCTTTCCTGCACACCCCCACCTCTTCCAGCTTGGTCTCCATTTCTTTATCTTCATCCAAGCTATCCTAAGTTTTATTAGTCATCTTAAGACAGATGGAACAAAAGCTGATCGCCACAATTGGCAAGAAGCATTAAAGCAAAATAGCCTCCTCCCGAGCCTGCCTGCTCTCTACAATCATAAACGGAGGCTCTGCTCCAGAACTTGGGAGGTCAGGTGGATGGAAACTGGAGAATAGGACCTTGTGAATGAGGACACCCCAGCATCAGAAGACTGTACTCTCCCCAAGGACTGTTTGCTCACCAGCTCAAGGCCTTTTAATTTGCCCAAGCTCTTAAGAACCAGCAATTGTGAATTTTTATGGCTCTTCCTTAACTTAAATTTCTTGCATTTCTTTTATTGCTCCTTGACTATTAAGTGTAATAATTGTCATTGTCAACTGTGCCATTGTAAGCTGCCACCATAGGCACTTCTAAAATCTGAATGTGAGATATAAATATTTAAAGTAACCATTAAAATAAAGTTTGTGGGGGAGAAGTCCTTGGATAAATTCACCCCCTTTAATCATAGGTATATTTACGCAAAGCAAAGTCTAATAGGAGGGGAGGAATTCAACCTAGTTATTCTAGCAGAGAATAAGGCCCCAGACAGCTATGCAACATGTTCTCCGATTTAGCTGTCAGGGTGCATTTAGGATTCAGTGCTGGTCCTAGAGATTTGGCTTGCCTGAAAATGTAAATGCAAATTAATTTGGATTGGTGGCTTAGAACGAGCAGTGAAATATACTTATAACCACAATTCTCTCTTTCAAATCTCTACACCCACAAACCTTTCCACCTACAAAGCAAAATTCCAAAAAATGATTGAACAAGGACCAGATGATTTTAAAACAAGCCAGCCCTTATTTGCAACTGGAATCTGCGGCAGCCTCAAGCAGGCTCTTTGGCTCTCAAAGGGCAGCTTGGACAGGATTGCATCTGTCCTTTAAAACAAAACACGGATTAATTTCTTGGTTGGTTCAGGTTTTCACAAGTGACACTAAAATATTTAATGGTCTCTGTGAGTTTTGCAAAGCCAGGCATGGAGATTCTCCACTTAATTTTTGGAAATGTATCACCGAGCAGGGAAAGTCACTTTGTATTCAGATTCTAAGGCAGGGGTAGGCAACCTAAGGCCCGGGGGCCGGATGCGGCCCAATCACCTTCTCAATCCGGTCCGCAGACTGTCCGTGTTTTTACATGAGTAGAATCTGTCCTTTTATTTAAAAATGCATCTCTGGGTTATTTGTGGAGCATAGGAATTAGTTCTTTTTTCTTCTTCTCCAAAATATAGCCTGAGGGATGGTGGACTGGCCCATGGCTGAAAAAGGTTGCTGACCCCTGTTCTAAGGGCATCTGCAATTGCCAAGAAGCTTGCTCTGTAGCAGTACCAGAGGCACTCTGGGAAAATGAATGTGGCACTTGACTACAGAGTCTCAGCCGTGGTTTCAGCCTGAAGCAAGCCTGGCCTCCTGGCAAATATATTGTTTAAAACAGGCATCCCCAAACTGCGGCCCTCCAGATGTTGTGGCCTACAACTTCCATGATCCCTAGCTAACAGGACTAGTGGTTGGGGAAGATGGGAATTGTAGTCCAAAACATCTGGAGGGCCGAAGTTTGGGGATGTCTGGTTTAAAAGCTTTTGTTTAATTTCCAGAAGCCTCCTAGGTATCAAGGTCTCGCATGGGCACTTTTCAGAAGGCAGCGCTAGAGCCAGCTCACCCTGAGCAATGGAGAGCCTCATAGTTCAGAACATCTCCACCGTGATCATAGCACAGAAATCAGGAGAGAGAGAGGGAGGGAGAGCGCGCGCACATTTCAAACCATATGTATATTTGGGCCTCATGTATGCTTTTCAGTAGTTGCACCAAACAGGAATAAAGCAGAGATATATGTTTATTGAACCCAATGCATCCATTAATTAATTAATTAATTAGCTACAAAGTTGGAGACCAAATACTCTTATGCATAAGAGAGTCCCTGAAGGAGGGTTTGTTTTTGAAATGCTTTGAGCGCAATAAATGGCTCCTAGCCATGATGATCACAGTCGGAGGTAAAGATGCTTCTGAATCCCAGTTGCTGGAATCTGAACAGGGCCAAGCATTCTAAACAGGTTCAACACGTTGGCTGATTTTGCAATTAGTTGGTGGTAGCTATAAATAATATCTTACCTTAAAGGTAAAGGTAAAGGGACCCCTGACCATTAGGTCCGGTCGTGACCGACTCTGGGGTTGCGCGCTCATCTCGCATTATTGGCCGAGGGAGCCGGCATACAGCTTCCAGGTCATGTGGCCAGCATGAAAAAGCCGCTTCTGGCAAACCAGAGCAGCACACGGAAACGCCGTTTACCTTCCCGCTGTAGCGGTTCCTATTTATCTACTTGCACTTTGGCGTGCTTTCGAACTGCTAGGTTGGCAGGAGCTGGGACCAAGCAACAGGCGCTCACCCCGTCGCGGGGATTCGAACCGCAGACCTTCTGATCAGCAAGCCCTAGGCTCTGTGGTTTAACCCACAGCGCCACCTGGGTCCCATAATATCTTACCTTAAGATGGTTCTAATACGAAAAAGATGCTAACTTGTTGAGTTCCAACAAGCCTGGTGTCATGTCCCCCCCTGCATTTCCCCCCATTTTGAGGACCTAAATGCAGCTCTTCCCAGTCAGCTGGTTGTGTCAGAGCAGTCAAATGCTCGGTATTTAACCCTCTGAGGTTCTATACAGCCTATTTGGGGGAGAAATCAAAAGCCCATTTTAAGGCTGACTCTATGGCTTACAACATTTAACAAAGAACACTGCACTAAACACTTTATCAGTTATTTTACAGTACTGCTTCACATTTCCCATACAGTAACATAGACACCTTACTTAACCACTGCAGATAGAGAATATTCTTTATATAAAGAGAAGGCACCATTTTGAATTTTGAGAATGTTAGGAAGGCTTCCGTATCTTAGAGCTGCTTCTGCTTCTTCTTCTTCTTCTTCTTCTTCTTCTTCTTCTTCTTCTTCTTCTTCTTCTTCTTCTTCTTCTTCTTCTTCTTCTTCTTCTTCTTCTTCTTCTTCTTCTTCTTCTCTCTCTCTCTCTCTCATCCCCAAGTACACAATTTTTAATCCGCTGTACTATTAGAATTAGATTTCTCTACTGTTATCTCAATATATTGTTGTGATATCTTACTTAGGTGTAGAATGGAATGGCATACAGTGATACCTCTAACTGCGGACACGATCCATTCCAGGGTGCAGTTTGCACCCCGAAATGTCCGCAACTAGAGCGGCGCTTCTGCGTAAGCGTGGTGCGTGATAGAGCGCTTCTGTGCATGTGCAAAGTGTGCAGAACGCTTCTGCGTGTGCGGCAAAATCTGGAACTATACACTTTCAGGTTTTCCGCATTCGCAAGCCGAAAAGACGCAACATGAACCTAACGCAACACGAGGTATGACTGTATTCCACTGCACCTCATTTTTAGACTAACGAGGTCATAACAATGCCCCAATGAAGATATGCTTTAGAATGCGTGGACAGTGCCAGTCTGGTGAAATCTCAGAAGTCACAAATGTAAATATAGTTTCTAGTGATCTAGAATGCCCTGTATTACTCCTTGTTTTTCCCCTTCACTAGCAAAATTAGGGCAATAATTGTACAGTGGTACCTCGGTTTTCAAATATACCGTAATCCATTCCAGAAGACCATTCGAGTTCTGAAACATCCGAAAAGTCAATAAAGAAGCCTCAATACAGAAAACTGAATACAGAAGTCGTGTGGCATGTTCAACTTCTGAGGCGTGTTCAAAAAACGGAAGCATTTACTTCCGGGTTTACAGCATTTGAAAACCGAAATGTTCGAAAACAGAAACGTATGAAAACCAATAAAACGAAACCGATGAAAAACGAAACAGATCGTCTACTTACGAAGACGATCTGTTTCGTGGCCGTCTTCGTAAGTCAAAGTCTTCGGTTGTCGAAGCGCCCGTTCTGCGCATGTGCAAAGCGCAATTTCGTGCTTCTGCGCATGCGCCGACAGTGCGCACCGCTTCTGTGCAGGTGCAGAACGCGCGCGCCCTGCAAAAAGACTTCCAGGTTGTCGACTTCGGAAGTCAAAACATTCGGAAGTCGAGTCGTTAGGTACCACTGTATTTGTAAACTTTGTACAGGCTACAGAATTCAGCTTTTCCTGAAGCAGAATTTTTAGTGTGGTGTGCACACAGTTCTGCTTAAAGCCTTTACAAGCCTAAAATAGATATTTTTCCATGTCTTGACTTTCAGTTTCAATGTTGAACACAGTTCAGGTGTTTGGTCAACATTTCAACAATGTTTTCCTATGCATTCAAGTCATAGTTTGTTAATCCTGTACATTTTCCACATTACATTATTAGAGGTAATTTAGATATCTTTCACAGGAATTATATTTGACTTACACAATATTGCCAAGTGAAAAGAACAGATCAGGACGGAAAACAATTCCGTCAGAATATAAAGAATGTAAGCAGAATGAGCCAAGGAGTAATTGTGGGTTTAGATTTCAAGACAGGAACCCAGCCAGATTTTCAAATACATACTGCTGCAAATTGGGCCAACAATTTCTAGTGCTATATTGCCTGCTTGACTATATAAATATCTGCAAGATTTAGAAGAATATACTGCTCACACAAATACACCCACTCAGCTCCTGGACACCTGAGAGAAAATCCATGGGTGCCTTCTGCTCATCCCACAGAACTAGGAATTCATGAAATGGCTCAGTTAACAGCAGAACCACAAAATGGTCCACTTATAACACGGTGGGGTTGTCTATATTCAATGGTGCAGAGCAGAAAAAACAGCAGTTCTAAGACTGCAGCCTCGGGCACACTTACTCGGGAGTAAGCCTCACTGTACCCAGCGGGACATAACTTCCATAGACAGGATTGAGCTGAACATAATATATGCCCTGTTAAGCAACAGATAATAGAGGTTTATGTTAATAATTAATTGCATGTATCAGAATTCAACCTGTGATATGGCAATAATACTGACCTACTTTACAAAGTTGTTGATTTGGAACACTCTAGAAAGCATTAGGGGATATCTACACTTAGGCTGGGAATGTGGGTTTTGCCCATAGCATTGAAGTCCAGAAGTGAGCCTCCATAGAGAACATCACATCTTGCCTATAAATCAATAACTGCATGCTCATACACAGGGGTCAGCAAACTTTTTCAGCAGGGGGCCGGTCCACTGTCCCTCAGACCTTGGGGGGGGGGCAGACTATTTTTTTGGGGGGGGGGACGGACAAATTCCCATGCCCCACAAATAACCAGAGATGCATTTTAAATAAAAGCACACATTCTACTCATGTAAAAACACACTGATTCCCGGACCGTCCGCAGGCCAGATTGAGAAGGCAATTGGGCCAGATCTGGCCCCCGGGCCTTAGTTTGCCTACCTATGCTCATACACATCTTCTTTTCCTTTTCTAGTTCAAATTCCTGCTCTAGCTAAGATTTGTCAGTTCCCTCTATAATGCTAATAAGATTTGTTATCAATTTGTTACTAAAACTCTTATTCAGACCTTAGTTTTTCCTCAGTTTCTGTAAAGCAATTGTCATCATGGGTTATTTTATTTATTCCTTGCATTGATATCCCACCCATAGCTGCCAAGTACCCCGTTTTCTCTGGGAAAACCCCGATTTTACTTACCTTTTCCCGGTGGTCCCCCGTATCACTTCGTCTCCCGTTTTTCTCCGTTATTTTCTACTGCCGGCGGCCATTTTTTTTCTTTCCGATTTGCCCTTCTATGGGCACCAAAAATGGCCGCCGCCGGCTTCAAAAGTCGCATCTACGCATGTCCAGAAGTGCATAGACGCAACTTCCGGAGTCAGCGGCGGCCATTGTTGGTGCTCATAGATGGGCGGAGCGACACCGGAAGTTGCGTCGACGCACTTCCTGACATGCGTACAAGCGACTTTCGAAGCCGCCGGCGGCCATTTTTTGTGCCCATAGAAGGGCAAAGCGACACTGGAAGTTACGTCGACGCAACTTCCGGTGTCACACAGCTGCCGTTCCCGGATTCTGCAGTCCGGGACTTGGAAGGTAAGGTGAGGATGTGAACCCAGGTCTGAGTCCAACATTCTAACCACTGCACCACACGGGCTCTAGTGCACCTCCACTGATGCTTTTAAGCCTTTTGCACACAGCATTAGCCACAATCCGTATGTAGTTTCTTGAGAAATGCTGCTCTTGGAACTTGCAAATACAACTTGAAACCCAGCAAGGGGAAATGACCTCACTGCGTTTTAAGCTGCGAATGGGTACATCGCCTAAGCCTCTTCATGGTATTGCTGATGGCCCTCTATCTTGGTTACTCTCTTCCACAGTCCCTCTGTTCATCAAACACAACTCCTATTAAAGCTCCACTTCCTTGTGCTATTTCTTGCCGTCTCTCTTGTGGCCCCTTATATATGAAACTCTCCCCCCTGAATATGTGGCTGACCTCTTTTCTATCTCACTTTAAGAAATGATTTAAAAATTAAACTTAAGTTTAGGGTTGCCAGACTCAATAGAGGACAGGACTTCTGTGCCTTTAATTGCCCTGCTCTCTTTTGAGTCTGGAAACCTTAAAGAGAAACCAGCAGACCCTTTGTTTAATTTCCAAGCAAAGGGTCTGCTGGTTTCTCTTTAAGGTTTCCAGACTCAAAAGAGAGCAGGGCAATTAAAGGCACAGAAGTCCTGTCCTCTATTGAGACTGGCAACCCTACTTAAGTTAAGTGAGAAGCCAGCTGGTCATTTCTTTTAAGACCATAACTTAAGGCTGATACAATGATAGCTCTTTTGCTATGCTCACGCTTCCCAATATTTGCCTCTGCTCTATAGGTTTCTCAGGTGAGTAGAGCCAACATGCATCATAGAATCATAGAGTTGGAAGAGACCACAAGGGCTATCCAGTCTAACCACCTGCCAAGCAGGAAACACCATCAAAGCATTCTTGACATCTGGCTGTCAAGCCTCTGCTTAAAGAACTCCAAAGAAGGAGACTCCACCACACTTCTTGGCAGCAAATTCCACTGTCGAACAGCTCTTACTGTCAGGAAGTTCTTCCTAATGTTTAGGTGTTTAGGTGGAATCTTCTTTCTTGTAGTTTGAATCCATTGCTCCGTGTCCGCTTCTCTGGAGCAGCAGAAAACAACCTCTCTCCCTCCTCTATATGACATCCTTTCATATATTTGAACATGGCTATCATATCACCCCTTAACCTTCTCTTCTCCAGGCTAAACATACCCAGCTCCCAGCTCCCTAGCCATTCCTCATAAGGCATCATTTCCAGGCCTTTGACCATTTTGGTTGCCCTCTTCTGGACACGTTCCAGCTTGTCTGTATCCTTCTTGATACATCCTTCATAAAGCCAGCTCTTAGATGGGCGTAGTGCTGCGTGCCTATGAACCCAAGGGCTTCTGACATGAGAAAACTGGGCTGTTTTGAGCTTGTTAAGCAAATGTCCTTTCAGATCCCACTATCTGAGATCCATTAATTTTGCCAAAGCAGGGGGAATTAGATACGGGGGGGGGGGGGGACATGAATGTCACAGTTGCCCGTATTCAGCATATAGCATATAAATGAAGTAAAAGGCACCTTTGCAGGTGTATGCACCTGACCCCATTTTGCCTGCACATCATGAATGAGTGAAACAATGACATTGACTTTAAACTGAAAAGTACTTAGAAAAGTTTTGAAGAAGCAACACACAAGCATTTACAAACAGATCAACAAAAAACGACTGCTCCACAAAGACACTGTCAGGAAAGACTGGATCCATTTCAGCCACCCTTCCCATACCCAACAACAAATATCTAAAACCTCAGGAGGAGGAATAGTTAATAAGAATGCAGTTTGGTGAAAATATTTCTTTAAAGCTTCATCTGAGGCTAGAGCTGTTCACTGAGTGTGACGCAGTCAAGGCACCCCCATGTTTGTGTTCTGCTCCTCTCCTCTGTGATATTTAGGAAACAGTCACCCCATGTTCATCCCACCAGTATCAACATGGGTGGGAAAACATGCAACATGGCACACATAAATCTCTGGTCATTAAACGTTACGGGGGAGAAGCAGGAAACTTCATGTCACGTGTAATGTGGATTATCAGCCTGACTCTGAAACAGCCTCAAAGGCACTGGACAGCAAGGGTCATGGGGTGTTTTACTCTGAGTAGACCTACTGAACTTAATGAGCAGGACCAAGCCAAGTCCATTAATGTCATTAATTTAAAACATCACTGAATGCTCAACTCACAGGGTTTTAAGCCTCCTGTACAGCTGTTTCGTGCTTTTTACATTTTCTAACATAAATATATTGGGTGGGGAGGGGAGGATCAAGAAATCTGAAATGGCAAACAGAACAGGAAAAACATGTAAATGTAAATTTAATGAGTATGTTGTTCTAAATTTGTTATAGCAGCGGTGAGGAATGCCTGGCTTAAAGGCTAATTTGGGTACCAATTTAGCTTGCAAGACTGTCAGGGCCGGCTCTACATAGCCCCCCGGTGGCGCAGTGCACCACGGCGGGGGGCTGGTAAGCTGGGTGCTGGCCTGGCAAGGAGGGCGCCGCGCGGCAAAGCCGCACGGAAACCAATTGCGCCCTGCGAGGACGGGGCGGGCAGCGGAGCAATCTCTGCCCCTCAGCACCAGGGCGCGCGATCTGCTGAAGACGGCCCTGAAGACTGTCTTCTTTAAATCACACCTACCTGCCCTGCACAGGGCATCAGGTGTGGGGCAGGCGGAAAGTGCCAAGCAAGAATTGGGAGCCTTAAATTGCTCCCTTGGCAAGTTTTTCCCTTGGCGAGAGGGATGATGGGTAGGTGCATCTGATGAAACATTTGGGGGGGGGGATGAGAGAGGGACTACAGTATAATAGCTATAGTACAATTGACCCCACCCTGGTAAGAAGCAGAGACACCACTGCCAAGAGGCCAACTCTGTTGTGCTGCCCTGCCAGCCTCTCCTGACCGGCACCACACATTTAAGGCAAGAAAAGCTACTAATATAAAACACCCCTACAGTAATCATGGAATCATCTGCCCCACATGCAATAAAACAGGGGTCAGCAAACTTTTTCAGCAGGGGGCCGGTCCACTGTCCCTCAGACCTTGTGGGGGGCCGGACTATATTTTGGAAAAAACACACCATGAATTCCTATGCCCCACAAATAACCCAGAGATGCATTTTAAATAAAAGCACACATTCTACTCATGCAAAAACACCAGGCAGGCCCCACAAATAACCCAGAGATGAATTTTAAAGAAAAGGACACATTCTACCATGTAAAAACACGCTGATTCCCAAACCGTCTGCGGGCCGGATTGAGAAGGCGATTGGGCTGGATCCGGCCCCAGGGCCTTAGTTTGCCTACCCATGCAATAAAATATATCTCTCCCATATCAGTATCTACAGCCACTATAGCCAGCCCCTGTAACTCTCCAACTGTTTGACTTCTCCTGAGACAGATGGATGCCAGAATTGTAGAGCTGGAAGGGACCCCCATGGCAGGGGCGTAGCCAGGATCAAAACTAGGGGGGGGGGCAAGCCATGGTCGTTCAGGGGCGGGGCCAAGGCACGGAAGGGGAGGGGCCACAAAGTGGCCGGGCTAAAGGGCCAGCGGGCCTGATGACATCGTGGCGGTGGCAGCAGGGGCCACCTTGTGCTTCTGGGGCTGGTAGCATTGGCGGCTACCCTGCTTGGCTGGAGAGGACGGGAGGGTCGGGCAGGCGAGAGGGGGTGGCAGGGCGGGCAAGGGCGAGGCAAGACACGGCCGCAGCCACGACGGCTCCGAGGCATTGCTGCATATCAGCATAATATTTCAACCATGGTTCAAGCCCCACCTTAGGAAAAAAATCCTGCATTGCAGGGGGTTGTACTAGATTCCCCTTGTGGTCCCTTCCGACTACAATTCTATGATTCTATTGATATATTACCATAGCATATGCATCATTCTGCTTTCTTGAATTGTCCTACTCCTAGGCATAGCAGCCAACTCCTAGAGGCCTAGGTGCCCCCCCAATTACTGGTAAATACCGTATTTGAAAGAGTCATCCCCCCATGTTGATGGGCTTTCTATGTGGGGCTTATCTGCCCCCCCCCCGTATTTTATTAAGGATGGAAGAGGGAGGGAAGGAAGGAAGAAATAGAGAGAGGGATAACTCATATTTGTGGGTGCCTCTGGGTGACGCTGTGATGCTGGAACTCTGCATGTACAGAAGCCTTGTAAGCAGCTTTCTCTCTGCTTGATTTACAGCAGGCACGTCCAACAGGTAGATTGTGATCTACCAGTAGATCACTGGATGTCTGTGGTAGATCACTGGTAGGTCACTGGCACCCCTAAAAAAAGCTCACCCAAAATTTTCCTCCTCCCTCAAAAAAGTTGAACTATGACCTGAAGCCCTAAACAAAAATGGGCCTCCCTCCCTCCTAAAAGAAGCTCAACAAGTTTGACCTAAACCCAAAAAAACAGGGCTTCCCTTCCTTTAAAAAAACTCAACAGCTTTGACCTGAACCCCCCAAAAGGGGGTAGATCACCCCCAGTTTTAAACTCTGAGTAGATCAGAGTCTCTTGGGAGGTGGCCACCCCTGATTTACAGTATACAGATGCAGGAGGAGGGGCAGACTGGAACACCAATGCTTTTTATAAACATCACTGTGTCTGTCAAAGCTACAGCACCCCCCTTTCTTATTCACTTCTTTTTAGCCTTGCAGAGCCACCTTAGTCAAATTGAATCCTCTGAGTCTGCACCCTCATTAAATCGCCAATAGAACTCTTAATGCTCCTGAATGCTCATTAAGAACTCCCACTTAAGAACAATAGGGTGTAATGGTCAGCTATTGAATCTTGCCTGGGGATATCTGCTCCATTGTCTTAACTGCTTAACTACTGGTAGCCACTTTGCTTTATTTATTTGATGTGTTTTTGTTACTGCTGTGTCCCCCCCCCCCCCAGCAAGCGGAGACTTAGCTGCTCTTGCTAAAGCAAAGCCCTTTCCACTTCAGTTTTTGGAGGGGAAAAGTGCTGGTTATGGTCTGTAAAATACATTATTTTTTTTGCTTCTAGGGGGGGCAGCTGCCCCCTCCTGCCCCCCTGCCTACGCCCATGCCCCATGGGTCATCTAGTCCAACCCCTTGCAATGCAGGAATCCTTTTGCCCAACGTGGGCCTCGAACCCAGGACCCAGAGATGAAGAGTCTCATGCTCAACCAACTGAGCCACAAAAGATAACAAATTACATTATTGTTTCCAGCCATCAAGCCATAAAACTCATTAGCTGCAGCTCACCTTTGAGCAAGCCATTCTCTCTCTCCATCAGCCTCTTTTGGGGAGCAAAAGAGGGGTGTAAATGGGACAAATGAGGATGCGCCACTCTAAGGATGCTCTGTGTATGCCCCGAGAAGAGCCTGCAGGATCAGGCCAGTGGCCCATCTGCTCCAGCATCCTGCTCTCATATCGCGCCCACCCAGATGCCCACCCGGGGCCGGGGATGCCCGCAAGGCGGACCGAAGCGCAACAGTCACGCTTCTCCCGCGCTCCGTAGCGCAGGCCAGCAGCGGTAAAGCCAGCGGAGCCCGACGCCGTTGGTTGCCGACAGATCCCCATCCAGCGCCGCCCCCGCCCGCCCCGCGGTTTCCGCTCGGGTCCGCTCCCTGCACCGAAAGCCTCTCGCCTCCGCTCGCTCACCTTGGCCGGCCCGCCAGGCGAGGAAGCCGAAGGACCCCCGCGGGCGGCCTCCCTTCCGGAGCCGAGCGTGGCTTCCGCAGCAGCAGCCTGGAGGGTCTTCTCCGGTTCCCCGCCACCCCCATCGCCACCCCGCCCAGGACACCCCGGCCAGGGATCCCCCAGACCAGATCCCTGGAGCAGGAGCCGCCCTCTCCCTCCCAGCCCCCCCCCGCCTCCCCCATTGCAAACGGGGTTGGGAAGCAAGAACCGGCCAGCCGAGGAAGCCCCCCCGCCCCCCCCCCCCGCGAAGGCGCTCGCTCGGCTCACCGGGGCGGCGGGGCGGGGGAAGCCGGCGGGAGCCGCTCCGAGTCGGCGCGAGGTGGGTCTCCGGCCGCCGCTGCCGCCTCCCGCCCGGCCTGCGGGCTCCGCCGCCTTCGTACCTTCTGCCTTCTGCCGCCGCCGCTCTGCTCGGGGTTCCGTCCGGCGCGGCGGCCGAGGGCGAAGTGGCGGCGCAGGGCGGCCCCTGGGCGGCGAGGGAGATGCGCTGCGGCCGGGAGGGAGGGAGGGAGGGAGGGAGGGAGGCGGCTGCTTCCTCGCGCGCAGCGGGGAGCGCGAGAAGGCGGGGGGCGAAAGCGGGGGGAGGGCGAAGCTTCGCTCCACTTCACCCCCCCACCCCAAACAAGCTGAATCTGAATCTTGCTGCATTGGCAACTAAAACGGAAGAACAAGACATCCCTGAGCATCTGCAGAGTGCTCAAGGTCTCCAAAAGGGCAGGCTTCCTCCGATTCTATAATCAACCACAGAACTGCAGAGCTGGAAGAGACCTCAAAGGTCATCTAGTCCAACCCTCTGCAATGCAGGTATTTTTGCCTGATGCATGGCTCCAACGCACCACCCTGAGATTCAGTTTCAAGCTTTACTGACTGATTCCTGGGACTTCTGTGGAATATGATTTCTAGCGTATCTTTGTTTCTGCAGAAGCGGATTTAGGGCAGCACTACCGTTTCTCCCCCGCACTGGGCTCTGAGCAGAAGGCAAGGGGGGTGGGGGCAAGATTTTGGCCTTGCGCAGGCTCTTGCTGAAAATTTGAAAGACCAAAGCGCGGAAATGGCATTTAAATTAGCCAACTGCTTCTGTACAAATATGTGTTTTTTTATATTGTGATTTTATGCTGTGAACTGCCCTAAGATCTACCGGTATAGGGCAGTATACAAATTTAATAAATAAAACAAAGGCATTACAGTATCTTCATGTTTCCCGGGATGGGGGCATAAGGCTGTCAGTGCCATGGCAAATGTGTGGTTGTGGCATCTTAACTCGGCACCAGATAATGCTCTCGGAAAAACAACAACCCTGAGTTAGAATACTGGTTGGCTGTTGGAAGGGGAAGAGAAGGAATGGATTGGGATCCAAAACAGGCTAGCTGAAATCCTGAACAGGAGCACCCAGCTCTGTCTGCAAGAGTCAGCTGGAGTTGCCATTTGATTTGTTATTAAGACGGAGGCTCCACAATGATGCACCCCAGTTCCTGCAAATTCTTTTTATGGCCGGGCTGGTGATGGAAACCACCCAAGTATCTAACATAGGCAGCAATTGTATGGAAAAGCAAGGCCTTCCAAGACACATCATGGATTTCCATGCCTTCTCTTATGTCTTTTTGACATGAGAGAAAGGTCTTTACATTTGCCCAGGATTTTAAAAAACTTTACAGTGTATTATGCTGCTTTCAGCTCTCGAGTTCTGATATTTTAATGCTGCTTAATATTTGTTGCTTTTAATTTCTTTCTTTAATTTCCCCATTGTTTTATCACAATTTTTATATGCAGCCCTGGAAGCATGTGCATTGAAGAGCAGTTCTTGCATGCATACATAATGTGGTGAGGCAAAGTGGAGAACTCTGTGGACTCCCCTAGTTACAAGAATTATGTCTGTATGCAAGTGCATGCATGCAACAGTTTTTGCTTTGGGTTGTTTATTGCTGTTTTATAAGAGCAATTCCAAAGATCAAGTGTGGTGATTACATTGCTTTCTGCTCTACTGAGCTGTGGCATCGGAGAGAGGGCGGAGAGGAAAGAGCGCAGGCGAAAATATACCAAATAGTCTGCTAAAATTTTTTTTAGCAGAAATGGATGTGTTTAGCCAGCAGCTTGCTGTGCTCAGTAACCAAGGTACGCACGTCCTTTGTTTCCACAGTTTCTGATTTTATCATAAGCTGGGGGTATTTTGAGTTAATATTTAAAATGTTTAAAACATTTTCATGCTTGTGGATGTTCTGTGCTTACTACAGAGATTCAAATGGTGGGCAAGTTGGGGAAAAGGAACTACTGTACAGGATTGCAGCACGTGAATATGAATTGCTTTTCTGCAAGCATATTTAAGTTAGGAGAAGCGTCAGAAAATCCAATCCAAGCAAACTCCAGAGCCCACTGGGTTAAGAAAGGGTGGGAATTATTTCGTTAGTTATTTATTTAATCAATCAATCTCCAGGAACATATTTCTGGAGAAGCAGAGGAGAGGGCAGAATCCTGAAGAACAACACAGTCACATACCAGATTAAGTTGGATACTATTTTGCAAAATAAGTCTGAAGGTTTTGTAGACTCCTGCATGCTATTATTTTTTACTACTACAGTATTAGTATTTTTAATGAAATTAAGTAGAACTTGTATGAACGTGAGAAGGTTGAAAAGGTGTCTCTACAAGGAGTCAGGAAAATCAAGCTTCAGCCGTGGACTGAATTTGTTTTAAGTAAAACATCAGATTAAAGGAAAACAACATTCATTGGAAGAGGAAACTGTGTTGCACGACAGCTGTGCCCATTTGCTTGGATATCCCAGCTCCTGCCAACCTAGCAGTTCAAAAGCACGTCAAAATGCAAGTAGATAAATAGGAACTGCTACAGCGGGAAGGTAAACGGCGTTTCCATGTGCTGCTCTGGTTTGCCAGAAGCGGCTTTGTCATGCTGGCCACATGACCTGGAAGCTGTACGCCGGCTCCCTCGGCCAATAATGCGAGATGAGCGCGCAACCCCAGAGTTGGTCACGACTGGACCTAATGGTCAGGGGTCCCTTTACCAAAAGTTGTACAATAAGGCCTTCAAATACAAAATCATAATGATAATGACCTTTCCTTAGTCAAGTGCCAGGCAAAATGTTCTAGTGCGGCCCAGAGACAGCAGGTGAGGCAGAATTGCTACACTTCTTTCCTAAGAGGTGGGGTCATTGGTGCGTACAGAGAAGGAGACCGGGAAGGGCAAAGCAGTGGGGGGTTGGCACAGGGAACGCACCAGCAAAGCCAATCATGTCCACTGCAACAACCTTCCCACTGCTGTCCCCAATTGGGGAGCCACTTCAGAGAGACGCCCGCCCCGCCCCCCCGCCCCCCGGGCAGCAAACTGAGCGGAAACGGAGTGAATGAAATTTAAAACTGGGGAAATTGGAAACCTTGGTCAGCTGAGAATGAAGGTTAAAGCCTCAAATGAATGACTCTGTGAAATGAAACAAATGGTGAAATGCCTGGTTTGGGCAAGATCCTTTTTGTTTATGCCATTAAAAAATAAAATAAAAGCCAGTTCCCACCATTCTGTTCTACCCTTGTAGAACAGAGATCAGGACCAAGGTGTGCAAACGGGAGCCGATCAGGAAAAGTGAAGTGCAAGGCTTGGATGAAGAAGAAGCCTTGTCTCTGGTCTTGACTATGTGCGGCCCAGCCCTCCTGGGGGTTGCGTCCCCAGAGAGCCCTTTAATAGACCCTTTGCACATGTGCCACATATCAGAATGACAGGCATTTTGCTGGTTAAGAATAATTTCCAGTTGGCGCTCCTGTTGGTGTTGATAGAGCCGCTTTGTGAGCCCATTTCCCTCCCGGAATCCTTGCTCGGTAATTTTCAGTGCTGCATCAGCAGGAAAGGAAAGTGAACAGAAAGAGAGGGAAGGGCACACTCACACTGCTGGCCTCCTGCTGGGAGGTATTTTTGAGCGCTTCATCCCCGAAGGCCAGCCAAGCTCCTCAACGATCCCACCACTCAGGACAGCAGTTCATGCAGCTGATGAATTGAACTGTAGTTCACAAAGGCTCATGCTATCATATATCTGTTAAGTCTCTAAGGTGCCACAAGACTTTGGGTTATTCGTGCTGCAGCAAAGTAACATGGACCTCTGGAAATGTAAGCAAGAGAGTTTTGATTGCTGTGAAATTCGTAGTGCTGTCAGTGAGAATGGTGCTGCTGCATGAACAGCAATGGATTGGATGCTTAAATATTGTACCTGGATATATCGGATTCTTCCCAAAGTCCTCATACTTCCAAACACCTAGGTGCCAAAATGAAAGACTGGATATTCTAATTACTGCTGGTAATCTCATCTTTTAGAAATACCGGTTTGCCTTACCTATTTTGATGTCACCTCATTACTGCTACTGGCTGTTAATACCGTACAACCTACTTACTACACATTAATTCTATTGCTTTTATTTAGGCTGGTTAATTGGTTTTTAAGTGACATGCTAGCAATTTGCATATTATCAAATCCTTAACCTAAAGTTCTTTTTGAGATATTGCAATTTTATAACCCAAAGTTACCACTAATTCTTAGCAAGAAGGCCATTCTTCCTCCATTCCCCATCACAGTAAAACATCAAATGCAAAATACGGTACCTAAAAATAAATAAACAAGTACTAATAATTAAATACTTCTCATTCTCCTTACCTGATCTCTAGCAGCTGCTACAAGCTGCTCAAGGGAGGAGGGCAGCAGCAGCAATGGCAATGGAGAGGCCATGGAGAAGCCATTCGATGCCCCCATGCAGCCACCACAGTTGCTCAGGACAAGCACTGACTCACCCTCATCCCCGAGGTTGGCAGCAGTGGCACTAACTGGAGAAATAGAGACATTCCAGGATCAAACCAGAAGCCAGGACGACTTTCGTAATTCTGGGACTGTCCCTGGAAAATAGGGACACTTGGAGAGTATGCTGAACGGAAAATAATACAGTGGATAAGTACTTAATCCGTTCCAGGGTGCCATTCTCACCCCGAAAAGTACGTATATGAAGTGGCACTTTTGCACATGTGCGAAGCACCGATAGAGCGCTTCTGCGTATGTGCGAATCACGCAGAACGGTTTTGCGGGGGGAACCCAGAAGTAAACACTTCCGGGTCTGTGGCGTTGCTAAGCTGAAAATACGTAACCCGCAGCAAACGTAACTAGAGGCATGACTGTATAGTGTAACTGACTTTCGGGGTTGGTGTGTTGTGCGACAAGCATGCAGAGTGCTATGAGATTGAGTGTTTGTGGGGTGGGGGTGGGGAGGCTCGGTTAATTTCATTTTACACAGGCTGTACATTGACAACAAAGGTGTTGTTGCTGTTGTTGTTGTTGTTGGCGTTGGCAGGGGCTCCTTGGCAGGCAAGCTGATGTTGCAAGGGGCTACAGCTACAAACATACAAACCTTGTATGTCAACTTTAGGACATTGCAGGCAGGCGGAGTACAGATGTGCACTAAAAGAAGAAATGTTCACTCGCTATCTGTGTTTCATCCCACCGCTTATGAGTTGGTGGATTTATGCTGATTTAATGTATCTTGATAACACTACTTTGCAAATTATTTTTAGCTCGCTGTACATTATCTTTCCTTGGCTTGCCACATGGCACTGTTTCATTTTATGGATTGTAACTTAAAGTGCAGGCTTCTCCTTCTTCTTAGTCCTTTTATTTAAATACTTTTATCATGGCTGTAGATCATTCCATGACAGCCAGCCACAGAAGGCACATCTATTATCAGAAGCAAGGATGATGAGTGGGTTAAGGGGGTGGCTGGCTGGCTGGCTTTTTATGTACAAGTCTAATGAGTTTGTCATTTGAATCTCCCAGCTCCCTTACTGCTTTGCTGGCTCCGTTGAGAGCACTCCACCACAGGAAAAGTGTTTGTTATATAGCAACAGAACATGGTATCTGCATGAAGCTTATTCACAGATCCACCGTGTGGTGGAAGAGGCCCTCCCTCAGCTCTGGGAGGGAGCCATAGCTGCCAAGTCTCCCGTTTTTCGTGGGAAACCCCTGAATTATAATCCGTTTCCCGCTGTTATCCCAAATAGAAAAAAATCCCGGAAATCCCCCAGATTTCCTACCTGCCAGGGAGGCTCCATTTTGGGTGCTGCTCTGCCCATGTCTGGGCACCGGAAATCAGGCAGAGCTGGCACCGGAAGTTGCTTCTACGCATGTCCGGACATGCGTAGAAGCGACTTCCGGTGCCACACCGCTGCAGATTTTTCAGCGGGAGACTTGGCAGCTATGGAGGGAGCTAAGCTGGTTGCAGGACGACAATGTCTCATTGGCACACACACAAAAAGGGGATGGTGGGAAATGGAGCATGTGAACACTTTCTTGAGCAGCAGCTACAGGAAAAGGAAACAGCAGGGGAGTCTGGGGGAGATACTGATAAAAAGCAGAGGAAAGAAGCAGCTCAGGAGGAAACCCTCATCACTCTCTCCCAAAATGAAATCAACTGTGAAGGACAATCTCCCTGTTCTTTCTGCATTACCAAATAAAAATAAAAAGAGCTGTACACTGCTAGTCAAAATTATGAGCTGTTGTTGTTTAGTCGTTTAGTCGTGTCCGACTCTTCATGACCCCATGGACTAGAGCACGCCAGGCTCTGTCTTCCACTGCCTCCCGCAGTTTGGTCAGACTCATGTTCGTAGCTTCGAGAACACTGTCCAACCATCTCATCCTCTGTCGTCCCCTTCTCCTAGTGCCCTCCATCTTTCCCAACATCAGGGTCTTTTCCAGGGAGTCTTCTCTTCTCATGAAGTGGCCAAAGTATTGGAGCCTCAGCTTCAGGATCTGTCCTTCCAGTGAGCACTCAGGGCTGATTTCCTTCAGAATGGATAGTTTTGATCTTCTTGCAGTCCATGGGACTCTCAAGAGTCTCCTCCAGCACCGTAATTCAAAAGCATCAATTCTTCGGTGATCAGCCTTCTTTGTGGTCCAGCTCTCACTTCCATACATCACTACTGGGAAAACCATAGCTTTCACTATACGGACCTTTGTTGGCAAGGTGATGTGTCTGCTTTGTAAGATGCTGTCTAGGTTTGTCATTGCTTTTCTCCCAAGAAGCAGGCGTCTTTTAATTTCGTGACTGCTGTCACCATCTGCAGTGATCATGGAACCCAAGAAAGTAAAATCTCTCACTGCCTCCATTTCTTCCCCTTCTATTTGCCAGGAGGTGATGGGACCAGTGGCCATGATCTTGGGTTTTTTGATGTTGAGCTTCAGACCATATTTTGCGCTCTCCTCTTTCACCCTCATTAAAAGGTTCTTTAATTCCTCCTCACTTTCTGCCATCGAGGTTGCGTCATCTGCACATCTGAGGTAATTATGAGCTAAGAACTGCTAAATTCTGCATCATGCATGAGCACTTGCTCCCACAATTTGTTCTGGTTTTGCTAATCATGAGGAGGAACAAGGAGCTATGCAAAGCCACCGACGCCTCACTCCCAGTCACACCTCCTGCTTCCTTTCCAGCAGACCTTGCCTAAAGTACGCCTTTGAAAGCGTATATTTGCAACCAGGCTCTAAGTTCATTCTTTTGTTTAAATGGCCATAGTGGTGGAGGGTATTGTGGGATGTGGGGTTCTGCACCTAGTAGCACATTTCCCCTTAGTAGCACCTGTCCACAAAGAATTGCCTTGGGCAACTTTGTCAAAATCTCTGCTGCTGTTCACCTAAAGAGCCCAGTCTGGTGGGTGAAGCCCGTGTTGCTGACTCTTCAGCCTCTGCTTAAAATGGGGCTCACTCTGACCTTTCTGACAGGAGCTGGTGGGAGATTGGTGTCCCACCCGAGTTGCAGGGCCGCCAGCCAGCCCCTGGCTTAAAGCAGGCCTCCTATGCAAGATGACTTGACAACTAGAGTGACAGTTCCCATGTCAAAACAATTGTGGGTGTTGCACCTAAAACTATTAATAACCTTGATCCCAGATAAGTAAATTTCTTTTTACTCCATCTGTTCCCTTAACATACCGTATATACTCGAGTATAAGCCGACCCGAATATAAGCCAAGACACCTAATTTTACCTCAAGAAAAATCTGGGGAAACTTATTGACTTGAGTATAAGCCGAGGGTGGGAAATGCAGCAACTACTGGTAAATTTCAAAAATGAAGGAAGGAAGGAAGGGGTGAGAGAGAGGAAGAAAGAGAGACAAGGAAGGAAGGGTGAAAGAGAGAGGGAGGGAGGGAAGAGAGAGGGAAGGAAGGGGTGAGAGAGTGAAAGAAAGAGGGAGAAGAAAGGAAGTATATACTCGAGTATATACGGTAGTCTATTTTAAATTGATGATGATGATGATGGTGTTCATAACTGGCAGAAGCAGGTAAATGTGCAGTTAGCTGAACTCTGCCTCCAACCCTCAATTTCCTGTCCTGCATCTACAAGTCCAGAGGACAAACTCATTACTCGTTGAGCAGCCATAGCACCAGCTAGAATTAACTCAGTCAACCACCATCTGTTTTAATGAAAGATTTATTGCTGGTGTCTGTTCTGCTGTGAAAACGTTGTGGTTCAACAGGTTATTGGCATTTCCTCAGCTTCAGAAACAATAGCCCACCTGTTCCTGATATTCCTCCACGGCACAAGTCTATATCAGTTTACACAGTTTGCATGAAAAGAGACAACTGCAAATGTCAATTGCCCAAGCACTTCATGGCGGTCAAATATATACCAGTACTTGGGAATCTAACAGGGCCACCAACTGATTTGGAAAACATCTCCATCTGGCCTGTTCTTTTCCTTTTAAAAGCAGTTGTGCTTTTAAGGAAAATACTTTTCACAGCATGGAGAGAAGTATTATAATTACTACTCACACCACCAGCAAAGGGGGCCAAGACTCCTGTAAATTTGAATACTTGTTATATAGAGGGGGATTTCTTGAGGTGCAGCTTTTCTCACCAGGGTGCAATGAGCTGTACATGACAAAAAAATTCCTCCTCCCATGAAAGGTGCAGATCCTGCAGGGATGGCCCAGGACATTTTGCTGCCTGAGCTGAAGCAGAACATGCCGGCCCCCAGTGCTCTGCCAGCTCCTCTTCTGCAGGCCCTGTGGAGGAAGGGAGGGAGGAGCAATATAGTTTGACTATGCAGATAAACACTGCTCAACACTTAAACTTCCTCCTACATCTAACTTTAGCCCTCCTCCTCTTTCATCCTGGCCAAGCGATGAGACCACAACTACAGGTGGCAGTGCAAGACCCGTGGGTGATATCTAATCCATTGATCTCAATGATTCAACTTGGAGTATGACTTTTTGTTGTTTAGTCATTTAGTCTTCGTGACCCCATGGACCAGAGCATGCCAGGCACTCCTGTCTTCCACTGCCTCCCGCAGTTTGGTCAAACTCATGTTCGTAGCTTCGAGAACACTGTCCAACCATCTCGTCCTCTGTCATCCCCTTCTCCTAGTGCCCTCAATCTTTCCCAACATCAGGGTCTTTTCCAGGGAGTCTTCTCTTCTCATGAGGTGGCCAAAGTATTGGAGCCTCAGCTTCACGATCTGTCCTTCCAGTGAGCACTCAGGGCTGATTTCCTTAAGAATGGATAGGTTTGATCTTCTTGCAGTCCATGGGACTCTCAAGAGTCTCCTCCAGCACCATAATTCAAAAGCATCCATTCTTCGGCGATCAGCCTTCTTTATGGTCCAGCTCTCACTTCCATACATCACTACTGGGGAAACCATAGCTTTAACTATACAGACCTTTGTCGGCAAGGTGATGTCTCTGCTTTTTAAGATGCTGTCTAGGTTTGTCATTGCTTTTCTCCCAAGAAGCAGGCGTCTTTTAATTTCGTGACTGCTGTCACCATCTGCAGTGATCAAGGAGCCCAAGAAAGTAAAATCTCTCACTGCCTCCATTTGACTAATGTATGACTAATGTTGGATTTTCATGGTACATGTGACCCAGGGCTGGCCCAAAACAATTTGGCACCTGAGGCAAACCACAAAATAGCACCTTCACTAAGGAAGAAGGAGTGAGTGAAGGTCCACATCAGGAAGAAGGGGAGCGGGGCGGATAAAGAGCTACAATGGGAACAAAGTGTGTGTGTTTGTGTGTGTGTGTGTGTGTGTGTGTGTGTGTGGGACCAGCAGCATTTCGTATTCACCAAGAGGCTGCTGTAGAGACAGTGGTGGTGGTAGTGGTGGGGCGGTGGCGGAAGAGGAGGAGGTGGTGGCCGATTTGGCTCCACGGGAAGATATGGGGCAGCTGGAGCAGGTGTTTCATTTCTTGAAGGTCAGTTCTGCTGCCCCTGTGGATCCAAGTTGCCTCACCTTGCCTCATGGGTGGGCCAGCCCTAATGTGACCCATTCCTTTGTAAAGAAAGGGGGTGTGATTTAATGAAGGATAAAAGTTAAGGACAAACCCTCCTTCCTCCTACCTGCCACTTTCTGCTCCTCAGCCCCTGCCAGTTATCTTCTAATATCAGGAGCCAGCTGGAGGAAAAGGACTTCTAGGATCGAAAGTGTGTGCTTGTGTGTTTGTGAGTGTTCAGTAACCCCCCTCCCTTTAAATCACCCACCCACCCCGCTTTTCATGTTCATAGGGCAGACCTGCACTTGAAGATGCTGTGAGGTGTCGCTGGTGCTGAGTGCAGCCCTGACAGTCTGGCTGTGCAGACTAATTAATCCATTCATGTCAAAACGCCTTTGAGCGAAGTATTGCCTGCCACCTGTGGATCAGATCGCCTGTGAACAGAACTAGTATGAAAGCTTCTTTTTCATCAAAGGAGATGCCTTGTGGCATTTACAGTGAGAAAGCCAACCCTGTTTGAAGTGCAGAAAATTAATATTCAGTAGACTTTTGAGAAGCAGAAGTCCTTACTATTGGATCACGCCATGAAGAATATATCAGTTTCTACATGGATGTGTATTTCTCTTCTTCATGGGGAAGAGGTCCAGCTCAATGAGCCCTACATCTTCAGACGTTACTATCAGTTACTGTGGGACAAATCACAGGGGAAGACTTTTGTGTGCACACCACCCGATGGACCCTTGGCTTTGTGTTCACCAAGAATCTTCCTTGGATACTCTGATAAGCCTCTCGTCTCCCAAATCCTAGGTATGGGTAACAGAAAAATAAAAACAAAGCTGTACAATCCCTCCTTTCCCAGAAAGCCAGAAGACAGAGAGAGAAGCTGGAGTAGGTCCAACACTGTTATACCCAAGTGCCCAGCGCAGTACTAAGATGGCAGGGACCGCCTAATACTTTATATCTCAGCTCTATCCCCGAGATCACCTGCAGGAGTGTCATTGCTTGTCCCCTGAGTTGACATCAGCACAAAACAGAGCCTTCAGCACCATCAGCCTAGTATGATGGAAGTCTCTGGCTAGGAAGACACAGCAGCCCCTTCACCTGCCTGCTGACCACTCTCTTACTCCACCAGGCTTAAGCAGACAATTTGTTGTTGTTTAGTCGTTTAGTCGTGTCCGACTCTTCGTGACCCCATGGACCAGAGCACGCCAGGCACTCCTGTCCTGCACTGCCTCCCGCAGTTTGGTCAAACTCATGTTCGTAGCTTTGAGAACACTGTCCAACCATCTTGTCCTCTGTCGTCCCCTTCTCCTAGTGCCCTCAATCTTTCTCAACATCAGGGTCTTTTCCAGGGAGTCTTCTCTTCTCATGAGGTGGCCAAAGTATTGGAGCCTCAGCTTCACGATCTGTCCTTCCAGTGAGCACTCAGGGCTGATTTCCTTAAGAATGGATAGGTTTGATCTTCTTGCAGTCCATGGGACTCTCAAGAGTCTCCCCCAGCACCATAATTCAAAAGCATCAATTCTTCGGCGATCAGCCTTCTTTATGGTCCAGCTCTCACTTCCATACATCACTACTGGGAAAACCATAGCTTTAAATATACGGACCTTTGAAGGCAAGGTGATGTCTCTGCAGGCAAAGCTGAATGAAAAAGCAGGCAATTAAGAACACATATTTCCATCATAGTTAGCTGTTGGTCTCTGATTTTAAATGCTTACGAGTTTTCATTACATATAGATATTATTTCAACCAGTTTGAAATGCTTTTATGATATAGGGTTTTGTAAATATCTTTTTCAAACAAACAAACAAATAATATTGATTCAGCAAAGATCTTTCTACCAGACCTGGACTGGACCAAAAGTGCATGTGGTGTTAAATTTATGGCTCCCACAGAAAACAAACAGCAACCATGTATTTAATTTCCTCATGCCACTTCGTAATGCCCAGGGGAACTTAGCTGTGTCCTGATGTCAGGACCTCGGGCCCTTTCCCAAACTGCCAGTGGCGGATGTCATCACTGAGGGGTGTATGTGACAAAATGAGTTAAAAATAAAAATAAAAAAGCGCCAGAGAGGTTCGCCTTGTCCCCATAGCGGATTGCCCCGCCCTCATGGGTGTAGATCACCTGCACCAGGCGCCCGAGCAGCTAGCTATGCCGCTGCAAACCCCACCCCACTGGCTGCCACTGGCAGACATGGGGGAAATGGTATCAGGACGCTGATTCGCTGACCTAGATGTCACAGAAGAATCCAGTGCACAGTTGCTATTTTCAGCATAGTCATGAATTTAACATAATATATAATTAGTGCTACTCGAAGACATTTACAGTGTACAGTTGGAAATGCCCAAATGTCAGAGCTAGCCACGGTGATATTGCATTGGACGACTGTAATGTGCTCTACCGTATGTGGGGCTGCCTTTGAAGGGTGCTCAGAATGCCACAGCTGGTTCACAATGCCACACGCCACAGCCAAGCCATTGACTGGAGCTGGTTGCTGGGATCCTGGGACTCCTGAGTTACAAGAGCTGCAATGGCTACCAATCTGGATTTTTAGGTACAATTGAAAGGGCTGTTTATGAGACCTATAAAGCCATGCATGACTTGGGATGGGATTTTCTGAAAGATCACATTCTTCCATCCCACCAACATCTCCAATGTGCTTGAAGGGATCTTGAAAGAGAGATTTCTTGGTGGCTCTAGGGATTCCTGACAAAGGAAGCCCTCTGATCACTTTCTGTTGGCTGGGAAATATTTTTTATTATTATTTATAGACTCCTTTGGCCTTGTGAACTGACTTGTTATGGCTGTAGTAAATGAGCAGTTTGGCTGTTTCCTATTGCTTTAATTGATGGTTTACCAACCTGCTGTTATGTTTTGACTTTTATTTTTCCTATTGCCAGCTGCCTTGAGCACCATTTGGTGGAAAGGTGGGATTTTGGGTGCTAATTTAACCAACAAATCATTTCTGAAAAGGCTCCCAGATTGCCATGGCTGGGTGGAAGCTGGTAACCAAGGTTACCAGTTTGCTATTGCTGCTACTGTGTCTTTAACAGCCACCTGATGTGCTGAAAGCAGAACAAGCCTTTTTCCTATACCAGGAATATACTACCTCCTTATTTCTGCAGAACAGGCCGCCTGCTAAAAAGTAAGGTAAAGGTAAAGGGGCCCCTGACCATCAGGTCCAGTCGTGTCCGACTCTGGGGTTGTGGCGCTCATCTCGCTTTACTGGCTGAGGGAGCCAGCGTTTGTCCACAGACAGCTTCCGGGTCATGTGGCCAGCATGTCAAAGCTGCTTCTGGCGAACCAGAGCAGCGCACGGAAACGCCGTTTACCTTCCCGCCGGAGCGGTCCCTATTTATCTACTTGCACTTTGATGTGCTTTCGAACTGTTAGGTGGGCAGGAGCTGGGACCGAGCAACGGGAGATCACCTCGTTGCAGGGATTCGAACAGCCAACCTTCTGATCAGCTAAAAAGTACAGTTGCATTAAAAAGATATGGGACCCCTCCTAACAGCTCTTAGAAGGCAGACAAAGGGGCCACCTGACAGTATCCAGGGTTCTGGGCATGTGTGGCTCAGGTGATGGGTTGCCTCTGAGGTCCTCTCCTGCAGTCAGCTGCTACGTCATCCAAGCAAGAAGCAAGTTTCTGAAGCAGTGCTTTTGGCAACAGCTTTATCTTCACATATTAGCAGGTGTCGCTAATTATTCTTTATACTGTGAAATACTTCACCTGCTTTGTTAATGTTAATTTAACTGTTAATAAAAACATTAAACATTAAAAAGCCTTCCTAAACAGGGCTGCCTTCAGTTGTCTACTAAAGGTTGTACCTCCTTATATTATATCCTTGGCTTGGGGCAGGCATCCCCAAACTTCGGCCCTCCAGATGTTTTGGACTTCAATCCCCATCATCCCTGACCACTAGTCTTGTAAGCTAGGGATCATGGGAGTTGTGGGCCAAAACATCTGGAGGGCCGCAGTTTGGGGTTGCCTGGCTTGGGGGGTTGTGTAACTCCACACCCTCCAACATTCCTCCATTGAAAATAGGACATTCCACCATCCCATCCAACATCTCTCTGACGTCCTAAGGAATAGCAGGACATTCCAGGATCAAAGCAGAAACCAGGACAGCTTCTGTAAATCCAGAACGGTCCCTTCCCTGGAAAATAGGGGCACTTGGAGGGTCTGATGTTGTGGAAGGGGGGATTATCAGGTTGTCTTTGTTCTTATTTTTATTATGTATTTTGTGTTTTTTATATTTTAATTTTATGTTGCGTACATATGGGTATAAGGTGGCATAGTAAGTAAATAAATAAATGCCCAGTTGCTGCGTGTAATAATGGAGAGAGGGATATTCTAAACCTTTCTGCTTACTGTAGGAATTGCCTACATGGAGTAAGTCGTGTGTGAGAGAGAGGGAGCTGTCAGAAACAAGACCTTTTTTGCTGTCTGAAGCAGCAGAGTTCGGAATGCTACAGTGTTAATCCACCACCATTCGCCATTAGATCTCTTCTGTTTTGCACAATCCATCTGGAGGGAAGAATTCAGCCAACGTTGTTCTGATGTCTGGACAAGGACAGAAATATATTTGGTCGCTGGAGCAATGTTCAGTTTGTGCACAGATATGTGTGAATATTATACATGCTGGGCCTGACCACAACCTGTATGCATGCAAAGACATATACTGTACCCGAATGCTCCCATGCCCTGAGGGTGCCCTCAGCGCCCGCTGTTTTTTCAGGGTGCAGACTGTGCATTGAGAGAGCATAGCACATGTTTGCCCCGTATGTGGATGGGAATTCAGATACGTTGAGGCGGGGTTTGGGCCTGACCCCACCCTTCAAGCATAGATTTCAGTATGTTTTGACTGCCCACCCAGCGCTTTTTTGTGCACCGAAAATAAACACAGGGAATTGGAAACCTCTGTTTATCCCAAATATTAAACTGTTTTCCTTTGCAGCTGAAAAAATATAATAATATAGAAGCACAATAATATAGAAGCACAGTTGCCTCTAGTCACTGCAAAATGTTACACCACCAGTAATTTATATTTCATGAGATCGCACTCAAGGGGATGACTAGTTAAAGGGTAGCCTGTGAAATATTTAAGAACATGCTATATTTCAAAGATCCTTAGGGATCTGGCAAGTAGCATCACCTGAAGAGCCAGAATGGAATAAGGGACAAATTCCCCACAACATGTCACCTACAAAGCCAAATGTCAATCACAAGCCATACAGGATGAGCTCAATAAACAGTCTGTTTTTGCAGCTTTATTGGGAGGGCAAAAGAGGTGTGTCCGTGTATGTCAAACACATGGCAGCCCACAACACTTGCCTGGTGGGTTGTTTTCTGATTGTCAACCTGAATTTGACACAGAGGAGGAAAGCATAGCATTACTGAGTCTGCTGCCCCATTCCTTCGTACTTAATAGTAGCCCTATATACAGTAATTAAGATGGTGAATCTTGGAACATCCTTTTATCTCAGTGCTTGGTGCAAAAGCTTGATCTGCCAAATTTCTGTGTCTCAAAGGATGCTGTGCTTAAAGGCGCGAGTGCAGGATCAAACAGAGTTGGGCAAACCTATTTGCCAGGGTGAATGGAAAGTCACTGGTGTTGCAAATGTTTACTGGCTCCTGAACCTCGACAGCTTTATCTGCAGGCATCAATAGGTGATTGTGTCCATCTCCATGACTCTTTCATGTAAATCAAGCTGCTGTCCAGGACATAAGAGCAACCAAGCTGTGCAAAAAAATTCTCCCACATATTTTGGCAATTGCTGTTAATTAATGAGAAAAGAAATGACATTAAAAATGGTCAAAGGGGGGGTCATTCAGTGAAATTCTCATTGGTGCAGGGGCACCGACTTGGGCCCCTGATTATGGGTGCCCAATGGCACCCATGATGTAATGTGATGTCATGACGTCGTAACATCGGGGCCTTGGAGGTCACGTCCAAGGCCTTGCAGGTCCTCCAACATGGCTTCCAGTTTCTACCGGAAGTCGTGTTGGAGGCTTCACAGGGCCTCGGGCGTCGCCTCGGAGGTGGCGTCTGGTTGCCTTCTTCTGAAAGCGCCCAGCTGCTTCACTAGTTAGAGGTAAGCATAAAATGCTATGTTTGATAAAGGGCTTGGAAGGGTGACCTAATCCACGAGGGGAGGATAGGAAGAAAGGGCAGAGGAGAAATATCTCAACAGCATGCCTTGCAATTTGCATGTAAGATGCTGTCTAGGTTTGTCATTGCTTTCCTCCCAAGAAGCAGGCGTCTTTTAATTTTGTTTATTGGTAATTTTTGGCTTTTTAAGCTTTGTGTTTAAGAATTCTACTCAAGGTGTACAGCTGATTAATCATAGCAGTTTCTATTTCAATCTCAAAAGTTTGGCACATTGCTTTGACAACCTTTCCCTTCTTTTAATGCTCCTTGGTTCAGTGATATTTGCAGCATTAACCAGGATATTAACCAGGATATTACATTTACTGATTACTTTAAAAATTCTGAATTTTTTAAAAATGGCTTTTATTGTACCTTGAAGCGCTATTGTGATACGAGCTTTCCAAGGAATCCAAGTAGGTGAGATGACAGATTTGCTTACCCAAATCTCTTCCTACCACTTTCCCTCCCCTCCAACACTGACCTTCCTTCTCCCTCCCAGTTATTCAATGATGCTGAGAAAGTAGCTCTGGAACTCCCTGCCTCAGAGTGAGTTATTATGGGTGAGATATTATTATCTGATTGCTTGCTGTGGTGGTGGCAAGCAACTTTTAAAAATACTGCATAAACTATTACAGGCATGTCCAACAGGTAGATCGTGATCTACTGTAGATCACTGGATGTCTGTGGTAGATCACCGGCAGATCAATGGCTCCCCCCAAAGAAGCTCAACAACTTTGGGTTGCCAAAAAATCTCAACATTTTTGCCCTGAACCCCCCCAAAACGGGCCTTCTTCCTCCCTAAAAAGCTCAACAACGTCACCCTGGACCCAAAAAACAGGGCTTTCCTTCCCCCAAAAAGCTCAACAACTTTCACCTGAACCCCCCCCCCCAAGGGGTAGATCACTGCCAGTTTTTAACTCTGCAAGTAGATCACAGTCTCTTGGGAGTTGGCCACCCCTGAACTATTATAATGGTTGAAAGCTCATCATTTAATCGTACTGAAATATACTCGGAGTCGAGAGTGAATTTCATGCTCTTTATTCAGCTCATATTCATCAAGGAGAAGAAGAGAAGACGAATCGCTCTTTTCCCAAAACCATCTGCTTATATACATTATTTACACAATGGGCCTTGCGTGATTGGCTACTTCAGGGCTACGCCTGTGGGCCAATTATATTGTGGATTGACTTCTGCCTGCAGCCTGATTGGCTGCTCCTACAGGCCAATCAGGTAGCAGATTCACTTCTGCCAGCCGCCTGATTGGCTGCTCCAGCAGGCCAATCAGGTTGCGGATTCACTTCCACCTGGAGTTGGATTGGGTAGCTCCCGCTGATTCTGAATCCTATTGTTCTAGGATTCAGCTCAGTACATAACACGTACCTTGCCACTGACATGGCTCAGGGATGTGCAGGGACACACTGGGCAACCTTGTCCCCAATGAGGAAAAGGAGCAGCTGTCCTGGGCAGCTGGGTGGGGGATTATTCTGAGTGGCTGTGGGGGGGGGAGGGAGAGGAGGAGGAGAAGTGGCTGAGCAGCCGGAAGGAAGATGCAATGCAAGCAGAGGGGCAGGAAAGAGGAGAAAGTGCAGCAGCAGGAGGAAAAGCCATCGCAGTCTGCCTGGTGGGAATTGGCAAGAGGATATTGTAGTTCTATTGAATCCTCTGGAGACCCATGTGTGGGGGTTAACAACAAAAGAAAAAATGGCTGGTGCCTGTTTTTAAAATGCAGGGCTTTACCATTTCTCCTACGAGAGAAAGCGCCCCCAAGTGTAATTTAATTCCCATTCTTAAGCAGTTTAGTGAAACTTATGAATATAGGCTATTAAACCTCATTGAGTTCGTTTGGCTGCATGAGGCAGCTCACCCCCCTTTTACCCTCTTTTCAATAAATAAACCAAAGCCTGCAGAGTAAGTTTTAAATGCTTTACTTACAGTTTCTAGGTCTCAGTTCTTATGCAGTAGCAATACAATATTGCAGGTAAATGCAACAAAGCAGCCTCAGATATGTTTCTGACGCACATTTGCCTCTAAGACTTGCAGAGAGAGAGAGAGAGAGAGAGAGGAACAGGCAACAGGCATTACTTCCTCCCTCTCAGGAGAAGAAGGGACGTGACCTGAGCCTTCTCTAGAACTTTGTGGTCCTTTACCCCTTCATATAAAGGTAAAGGTAAAGGGACCCCTGACCATTAGGTCCAGTCGTGACCGACTCTGGGGTTGCGCGCTCATCTCGCATTATTGGCCGAGGGAGCCGGCGTACAGCTTCCAGGTCATGTGGCCAGCAGGACAAAGCCGCTTCTGGCAAACCAGAGCAGCACACGGAAACGCCGTTTACCTTCCCGCTGTAGCGGTTCCTATTTATCTACTTGCCTTTTTGACATGCTTCCGAACTGCTAGGTTGTCAGGAGCTGGGACCAAGCAACGGGAGCTCACCCCGTCACAGGGATTCAAACTGTCGACCTTCTGATCAGCAAGCCCTAGGCTCAGTGGTTTAACCCACAGCGCCACCTGGGTCCCTGGGTCCTGGTAAAGGGATCCTTTACCCCTTCATATATTAACTAGCAAATAGGCATTGTTGGGTTTGGCTGCTAAAATCTCCCTCACTGCCTGACTTAGGCCATGCTATTCTGCTGGAGACTTGGGTCCCACCTGCACTATATATTGAAAGCAGCATCATACCACTTTAGATGGTCATGGCTTCCCTCTAAAATTCCCGGGAACTGTGGTTTGTTATGGGTGCTTAAAAGTGTTAGGAGACCCCCTATTCCCCCATAGAGCTACAATTCCCAGAGCAGTTTAACAAAGAAATCCTTTTTTCATGGCACAATACAGGCAAGGCCAGATGAATGTAATATCAGCATTCAAATGACCCAATCTCCCCATAATGATAATAAAAAAAAGAAACAAGGTCTTTTTTCTTTTATTGTCTCTGCTTCCATCTTCTACTGTGTTTAATGTTAGTACCCGAAAGTGTGAATTGGTTCCCAGACACATTCAGTTTGGTAGAGCTGACCCTATGTAGTTAATCAGAATATAACTCAGGAATACAAACTACCCAGAAATTAAGTTAGCCTTCAAAATAATAAAGTCTTCTTTTAATCATCAGATATTTTTTTAAAAATAATCCAAACAGAATCACCGGTATGTGCTTCTGGCTGCATATTTTGTTTACAGGTAGGTAGCCATGTTGGTCTGGCGTAGTCGAAACAAAATAATTTTTCCCCCCAGCAGCACCTTAGAGACCAACTAAGTTTGTCATTGGTATGAGCTTTCGTGTGCATGCACACTTCTTCAGATACACTGAAACAGAACTAATAAGACAGCTACTTTGAGATCTCAACAACACCATTACTGGCCCTAACAACATCCAACATACCATCTCAGGACTATTTAATTGCTCATCTTCTAACATTGTGTATGCCATCAAATGCCAACAGTGCCCTTCAGCTCTCTATATTGGACAAACAGGCCAAACCCTACGCCAAAGGATAAATGGACATAAATCTGACATCAGGAATCACAAGACAGAGAAACCAGTAGGAGAACACTTCAATCTCCCAGGACATTATATACAAGATCTCAAAGTAGCTGTCTTATTACAAAAGAATTTTAGAAATAGACCGGAAAGAAAAGTTGCTGAACTCATTACCAAACTTAAAACCATGGAGAGACCTGGCCTGAACATTATCTCATTATACATGATAAAGCTATCTTTAGCCATCTCACCCCTTGCTTTTTCCTGTAAGACCAATTGCAGTCGTTAACAGGTCCTCAACAGGTTTACCACACCTATCAGTCAAACACCCATTCCCACCACCCTTCTGTGGTAGCCCTCCCCACCCTCTCACTATAAATAAGGGTTCATATTTTGTATTAGCATTGCAAAGCCACCACTAGGTGGCATTACAGCAGCAGAAATAATTTGATGGTGGCACTCAAGCAATTGTTTTCATATTCTGTATTTTTAAGGCAAACTTGCCTGGTCTCAGGGTTTGAATCATTCTTCGGGGTTCCTGCCTCCCCCTCGGGGTCTCTGGGCAAAGAGCCAGAAGCATGGGGGGTGACCCTGAGAGCCCATCTTCAGCCTTATCCACCCCTCCTTTATTCACCCCTCCAGCCTCACTGTTTTTCTTCTATGTGGAAGAAAATGATGGTGAAGCCACCACAAATTACATGCCTTGGTAATACACTGGAAATCAGCTGATAATTCTGTACTGGAGATCAGGAGAAGCCAGAAGGGAGGCTTTTAAATCACTTTGGAACCAAACGAAACAAGTTTCACTTCTCCCCAAGAAGCGAAACCCCTCTTCTCAAAATTTGGACATTTTCAGCAAATACTTTGACTTATGTGTATAGGACCTTGCGCAGAGGGGAATTTTGGACACAGTTTGTGTGATTGTTGGGTTCTTTCTCCCAGCCATGCTTTAATTCCTACCTTGCCTGGTCATTTGGTGGGTGGAGTGTGGGAACTCACTTTGACCGTGAGGCGGCAGTGGTTGACTGAAAGGAAAAGAGCACATTGCCAAAATATTGGCAGGAAGATGAATCTTAGGAAACACCCAGATTGAGGATATTAGTTATTCTGAGAAGAAGAGAGGACGCTCACTTGGGGAAAATTAAATGACTTTTATATGTTCTCTAACTTCTTTCCTCTGCAATAATAAATTGATACATGCTATGAAATCTTTGACTGCAGTAGGATCAAGATGGCTTTCATGCCCCAGTAAGATTTTAGTCTAAGCTTCCTCTGCTGAGAACAGAGGGCTAAGAAATTGGAATAATTTTTCTTTCTTTCTTTCTATTATTGATGTAGTAAGTTATAAATGATCAAGAATTAATTTCAAGGATATGAATATTACCGTAGTATTGTAAGGTAATGGAATGTAGGTGTTTGTGTCTTTGTGAGTTTTTTGGGGGGGTATGTTTGTATTGTATGTTTGTACTGTATGTTTGCATGTACGTATGTCTGTATGTTAATTCCCAAGCAGGAATTAAGATTGCCGGAAGAAATATCAACAACCTCAGATATGCAGATGACACAACCTTGATGGCAGAAAGTGAGGAGGAATTAAAGAACCTTTTAATGAGGGTGAAAGAGGAGAGCGCAAAATATGGTCTGAAGCTCAACATCAAAAAAACCAAGATCATGGCCACTGGTCCCATCACCTCCTGGCAAATAGAAGGGGAAGAAATGGAGGCTGAAATATACTCGGAGTCAAGAGTGAATTTCATGCTCTTTATTCAGCTCATAGTCATCAAGGAGGAGAAGAGAAGACGAATGGCTCTTTTCCCAAAACCATCTGCTTATATACATTATTTACACAATGGGCCTTGCGTGATTGGCTACTTCAGGGCTACACCTGTGGGCCAATTATATTGTGGATTGACTTTTGCCTGCAGCCTGATTGGCTGCTCCTACAGGCCAATCAGGTAGCAGATTCACTTCTGCCAGCCGCCTGATTGGCTGCTCCAGCAGGCCAATCAGGTTGCGGATTCACTTCCACCTGGAGTTGGATTGGGTAGCTCCCGCTGAATCTGAATCCTATTGTTCTAGGATTCAGCTCAGTACATAACACCCCTCCCCTCTAAGTTCCAGTCCTGCCCGGGAAGTTGCATTCGTAGTCCCCAAGGTCTGCTGGCCGCCTCCGTGTGCGTTGTGGCCTGGGGTGTTCCTTGGTCAGGGGTTCTGGTTCTGGCTCGTGTTCCGAGGCTGCTGGCTGTGCCGGGGCTGTCTGGTCTGGCGCCACTGAACCACTAGGTTGTAGCTCTGGTTCCGGTGTCCTTCCAGCCTCGGGGCGCCCCTCTGTGCCTACTGCTTCTGCTTCCTCTGCCCACCCCTCTCGCTCTACAGGCCTCACTGCCCTGCTGTCCCCTTGGGACCCCTCTGTCCCGCTCTCCTCCCGGGTTCCTCCTGGGAATCGTCGCCGTATCTGGTCGCAGTGGCGGCGCCAACATTGCCCCCCTTCCGTTAGTACCTCGTACGACACGGGACCGGTCACCTTGGTGACTGTGGCGGGTACCCATGCTGGGCCTGCCCCAAAATTCTTTGCATACACTGGGTCCTGGGCCACAAATGTCCGGGGGTTCCTGCCTTTCCCCACCACTACCTCATCCTGAGCTCTGTCGGGGTGAAGTCGGTCCAGTCTAGTTGCAAGGCGCCGGCCCATTAGTAATTCAGCTGGGCTCCGGCCCGTCGTTGTGCTTGGGGTGCTGTGCTGTGCTAGAAGAAATGCGGCAAGGCGGTATTCCCAGTCCCCTTGTGTCATGCGGCGGAGGCTGTCCTTGGTGGTCCGCACCATGCGCTCCGCTTGGCCATTGGTGGCAGGGTGGAATGGTGCTGAGCGGATGTGGCGGATGGCGTTCTGCGCTGTGAAGGTCTGGAACTCCTCTGACGTGAATGCGGTTCCATTGTCCGAGACGAGGGTGTCAGGGAGCCCGTGGGTCGCAAACAGCTTACGTAGTACCCGGATGGCTGCCGCCGTAGAAGTGGATGGTACCAGTGCGACCTCCAGCCATTTGGTGTAGGAATCCACCACTATGAAGAATGTTTTTCCCTGGAAGGGGCCAGCGAAGTCCACGTGCAAGCGTGACCATGGATGTCGGGCGGACTCCCAGGGCTGGACTGGGGCCCTTGGGGGATCCGGGCGGGATTCTTGGCAGGTCTGGCAGTGTTGGACCCAGGCCTCTATCTCTCTGTCAATCCCCGGCCACCACACATAACTCCTGGCAAGGGCCTTCATCCTCACTACCCCTGGGTGTGTCTCGTGTAGGGCTGTGAGGACCCTTTTGCGGAGGGGCTGGGGAACAACAACCCTGCTTCCCCATAACAGGCACCCCTTGTGGGCCGACAGTTCATGTTTGCGGTTTGTGTAGCCAGCGAATTCTGGCCCGGGGCTGCTGCTGGGCCATCCTCGCCACACCCAGTCCAGGACCCGGGAGATGACCCTATCTTTTGTGGAATGGTGCGCAACTTCTTGTGCCTGAATGGGTCGGTCGGGAAGCAGCTCCAGGGTCATAACCTCTTGCGCAGGCGCTGGGTCGGGGCCTGTTTCTGGTAGTGGTAGCCTGCTGAGGGCGTCTGCGTGGCCCATCGCCTTCCCAGGGCGGTGGATTAGTGCATACTGGTAGCCGGCAAGGAAAATTGACCACCTGAGGACACGTGGAGACAACAATTGGGGGGTCTGCTTCTCAGGGGCAAACAGGCCAAGCAACGGCTTGTGGTCAGTCACTATGGTAAAGGGCCGCCCGTACAAGAAATCATGGAATTTTTTTACGCCCTTCACGATTGCCAGACCCTCCTTGTCAATCTGTGAGTAGTTTCGTTCGGCTGCAGCAAGCGTCTGGGAGAAGTATGCCACCGGCACCTCTCTTCCATCCGGGAGTTGGTGTCCCAGGACAGCGCCGATGCCATAGGGAGAGGCGTCGCATGCCAGCACCACTGGCAGCCTCTCGTCGAAGTGTGCCAAGACCGAGTTCGAGACGAGCAAGTCCTTGACTGCCTGGAATGCGGCCCTTTGTCGCTGGCCCCACACCCAAGGGGCCCTTTTATCTAGGAGTCTGTGTAGGGGCTCCGCTACCGCTGCCTTATGGGGAAGGAAGGCATGGTAAAAGTTCAATAGTCCCAAGAATGACTGAAGTTCGGGCTTGCTCTTGGGCGCTGGGGCCTCACAAATGGCCCGTACCTTGTCACCGGTTGGATGGACCCCTTCTGCGTCCACCTTAAATCCCAGAAAGTCCACCTGCGGCACTCCCAGTAAACACTTTTCCCGCTTCACCTTGAGGCCCGCCGTCTGGAAACGGTGCAGGACGGAGCGGAGGCGGTCCTCAAATTCCTCTGGTGTGGGCCCGGCGATCAGTACATCATCGAAGAAGGGGGTGACACCAGGAATCCCTTTAAGGAGAGAGTCCATTAGATTCTGGAATATGCCTGGTGCCACGCTAACGCCAAATTGCAGCCGCTTTACTCTGAATGCCCCTCTGTGCGTCACAATCGTCTGAGCCTCTGCTGTGGCTTCGTCCACAGGCAACTGTTGATACGCTTGGGCCAAGTCCAGTTTGCCAAAGATTTTTGACCCAGCCAGGGTGGCGAGGACATGGCTGACCACTGGCACTGGGTATGCATGGGCCGTGAGAGCCTTGTTTATGGTGCATTTGTAGTCTGCACAGATGCGGACTGAACCGTTAGGCTTGACGGGTGTGACAATTGGAGTTTCCCAGGGGGCGTTGGGCACCGGCTCCAGCACTCCTTGCTCCACGAGCCGGTCCAATTCCTCGTCTATGCGGGGTTTCAGGGCAAACGGGACCCGGCGGGCCTTGTGCCTGATGGGTCGTACAGCGGGGTCTAGCTGTAGGGCAATGGGGGGTCCTGTATATCGTCCCAATGCCCCATCGAAAACCCCTGGAAACTCTTTGCATATGGCGTCCACGTCCACTTGTAAGCTAGTGCGGTTCACCCCGGTAACGGCTAGCCCCAGAGGTCCAAACCATGCCAGTCCCAGTAAGCTAACGTAGGGGCCCTTAACTACCAGCAAGTCCAATTGTTGCTTTCGCCCTCGATATTGCACCCTGAAGGTCCCCACCCCCATAGTAGGGACCTTACGTTTCTGGAAGTCCCGGAGGGTGAATGGGGCCGGCCTTAGTTTGGGACCCCCATTAGGGCACAGTTCCCTTAATGTTCGGGCCGAGATTATGGATAGAGTTGAACCCGTGTCCAGCTCCATGCGGCATGGGGCTCCCTCTATCTGTACCTCTATATAAATTTTCTCTGTGCTGGGATGGGGCAACTGGAATACCTGGTAGTCCGTGATCTCCGTCGAGTTGCCTTGGTGCATGGTGCCGTGTGACCTGGGGCTCCTGGGTCGGTCATCTGATGCTTGTCGACGGGTGAGTCAAGCCCGACACACCCGGGCGATGTGTCCCAATTTTCTGCACTGCCTGCACTCTGCGTTGCGGAAATGACAGGTCCTCCTCTCGTGGTTCTCCCCGCAGCTTGCACAGTTCCCTCCTTCTCGTCGAGGCTGCTGTGGTGTGTGTGCTGCTTGAGTGCGCCGCTGTACTCGGTGTACTTCCTCCCTGTCAGATTCGGATTCGTCGGTGAGGTCTTCGTGGTAGACCCTCGGTTGGGATGGCGGGGCCGGTCGTGCCTCTTGCGTTGACCTCTCGGCGGCTTCGGTTGCCAGGGCTTCCTCCAGAGCCATCTGGAACGTGAGGTCTTTTTTGGTGTAGAGGCGTCGTTGCAACATCTCGTCCCTCAGGCCACCGACGAGGCGGTCACGAAGCATGTTCTCCAATTCTGAGAAGTTGCATAACCGGGCGGCTTGGCGGAGGGAGGTCACAAACCCAGTTATGGTTTCCCCTGGGGCTTGCCGCTTTGCGTAGAAGGCATTTCGGCAAGCTACCACCGAGGGCTGTGGTGAGAAGTGCTCCTTCAGCCGTTCCATTATTGTTTTGTAAGAGACGGTAGCGACATCTCTAGGTGCAAGGAGAGCCCGGGCGATTTCAAACGTCTCCTCTCCACAGACGCTGAAGAATGTCGCCCTCTTCATGGCATCGTTGGTGACTTCTTTCGCTTGCAGGAGGAAGTTGAAACGGGCGGCGTACCCTTCCCAGTCTCCTGATGCTGGTTTGAATGGCGAGAAGCTGCTGTCGGTTGCCATTCTGGGTTCCTTGGGTCCTGGAGCTGAAGCCTGGATGCTGGTGCGATGCAGCGGTGCAGCAGGTGGCGGTGCTGCGGTGCAGTGCGTGGTGGCGGTCAGCTCAGCAGGATCCCATCTTCGTCGCCAGTGAAATATACTCGGAGTCAAGAGTGAATTTCATGCTCTTTATTCAGCTCATAGTCATCAAGGAGGAGAAGAGAAGACGAATGGCTCTTTTCCCAAAACCATCTGCTTATATACATTATTTACACAATGGGCCTTGCGTGATTGGCTACTTCAGGGCTACACCTGTGGGCCAATTATATTGTGGATTGACTTTTGCCTGCAGCCTGATTGGCTGCTCCTACAGGCCAATCAGGTAGCAGATTCACTTCTGCCAGCCGCCTGATTGGCTGCTCCAGCAGGCCAATCAGGTTGCGGATTCACTTCCACCTGGAGTTGGATTGGGTAGCTCCCGCTGAATCTGAATCCTATTGTTCTAGGATTCAGCTCAGTACATAACAGAGGCAGTGAGAGATTTTACTTTCTTGGGCTCTTTGATCACTGCAGATGGTGACAGGAGTCACGAAATTAAAAGACGCCTGCTTCTTGGGAGAAAAGCAATGACAAACCTAGACCGCATCTTAAAAAGCAGAGACATCACCTTGCCAACAAAGGTCCGTATAGTTAAAGCTATGGTTTTCCCAGTAGTGATGTATGGAAGTGAGAGCTGGACCACAAAGAAGGCTGATCGCCGAAGAATTGATGCTTTTGAATTATGGTGTTGGAGGAGACTCTTGAGAGTCCCATAGACTGCAAGAAGATCAAACCTATCCATTCTGAAGGAAATCAGCCCTGAGTGCTCCCTGGAAGGACAGATCGTGAAGCTGAGGCTCCAATACTTTGGCCACCTCATGAGAAGAGAAGAATCCTTGGAAAAGACCTTGATGTTGGGAAAGATGGAGGGCACTAGGAGAAGGGGACGACAGAGGACGAGATGGTTGGACAGTGTTCTCAAAGCTACGAACATGAGTTTGACCAAACTGCGGGAGGCAGTGGAAGACAGGAGTGCCTGGCGTGCTATGGTCCATGGGGTCACGAAGAGTCGGACACGACTAAACGACTAAACGACAACAACAAAATGTCTGTCTGTATGTATATCCACTATGTTAGAAGCTTGTAATAAATTTAATTTTTTTCCAAAAAAGAGATTTTAGTCTAAGACAGGCATCCCCAAACTTCGGCCCTCCAGGTATTTTGGACTACAATTCCCATCTTCCCCAACCACTGGTCCTGTTAGCTAGGGATAATGGGGGTTGCCAAAACATCTGGAGGGCCACAGTTTGGGGATGCCTGGTCTAAGAGTTGTTTCAGATCAAACTGTGGCTCTGGCAGCCCAGTGCGACATGCACCCTCCATTTCCCCAAGGTACAGAGTAGGGATTGTGTATGTGTGTGCATGTTCATTTGCTTCACATTTTACTGTGTGTCTACCTGATTCGTACTTTCCAAGCCAATGCATAAGCTGAAACACAGTTATCCCTGGAAATTTGCACTTCTCAGAATTTTGTAATGCAATTCTCAAGTAAAAAGATGCACATAAGAATGTATATATTAGTGAAAACAAGGCTCGACATTACATTACACTAGGGGGAATTGCTTGCAAAAATGCAAATATTATTATTTAAAAATAAACTATTCAGAGAAATAAAAATTCTTGTTTCCTAACAGTGTGTCCTATTGTCCTTTATCTGACCACTACGGAACTCCCATCTCTCTTCTCCCACTGCCTACTTCTTTCCTTTCCCCCTAAAATAAATACCTGAAACATCATTTGCTCTTAGCGCATTCCGTCCCTTGTGGTTTGGTTTGTCCTTGCTGGCCAAATCCTGCATCACATGATGTTGTTGTCGTCCATGAGCGGCTGACTTTTAGCAATATCATTTCATCCCCTCCCTGTCTTTCTCAGAATGGTTGTGACATTTCTGGGATGGATACGTTCTTTAAATCAGTGAACTGCAAAACGTCCTCCGACTAGACAAGAGCGCGATCACTTAGACCACTGACCGGAATCACAAGAGGCTGTTGGTGCTGAAAGGGCTGGAGGTTTGTTGCTGTTATCTGAGAAGAGTGTGAAGAGCTAGGCTTTCAACCTTATTTTTAAACTTCTCCTTTATCTGAGGCAAGGTCAGAGGAGGGAGCAACGGGGCCAGTTCAGGTGCTGGGATGTGATCTTTCGCATGGAGTAGCTGCGGGAAGATGTGGTGAGAGGCAGAAGTGGCTCAAGCCATTTTGCTGCCTGAGGCAAAGGACAAGATGGCGCACTCTTCATCACACCCTAGCTTACCTTCCAAGTCCCGGACTGCAGAATCCGGGACCGGCAGCCGTGTGACACCGGAAGTTGCGTCGGCGTAACTTCCGGTGTCGCTTTGCCCTTCTATGGGCACCAAAAATGGCCACCGTCGGCTTCAAAAGTAGCTTCTACACATGACCGGAAGTGCGTCGACGCAACTTCCGGTGTCGCCCCGCCCATCTATGGGCACCAAAATGGCCACCGCTGACACCGGAAGTCGTATCTACGCACTTCCGGTCATGCGTAGATGCGACTTTTGAAGCCACCGCCGGCCATTTTTTGTGCCCATAGAAGGGCAAATCAGAAAGAAAAAAATGGCTGCCGGCAGGAGAAAATAACGGAGAAAAACGGGAGACGAAGTGATATGGGGGACCACCGGGAAAAGGTAAGTAAAAACGGGGGTTTCCTGGGGGAAACGGGAGACTTGGCAGCTATGCACCCTAGAGCAGAAAGCTAGCTGAGGGGATGCAGGGCAGACCACATGGCACACATTTCCAGCCACTTTTGCCCCTCAGAATTTGCCACCTGAAGCAGCTGCCTCACTCTGCCTCAGAGAAGGGCCAGCCCTGGTGAGAGGCTCCACTTCCCAGAAAGAAGGAGGCACTGAAGCAGGTTAGTTGAAAAATGGGCACAGAGATGTGTTCACAGGAGCACCTGTGAAGTAAAGCAACACCTGCATTACTTACCAATAATGGGGGCGGGACAGGAATTAAACTTCCTCTTGCTATGTACTGCAGCCCTGGTGATGATCAGCTCAGCCGCCATGCCTGGTAACCATAGCTGCCAAGTACCCCGTTTTCCCCGGGAAACCCCCGTTTTTTACTTACCTTTCCCAGTGGTCCCCCGTATCACTTCGTCTCCCGTTTTTCTCCTGCCGGCGGCCATTTTTTGCGATTTGCCCTTCTATGGGCACCAAAAATGGCCGCCGCCGGCTTCAAAAGTCGCATCTACGCATGTCTGGAAGTGCATAGACGTGACTTCCAGTGTCGGCGGTGGCCATTTTGGGTGCCCATAGATGGGCAGAGCGACACCGGAAGTTGTGCCGACGCACTTCCTGACATGCGTACAAGTGACTTTCGAAGCCGCCGGCAGCCATTTTTGGTGCCCATAGAAGGGCAAAGCGACACCGGAAGTTACGTCGACGCAACTTCCGGTGTCACATGGCTGCTGGTCCTGGATTCTGCAGTCCGGGACTTGGAAGGTAAGCTGGTAACTGCCATTCAACTTTAAAAAAACCCCAAACAAAACCTGTCCATGCTGTTTTAGGCAAGGCCCTTGGGAAAAAAGCATCCATGGAAGGATTTCTGGTGACTTCAAGTGCCTGCTATTAAAAGCTTCACCTGCTGAATTTTAACTTGTCACACATCTCTTGAAGATGCAGAGACAATGGCAATAAATAAATAAAAAATACTTAATATATCCAGGAATATATCTCCTCTCCTTTTCCTACCTTGGTGTGGACACATAGCACATCTGCATAAAGAAAATTATTTTACAGTGGTACCCCTGGTTACGAACTTAATTCGTTCCGGAGGTCCGTTCTTAACCTGAAACCATTCTTAACCTGGGTACCACTTTAGTTAATGTGGCCTCCCGCTGCCACAGCGCGGTTTCTGTTCTCATCCTGAGGTAAAGTTCTTAACCGGAGGTACTACCGTACTTCCGGGTTAGCGGTCTGTAACCTGAAGTGTTTGTAACCCGAAGTACCACTGTATGTCAAAGGAAATCCATACAGTTGCAAATTAAGCTTCATTTTCATTTTCATTTTGTAATTAGCCAGTCACTCCTACAAACAGGTTCTGAAAATGCCATTTGTTGCATTTTGTGATTACTTTCAATGGGAAAGTTTGCTTCAGTTTATGAACGCTTCAGTTTAAGTACTCCACAGACCGCCTGGAACAGATTAATCCACTTTCCATTACTTTCAATGGGAAAGTTCACTTCAGTTTATGAACGCTTCAGTTTAAGTACTCCGCGGACCGTCTGGAACAGATTAATCCACTTTCCATTACTTTCAATGGGAAAGTTCACTTCAGTTTATGAACGCTTCAGTTTAAGTACTCCGCGGACCCGTCTGGAACCCGAGGTGTTCATAAACCGAGGTTCCACTGTGTGTGTGTGTGTGTGTGTGTGTATAGAGAGAGAGAGACAGAGAGAGAAGTAGTGCCTGTTAGATGGCATTAGTTAGTGCCTGAGATGACTAACATATATTGCTTTGATCTGAAAAAAGTTGGAATCTTTGGAACAGAGGTTTAAACTATTTAAAAATAAAATAAATTAAAATAATATTGTTCTTACAACATGAAATGATGAATGCATATCCCCATATAAGCTAAGCAAAAAGTAAGGAAGGATAGAATCTACCCCCTTCCTCTGTATGGGGCTAAGGGGAGGAACCTGTGGGCAACATGCGGTGGAATCCCAGGGGAAGGGAGGGAGGCTTGCCAGATTCTTCAGCAGGGGGAGCTGGGCATCCCTGACAAATAACACAGGGGAGGCTGAGGCATTCCCATTTCCAGGCAGAAGCCTGGTCAACCTCTACGCAGAGTGTGAGGGAGTGACAAAAGAAATTGGCTATTGCCATTCTAAGGCAAGATGCTATAAACGTATTCTATTGACAAGGAAATGCCCTAGAACTTATTGTCATCTTCCTAAGCCTTCCAGCTCTGCTAGTTTACTTTGATTGCCATGCTAATTATTTCCCCATATATTTTTGTCAATTTTGATAACATCCCATTAAAACCCAATTTAAATGCTTTCATTTCCACCTGCAAAATTCTATTTCAAACCCGAGGGATCACAATGCAATTTTTGCAATTTCAAGTCCTACTATTTCTGATTAACTACTTGTTCCAAGAGAGGCCGGGGAAATAAAATGTACATCACCCATCACTACAGCAAAACTGTTCCATTTAATCCAGAAACAACAGGTAGCAGAGATCAAATTTAATGCAAGTTGGTGAAGCTTAGCTAGAATCCATTAAGTCCAGAATGGGGTAATAAAAGACTCATTTAAACACAGCAGCCTGTTGACTTTTGAGCTCTCCATTTTACAAATATATTTGTTCTCTCAGAACTTCAGTTCAGCTGGACATGATTCAACGTGTCTTTGTTACATCACGCTCTCATTATGTTTAATAATTGCAAAATGCAACTGCTACAATCTGAATCAGAACTGAATCAGCCTTGGTGGTGCTTATTGTGAGAGGGACCGGGGCGGGGGGAGACCCTGTTACTTTGCTATACTGTTATCTCAGCGGCTTTTGATGCCTTAGACCAGGCATAGGCAAACTCCAGCCCTCCAGATGTTTGGGACTACAATTCCCATCATCCCTAGCTAACAGGTCCAGTGGTCAGAGATGATGGGAATTGTAGTTCCAAACATCTGGAGGGCTGGAGTTTACCTTTGCCTGTCTTAGACCATGATAGCCACTTGGACCATCTCAGTGGGACAAGTGTGAGAAACACTGGACAGTGGTACCTCAAGTTACAAACGCCTCAGTTACAAACCCTTCAGGTTACAAACTCCGCTAACCTGGAAGAGTTACCTTGCGTTGAGAACTTTGCCCTAGGATGAGAACGGAAATCGTGTGCTGGTGGCACAGTGGCAGCAAGAGGCCCCATTAGCGAAAGCACGCTTCTAGATAAGAACAGTTTTGTCACGGTCCGGTCGGCGGCGGGTGAAGCCCTGGCTGAGGACGTCAGGACCAGAGGCAAGATGGTGGTGTAGGAGGAGGAGCAGGTGCAGGGTTGAGGGTCCAGCAGCAGGCAGTCACAGGGTCAAGGAGCAAGGCAGAGGCGAAGGTCTGGGAGACAAGGAGCGAGATGTCTGCAAGGCAAAGGTCCAAGGGTCAAGGATCAAGGCGTTGGCAAGGCAAGGGTCCAAGGAGCAAGGCGTCGGCAAGGCAAGGGTCTAAGGGTCGAGGATCAAGGCGTCGACAAGGCAAGGGTCCAAGGAGCAAGGGGCCAGATGCAACCAGGCAAGGATAGCGTTGCTGTGGCAAAGAGCTGAAGGGAAATGCTCAGCTTTTATCCTTCCCAGCTCCTGCCACCAGGTGCAGTGAGGTATCAAGTGGCCTCACCTGAGTGGCTACTCCTTGCCTCTCCAGCACAAGCTGAGGCCTCATCTGAGTAGCCACTCCTTGCTTCTCCAGCACAAGCTGAGGCAGGCCCCAGTCCTGCAAAGCACTACAGGCCCCAGAGCCTGACTCCTGCCCGTACTCCTGACAAGTTTCAGGTTAAGAACGGACCTCCAGAACGAATTAAGTTCATATCTAGAGGTACCACTGTATTACACTGGTTCTGTTCTTATCTTTAGGGCTGTGTTCAGAAAGTAGCACTGGTTGAGTGGTCCTTGGACCCCCTGGCAACTGTGCTATGAAGTTCTGCAGGGTACTATTCTCTCCTCCCAATGTTATTTAACATTTATATGAATGTTACTGGTGATACTTTGCCCCCTTCCCTCAATTCCTAATGACCACCACCCAAAATTCATACAAATGTTGAACAGTGTTTGCAACAAACTACTGCTTTCTGAACCAACGGTACTTTCTGAACATGGCTCCAAAGGTAGGAATGGAACCACTGCAAAAAAAAATAAAAATGCCCCCAACCCCTGTACCACCTGGCACTTCTGGTTCAGGAAGGTCCTGGGGTCGGGGGTTTCAAAAGCAGCTGGGAGAATGAGAAGCAAGAGAAGAGTTGCCCCCCCCTCCATCTTGCTCTCAATGCTGTGTCCCCATCAGGGCCTCCAAGGCCACGACAGGAAGGACTGGATGAGTGCTTTGCAGATTTCAGTGTGTCCAGAAAAAGAGCGATGCCCTCTGAGCCTATTGTGCAACTCGTCTCTGTTCAGTGCAGTCTTGTTCTTTTTAAAAATGTGGTCACTGTACAGCAACCCATTCATTTCTACACTCAGGCCGCTGTGCATGTGGTTTCTTTTACTTTAGACAGCTGAAATCATGGGTGCTCATTTTGCACCCCTAAGGGCATGCGGTTGCTTCCATGTTCCGGAGGCCAGTCTTCCACAGCTGGTGCCATGCCACTGTTCCATCTGCCAAGACACAGAAAGCGAAGACTTGAGACTTTGGTTGCAGCTGAGTGAATTTGGCTTAAAACAAACGACGGCAACCCTCTTGCGTCTGGTACACGAGTGCAGCAACTTCAAGGGATCTGAGTGACAGTAATGAGCTCTGTTTGTATACCTCCAGGAAGCCTGTCGGTATGCTTTGAAAACACAGTAATTGGAGAATTACATATTGAATGTGAGCACTGTCGTGGCTCTTGTCAAAGCTGACAAGTTTCTTTCGGGCAACATGCGGCGCAATCCCATGCATGGCTACGCAGCAGCAAGCCCTGTTGCATTCGATTGCTCAGTCCCAGGCAAGGGTGTATAGGATGGCAGCCTTATTTATCGGTTTGCCTCACTCAAGGAAATTAGGTTTCCTCTTATCCCTCTTGTTTTGCATCGAAGATGTAGCCCAGGTGGTTGAGTCAAAGCAGGGATGGGAATTAAGTGGGATAGAATACTGAGCGTCGCTTGGCAGCGCCTCTGCAAATGTCTGCTGTGACAAGCCGGCAGCAGCTCCCAGGAATGATTAGAAGAAGCTTGCCTCCAGAAACCTCCTGCAGAAGCTGAAGGCTACAGAAAATCGGCCCGACAACGCAGGATGAAGGAAGAGGGAGGGGGTGCCAGGTTCCTGCTCCTGTCCTGGTTTTCTCTTGCCCTGCCTTTGTCCCAGGTCCTTGGAGTGGGGAACAGAGAATCTGCTAGGAGGAATGGAAGTTTCTGTCCATTTGGGTCCCTTCAGTTTTTTCATTTCCCCATTTTTTAAAAATATTAATTTTTCATTTGCAGATTTAACAAGCAGAAGACAAAGAGAAAAGGGAAGAGAGGAAATAAAATTTAAGTGGAAAAGAGGGAAGAGAAATCATACACACACACACACACACACACACACACTAATTATAGACCGCTCCCAGTTCACATTGCAGATACAGTGCAGTACAGTAATATTTTTTCATATTTCCACATTTCTGCAGCAATTTGCAATTTTTCCTTTTAAAAAATCCTCATGAAAATTCATCAGTGTTTTAGAGCAAATCTCTCCCAACAGGCAGATTTTGGGTCTGCAGTTTTGATGCAGACTAATGTAAGCATTTTTAAAAGCCATTTCTCCTAACAGGATGCATCTTTGTATATATTTTTTCACCAATATAATATTTTTATGCACATTTTTGCCTACATTATGCATTTCTTTAAAGATTGCTTGGTTGGTTGGAGAACTGCATTGCAGGATGTGAATAAGCGCACATTCTGAAGGAGTAAAATAAAAAAATTCCTTCAGTAGCACCTTAAAGACCAACTAAGTTTTTATAATAAAAACTTAGTTGGTCTTTAAGGTGCTACTGAAGGAATTTTTTTATTTTACTTCGATCCAGACCAACACGGCTACCTACCTGTATTCTGAAGGAGGTTCGTGTTTCAGTTCCTATATAGTTTAGGAAAATGCAAATTTGATAAATTCTGCTTTAAATGTGAGCAGAACTTTATTTTATTCCTAGCCCTCTCTACCAGGACCAGGACCTGGAGATTCACCCCCCCCCCCTCTTGCTCTAGATCTCTGTCAGCTACATTGGCAGAGACGATGCTGGCAGAATAGACATCCTGATCTAGAAAACCTCCGACTCTCCTAGCTACAAAGCTACAATTCTTGGAGTAGTTTAAAACCAATCTGTATTCCCAGGGAACTCTGGCATCTGTAGCTAAAGTTTCTAGGATTCTTTAGGGGAAGCCGTGGCTGTTGACTGTGGTCTGATACTGCTCTTTGAATGTATAGTCATGCTCCCCGAAATCCGCCTCTGGGGATTTGTCAATGACAGCATAAAATATTGGAAGCTGAATGAGGTTTGTGCAGGAACAAATGGACCCCTACAAACTCATCCAGGTCTTCATTTGTTTTTAGCTATGGTTGCCCAGGTTGACAGTGATGGGGATGATTATTGTACAGCCAGAGAACTGACAGCCCCGTCAAAAGTTGGTTCTGGAAGTCTTCCTTTCCCTTCTGCTCCATGCACCAAATTGCAAGGAGAGCAGCTGCGATCGAGGAGTAGGCTTTGATCTCTCACCAATAAACAAATAAAGGAAAAGCTGCTTCAGTGGATGGAAACAGTTCCGTATCCAGGTAACCATGTCCTTTCCTCATTGATCACTATGGTAACCCGACTCCCTCCTTCTGCTCCCTCGAAATGAGACAAGCATGTTTCACAGATAACAGGGAATCTTTGATTTTGCTAATCCATTCCTTGACTCCTCAGCAGTGAACGGTCAACCTCTGTTTCTAATAAGGGGTTTGAACTAAATCACTTCAAAACAAACACATGCGCCACGCACAGTTCAGGCGAAAAGAAATCAAAGTGCCTGGGAATGTTGTTTGGTGAACATTAGGTCTGTCACACAGACGTTGCTATCGTACACTTGACATCCACTTGAGGACAGTCTCCTGAATGTGCAAATTGGCAGAAGAAGAAGAAGAAGAAGAAGAAGAAGAAGAAGAAGAAGAAGAAGAAGAAGAAGAAGAAGAAGAAGAAGAAGAAGAAGAAGAAGAAGAAGGGCAACAACAACAGTAACGTTTCTGAGACCATGAGGCCATGAGAAAGTTTTGTCCTTCTGGTGTGTGATCTTTGTTGGCGCATACAGAAAACATGAAGGTCTATCACTTCCTGTCCATCATTGTCACAGACGATTAGGCACAGGCACACAAGCTCAGATAACTTGGAAAGTTTGCAGTGAACTGAAGACGAGCTTGTATGATCATCAGAATCATGTGGTCACTCAATAAATTTCAAATTTTCAAATTTTATTAAACAGTCACAGACCAAAACGACTCATACAACTGATCTAAGAAGGATAACACAGGGATAAGCAGAGGACAATTTCAATACAAATTAGGCCATGACAACACTGTAAAGGACATAAATGAAACTAAATATTCGCATTCGCCTGCGTATTGACATTGGAAAGCTCTTGTTTCCTGCGTCTAATAGCAGCTACACAGAATTTGGCAACATTGATCATAATTTCAGGGACCTTATCTTTTACCAAGGCTCTCAAACGTTGGGATTCTGGTTCATTTTTAAGCTTTTGTAAAGCTGGGGCGATTAAGGTCCAGCCTAGATCCTCGTAGAGACTGCAGTGCAGCAATACATGCAAATTTGTTTCCACTTCCGATGAGCCACATGGGCAAACACGTGACTCATACGGTTTACCCTCATATCTACCTAGCAACAGTACAGAGGGCAACACATTAAATCTGGCCAAGGTAAAAGAATGTCTATACTTGGGTATTTGCAATTTTGCCAGGTAATTTGCGAATGAGAACCCTCTCCCAAAATCTCTTATTGTGGCGTGTTTGTCCATCTTGCCCATATGGCACTGCAGCTCCACGTCCCTTATACGTTAGAGCACTTGACTTCTGGCTCTCTCAAGAAATTTATTCTTGGATTATTCTTGGATCTGCTGCTGCCCATTGGACAGGAAAGAGATTTTTTCCAAATGAAACCTGATGTGTTGTTGTTGTTGTTGTTGTTGTTGTTGTTGTTGTTTGTTGTTGTTGTATACTGCCAAACAAAACAATACCCCCCACTCCAGTTTAACAGACCATAGATTGCTTAATCAGCCAAAGGTTTGGTTATAGAGAGATGTTTTCACCCGGCACCTAAAGATATAAAATGATGGTGCCAGGCAAGCCTCCCTGTAGAGAGCATTTCACAAATGGGGAGAGACCATGGAAAACACCCCCCCCCCCAACTTCTGGAGGCCTTTATAATGGAATTTGATGCCACAGGACACACTGGCAGCCATTGACTCGGATGAATGAAAGGATGCCTCTCCGTGGCAGTTAGTCTTCATGATGGGGAAAAGGAATATCCAAGCTCACAGATATTTCTCTCTGAATACCAGACACTGGGCTGCCCTTTTCATGTCCTGCTTGTGGGCTTCTGGAAGCTTCTGCCTGGCCACTTTTGGAAGCCATGGCGCTGGGCTACATGGACCTTTTGGCTTGATGTAGTGGGATTCCATTTATGCAGCATTTTAGATGCAGGAGAGGGAATTGCATGTTTAAATGTTCCCCTACAGAAAACAATCTCCCTGCATATGGAAGACCAGCATCTTGAGGAGAAGCTAGTCAGGAACCCAACTGCCTTGACTTCTGGGCATTGTCTTAACTTCTGTTATATGGGGACCACTCTGGAAATAGTTGTAAGCAGAAACATAAAGGTAAAGAAAGAAAGTGACAGGATACTTATATTTTGGCCAGTTCCTGTTTCAAATGCAGCTTTA